>NC_137775.1:65159383-65759383 GCF_963455305.1 Plecotus auritus
ACGATAATTTCAAAAGAAACGTCAAAAGTGCTTTATTCAAAGCAATGTCCATCGCTAGCTACACATTTCCCCCACCTTTCAGGTAATTTGTGGATACCGTCCCATTAGAACTTTTCTTGTTTTGAGGCAAACCATTCAGAGACCCAATTTTCCACTTCTTCGTATGTTTTGAAGTGCTGCTCAGAAAGTGCATGTGCCATCGATCAGAACAAGAGGTAATCTGAAGGAGCAAGGTCTGGTGAATACAGCGGGTGGGTTAATACTTCCCAGGCAAGATCTTTTAACATGTCTTTAACTGGTTTTGAAGTGTGTCATGGTGTGTCACCATGAAGCAAAATTACTTTGCCCAGTCTTCTGGCCCATTCTGGTCGTTTCATGACCAAAGCCTGGTTCAAATTGATTATTTGTTGTTGGTAAAGATCAGTTTTACTGGTTTCACCTGGTTTTAGAAGCTCATAATACACCACACCTTCTTGATCCCACCAAACACAGAGCATTGTCTTCTTTCCAAACCAATTTGGCCTTGAAGTCAATGTTGATGGTTGACCTGGATCAACCCATGATTTTGTGCATTTGGGATTCTCAAAATAAATCCACTTTTCATTGCCAGTCACAATTTGATGCAAAAAAGACTTCCTTTTGTGCCATTGAAACAACATTTTACTGATGACTTTTTGGTTTTCCATTTGTCTTTTATTCAGTTGATGTGGCACCCATTTTCCTTCCTTTGTAGTCTTTCCCATTGCTTGTAAATGATTGGAAATTGTTTGCTAAGCAACATTTAATCTTTCTGCAAGTTGTTTTTCAGTTTGACACGCATCTTCATCCAATAACGCTTGTAATTGTTGGTCTTCAAACTTTTTCAGTTGACCTGGATGTTCTTTGTCTTTCACATCGAAATTGTCACTTTTAAAGCATTTAAACCAGCGTTCACAAGTGTCTTGAGATGGAGCATGTTCACCATAATCTTCCTGAAGTATATGATAACTTTCAGCAGCATTTTTCTTCAAAATAAAGTAATGAGTTAAAACTTCCCGCAAATGCTCTTTTCGTTTTTTGGTACGCAATTTGACATTTTTAAGTATAAAAATATCTATGATGTTAACACCTTCAGCAAATTTGACATATGCAGTTTTGAAGCTTGCTGTCAATACAACAAAATAACATACATATCAGATTGCATATATATCAATGTATGTGTAACTCCATCTATTGAAAAAATCTGCATTATTAACTAGTACACCTAGCAAAATGCAAAGGAAAGCAAAGAAATTCTTCCAGATTACAGGAAATTAAAAAACTGACTCTAAATGCAACATGTGGATCCTGAGTGAGATCCTGTAGGAAAAGGTGAAAGTGCTATAAAATATATTACGATAATTAGTAAAATACCAAAATGTGAGTTAGATAAAAGCATTTTATCACAGTTGTCTTTTCTGAATTTGTGCTAATACTGTGGTTATAAAATATGCTCTTGTTTTTAGTTTTCTTTACTCTTCTTACACTATATTTTTCACATGTATTCATCTAAACACATAGAAAATCACATCAAAAACGGTGTAATTTTTCCTTTCATCTATCATACATATTTTAAAGGACATAAAAGAAGCAATGTCCTTCAGATTTTCCTTTGTATTTTCTATATTTGTTGCCCTTTCTTCATTCCTGGAGTTCAAAGTTTACCTCTGATACCATTTTCCTTCAGCTTGAAGAATTTCCATTAACATTTGTTCTAAGCAGGTCTGCTGACAATAAATTCATAGTTTTACTTCATGTAAGGAAGTCTTTATTTCACCTTTATTCCTAGAAGATGTTTTAATGGATAAAGAATTCTGCACTGTCAGTTTCTATTCTTTCAGCATTCTAAAAATGTTGTTCCATAGTCTTAAAGCCTCCACAGATTGCTAAAAAAAAAATTTTTAAATTGTCATTATGTCAGTAACATTGCTTTTTTTTACATGTAATAAATTAAGATATTTTTTCATCACCTTTGGTTTTCAGTGGTGTAATTATGATATATCTGGGCATGGTGTTTTTTGAACACCATGGTTATCCTATTTTGATTTAATGTCTTCCATCACATTTAGAAAGTTATTATAATATTTAATTTTTTTACACCAATCTCTTTTCTCCTTCTGGGATTCCAATAATATGAATGATAATCTTTATCTTATTGAACAAGTCCCAAGCCTTGATTTTTTTGGTAGTATTTTACCTATATTGAATTAGATAATTTACATTGGGTTCTCTTCAAAGACTTTTGTCTATGTCCTCATCATTCTGTGAATGAGTCCATTTCATGATATTTCACAATGATTCCTTTCCAGCTCCCCCTGCCAGAAGCCCAAGGGGATTTTTCTCCAATACATACTATAGGAATCTGGTTGAGATTCTGGAACTAAATCTTATAATATTGTGGATCCCCTCCCCACCATGTGGGACCTCTGGACTTTGTAACGCTCAGAGTTTTCCACACTGAACCTCCATCAATTAATCAATTACAGTTGAGATTCCCTACCCAGGCGCTGGTTCTTGTAGTGGTTTTCTCTTATGAATCTGCTCCTTGAAGCCACAAGCCCTTGTTCTCCTGTCTGACTCTTTTTTTTTTAATTTTTTATTTTATTTTTTTATTGTTTGAAGTATTACAAATAGTAGTACATATGTCTCCTTTTTTTGTTTGTTTCCCCATTGACCTCCCCCCCCCGGCCTCCCCTTCCCCCCAGTACATGCCTTTACCTGCCACCCCAGTGTCTTATCCATTGGTTATGCTTATATGAATACGTACAAGTCCTTCAGTTGATCTCTTACAGCCCCCCTCCGCAACCTCCTCTGCCTTCCCGCTGTAGTTTGACAGTCTGTTCAATGCTTCTTTGCCTCTGTATCTATTTTTCCCCCTTTCCTTTCCTTTAAAAAATCTTGCCTCTGCAGACTAGAAATAAACATATAATAACAAAAAATGTTTGAGTCCCAATTTCAATGTCCAACAGTTCTGAGTCCCCATTTCAATGTCATACAGTTCCTATGTGTACATGTCAGCAATGATATCTGGATGGTGGGCACATGGTGGCAATGCAGGTCCAACCCTCTCTGGTTTGGTCCTGGGCAACCTGCTGCGACACACAGCTGCTGACTGCTAGCGTGGCAAGGTGTCATCAGCGTCTTCCATCTCTGGACTGTTTCTCCTCTTGCCTTTGTGGTTGGAGCAGACCTGTCAATTCCTCTCTGTTGCAGGAATCCACACGGTCTTGGAGTTGTTTTCTGAAATATACAAACATATTCTCGACCAAAAGTTAATAAAGGAATCTTTTCTATATAAATATCCTATAAGTAAATTACATCTAGAAAATTTTTACTTTACAAAATTAATTTTCATTTGTAATGCTAACAGCTAGACACCCATGGAAAACACACATGATGTCTAAATAAGACAAAGGAAAATCGTTTGGGCAAAAATAAGAAGGATCTCCTGTCTGACTCTTGAGAGACAGCTGTTTGTCCTGTATCCTTTTCTCTCTTAGGGATTCAGAAAGTGTTGATTTTTCTGTCTGTTCAGGTATTTGTTAGTTTTTAGGACATGGTGGTGACTTCCAAATTCCTTTCATGGTCAGCTGGGTGCTTTATAGTCTCTGTGTGATAATTCCCACATGTGAGTCATTTTAGGGTTGTTAGATGTTGATTATTTTTCCCCTTGAGACTTGGACATGTTTCTAGGTCATTTTGTTCTGGGTCTTTCTGTCAAGTAATTTTGGGTTGCATCCTGGACACATGCGTCGACTATTTGATTATGAGACTCTGGATCTATAGAATCCTCTGGAAAAGGTTAAGTTACTGCTCGTGCTTCAGTTGTTTTACCAGGCAGTTAACCTACATAGGTTCAGCTCCAAGTTTTTTCTTGCCTTCTGCCAGCAGTGATTCCTTTGCTAGATAAATTTGGTGCTTACGTCTAATCCATCTATGCCACTCATAGTTTTCTGGGAGTTGGTAGTAGCTCTCAAAAATCTTTCCTATACTTTGTAGGCCTGTTCCATACAGGCTCAGATTGGGGTGAGTCTAAAACTTGTGTTGGGTTATACACATAATTATGGGATTTGTTCACCAGTTCTGTCCTCTCCAAGACTTCACCTATAATTTCTTTCTAACAAACCCTTTCCCAGTTCCTCTGACTTGATAGTTAGACTTCTTTCAGAGCGCTAGCCCTCTGAGCTATTATTTTTAACTGACTGTGTGTTGCCTTCAGGAAAAGCTGTGAAAGAAAACATTTGAAATTTCACAACATACACACTTTGAACAACAGTGATTCCCTTTTTTTTTGGGGGGGGGGGGGTGTAATCTGGCGATAGATAAAGGTTTGACTTTGGGATTTTATATGCCCATGACTCTACTTCCAATACTGTAGCAGCCATACATCTCTGCAATGGCTCAACCCGGCAGCAGGGCTAGAAAAGAAAAAAGAAAGAAATAGAAGAAAAGGAATTCACCCTAAACTCTACCTTTTCTGGCCCTATGGCCAGAAAGAGGAAGTTTGCCTCAAAGTTTTTTTCTGTTTGTGAAAAGGGTTAACTAGCTAGCTTAAGACAAGAAGTGGGGTCCAGGAAGGATGGAGACATTTCTGGCATGAACAATTAGAGCAGCCATAAGTTAGACCTAAAGCAGCCCTGACCTAAGGGTAATAAAACATATCTGGCCAGGACAACTGAGACAGGGTGCATGGGAGAGGAATACATAGATGGAGGCTTAGAGATGCCAAAATGCTTATCTTACTTGTACAAAGGTTAAAGGAATGTTGCAAGATAAGGGGAGAGAGGAGGGGGGCACCATATGGGCTTTGAGCTTTGAAACTAATACCAAGTAGCAGAATAACCAATGAGGAAATCACAGGGGTCCTAAATCAAGGAAGGGTTCAATTAGAAAGGGTCAGGTTCAGACAAAGAATTACAGCATGTATAAACCGGAGACAAAGGGCCAGGACACGAGACACATTATTTTAGATTGAGAGAGAGCAGGCTTTTCCCATTTGGGAGCCCCTTCCCAGGGGGTGCCTTTGGGGACACCCCTGCCCAGATGGAGTTTGTATCTACTTCTAATAAACTTCTCCTTTTTTATTAATAAGCCTTTTTGTCCTTGAGTTTATTCTTCAAACTTTGTGAGGACAAGGACCCATGGGAAATTTCTGCACCCTGAACCCTATGTTTCACTTGCATCCACTGCACAAGTTCCAAAACTCTAGGTACTGGATCTTCCTTGGGCCAAAACTGGGACATACAGGAGGGGAAAAAAACAAACTTGGGAAAGGTACCGGTGTTGGTTGTTCCTTAAGTTTTGACCTGCTCATTTATCTGCCAGTTATTGTTTACTTTTTCAGAGTCCCCAGGTAGTAGGTAGGTTTTTTGTATTCTGATCAGAAATTACAGTTGTAACCATTGGGAGAGGTAGGCTTTTGTGGTCCATGCACTTAAAGTGTTCATTCTTGTAGAGAAACATGCGGAAATGTTTGATGGTAAAGGCACATATTGTATACAACTTATGATTAAATATCCAGAGAAAGTAATTAAATATACATAAATCTAAATGTGGATATAGTTATGGAACAAATATTAAAGTGTAGCAAAATCTTAAAAAGTAGTGAATCTGATTAAAGTGTATAGAGTTCTCTCTAATATACTTTTCCCTTTTCGTTAAATTTTCAATTATTTCAAAAAAGTTTTTTTTAAATGAAAATAACTCTAAAACTCTGTAACTTAAGATTATTCTCTAAAAAATTGCTTAATACAAGACATTTACTAATACTGTTTGAACGATCTCAGCATCTCCTTTATAACTTGTACTTTTCTGTGCAACATAGAATGACAAGTTTAACACAATAAATCCCATCCCCTTTTTTTTTATAAGAGAATATGTTCCTGGAGCAATAATTCTTGCAATGACTTTTTTACCATCAATTCAGAAGTCAATGTTCTGTCACAAATTAATATGATGGAGTCCTAAAAACTGACGAACACTTCAGGGCACCTTTATTATGTATGTGTCAAGTGTTTTTGAAATTATTATATTTTCATTGTATTCATTTGCATAAACTCTGTATCAAAACAAACAAAATAGAAATTCACATAATGACTCTACTTCATTCCAGCTAAACTCTGATATTCTGCTGAATTATAAAAATGTCACAAAATTTTATTCTTTGAATAAATTCATCAGTTATTCCAGGTGTTGATTTTTGAATCAGACAACAGTGAGAGCTACAATTTTTTGCTGGCATTTTCTCATAAAAATACTTGTTTCATTGTCAGTGGCATAAGAGTTGGAAGATTTTTTTTCTTCTGGAAGGTCATGCCTATTCCTTTTCTTAAAACAAACTGTTATATCATAGGGTCTATAGAAGATTTTTTAAGCAATATTTTACTCTGAAAAAATATTGAGCAATTTTTTTTATTGTAAAATTTAAAAATCTATATTTATCCTATTACTTTCGAATGAATTTGGGTAGGAGCATTTGGCAACATATGCTCTAATTTGGTTAATGGTGGTACATGTGAATGAGTCCAATATGGCTCTTGCCTTTATAGACTACAAGTCTAATGGAGAAAACATACCTTAACAATTAATAAACAAATAAACAAGATGATTTCAAATGGTGATAAAGATGGTGTTATGATAAGACATAAATAAATAAGACCAAAGAATAAGAATGTTTCAGGGAAAGGAAATGCCTAAAGCTATAAGAAAAAAACTCTTTAGTGTGTTTGAGAAACTAAAGGAAGGTCAATGTGGTGAGAAATTAGTAAATGAGGGGGAAAGTGGGAAGCCCCAACTATAGGAGTAGACTGGGAAAATCATATGGGATTCTGAAAGCCATGATAAAAGATTGAGATTTTATTATAAATGGTCAATATATATAAACATAAGAGATTTATAATGTGAATTGTCAAGTGACTAATGGATTGGATAGAACAAGAATGAAAGCAGGAAAACTAGTTGAGAAGCTTTTGCCTCAATCAAGAAGAGATTTAATTTGCACACAGTTGGATGCTACAGAGGTGAAGAGATGTGGATGAACTGGGGCAGTGGTCAGCAAACTGCGGCTCGCGAGCCCCATGTGGCTCTTTGGCCCCTTGAGTGTGGCTCTTCCACAAAATACCATGGCCTGGGCGAATCTATTTTGAAGAAGTGGCATTAGAAGAAGTTTAAGTTTAAAAAATTTGGCTCTCAAAAGAAATTTCAATTGTTGTACTGTTGATATTTGGCTCTGTTGACTAATGAGTTTGCTGACCACTGAACTGGGGACATGTTTTTGAGATAGAGTCAGCAAAAAATGATATTAGATGTTAGGTTTTAAGAGGGTGAGATATTATTCCCCGGCTTTTTGATTAAGTAGTTGATTGGATAATTATGCAATTAATTGGAATAATGAAGGATGGGGGAGAAACATTGGAAAAAAGATAATTATCAGGGATTTTATTTTGTTCATTTTAAGTATCTCAGAGAAATTGGAGAGGTGATATTTAGGTCACATATATACATATTAATGTTTGAAAAGAGAAGGGAATTTGATAGTTTTTCCTCTTAGAGAAAAAGCTGAGGGAATAACTTAGGGTTTAAAGAGATGGAAGTATATTTTGAATAACAATTGTGACAATGTTATTAAATAGTCAATGAGAATGAAATAAATGATCAACAGAGAAATTTTGAGGTCTCAAGTGAAATCAAATATCATGAGTTTACAATGAATATCTTAGTATACATTAAAAATGTATAGTCTTGATGATTTTTTGAAATATCATATTAGCTATGGATTTCTCATCATTTTATTTAGAGCTATCTATACTAATAATAGCCTAGGTGGTCGTCACGCCCTCACGTTGTCACAAGATGGCCGCCACAAGATTATTGCCACAAGATGGCCGTCACAAGATGGCCACACGCAGAATGGAGGCAAAGCCCGGCATCTCTGCCACCTCACAAGGAGGAGGCGGGTCATGGTGGGGAGGGCAGTTGTGGGTAATCAGGCCAGCAGGGGAGGGCAGTTGGGGGCAATCAAACCAGCAGGGGAGCAGTTAGGCATCAATCAGCTTGGCAGGGGACCAGTTAGGGGGCAATCAGGCTGGCAGGCAGAAGCGGTTAGGGGCAATCAGACAGGCAGGCAGGTGAGCGATTAGGAGCCAATGTCCCAGATTGTGAGAGGTATGTCCGACTGTCCCCAAGGGGTCCCAGATTGGAGAGGGTGCAGGCCGGGCTGAGAGACACCCACCCCCCCCCCCCGCACGAATTTCATGCACCAGGCCTCTAGTAGACAATATTATTCTTGAGTAATTAAGACATTGATGCTCTAAGCACACACTGCAAGGGAGAGTGAGCAGCCATGGGTGAGTCACTGGTAGACAGAGTCCCCCACAGTTGCTTGTGGATCAGGGAACAAAATAGATAGGCCAATTCAGATATCTCCATTACTAGTTCACTTAGTGTTTACACTCTAACGCAGACCTCTGGTAAAAGGCTGCCTTAAAGCTATCTACCCCTTTCTACTCCTATAATATGTGTGGAAAACTTGTGCTTTTCATGCTTTTCCTTTCTTTTTTTATTTCATACTTAAATATTTGTTATCCTAAAAAATCCTGTGCTTGCTGTGGAGTGCCCCACAGAGAGAGGTGAAACCAAGTAACTTCTGCTCTCTTAAAAGCTTGTGACCACCTTCACTAGGGTTTTACCCCAGGAGAAATCCTTCCAGCTTTTTATATTACTCAGGCCTAGGTTTGATATGTTGTAGCATTCCTATTCATTTTTATGTAGTATTTTCCTGATAACTTTTCCCTCTCATATGCCCAGGCTATTCTTATTTTTTACCTGGAGTTACAGGTAACTCAGACTGTAATGCCTGAAATACTCTTTGGTGAAATTTTAATCTTCACTTGCCAATGATATCTATATTTAGTATAAACTCTTAGCTGATCAGGCAGAAGGACATAGACAGGGATGTCCCAATAATTCTTATTATTTTTTCCCTGTGGATCATCTTTAGAGGACACTTCTCAGTTCCTTTTATCTGGGTTCTTGGTGGGAGTCATAACATAATGGCTCTCTGAAACCTTGTCTCATCAACTATTGAATCTCTTTGGGGTTTAAATATACCCATATTTCTAGAACCATCACTAAAAGCAATAAAATATGAGCATGTCTTTTTTTTTCTTTCTTGTATTAAGTGTTAGAGGTCCGCTGGTTTGTTTTTATAAGCCCACATAAGTTAAACTAAATAACTTCTACCTTTCTTTGGAGAAGTTGTAGTACGGCTCAGAATCATGGGCCTCTTTGCCATTGTATCACCAGTCTATACACATTAAGCTCTCCTTAAACCCAATGTGGAAATCATTGTTTCTTCTCCCCAAACATTTCTGTTGTCTGTCTATTGCACTCTTTAAAAAAACAATAACAACACGAAGTAAAACTATTTCTTCAAACTGTAAACAATAAATACACATACCGGTTTCCATCAACCACTTCTTGAGGATACAATTGAAACGGGATTTTCCCACCTGTGGGATTGATATTGGCACACAGTAATACAACATGGCATGGAAATATTTTCTCTCTTCTGTCCTTTTTATTAATAGAAATTTTCAATCAGGGAAGTAGAGAGAATGGTCTAATGAAAATTAAAAACTCATGATCACTTCATCTATGTACCTATTTACATTCTACCTCCCTTCCCAGTTTACTTTAAAGCAAATACCAGACACTGTAGGGTTGTATTACTTAGACACTGTCAACAGATGTAGTCTCCCCAGAGCTTTGTAGAAAAAAGAGCTATTACTTTCCCCACCTAGGATCAAATGTCCCTTTATGTGCAGCCTTGAAAATTACTGCCTGTTTGGGGACTATGTTACATTGTATGTGCAATTCTAATTTGTCCTCAGTTTTCAGGCATTTGTCTCCTTTGGTGATATTGATTTCTAGAGTAATTTTGCTCATGGATTTCAGACTATTTGTTCCTGATGTCTATTCTTGTTCATTCTCCTCAGCATTTAAGGAGTACTTCAGAACTGAGCATTCATACTCTTTTATACATACTTTAGGATAAGTCTTACATCATCTTTGAAGTAGTTCTTTGGATTTTACAAATAGATCTGAACAAGCCACAGGAAGGTAAAACAAACCCCTCTGGAAGGACTGAATTTTGGGCACAAACAAGATTAAAAAAATGTGTCAGGAAAGCTGGGATGGGCATGGGGATTACAAAAACTAATTTGTTTCCTCATGTGTGAATCAGTATTCTTTATCAGTTTACATATTTAAAACAAGGAGAAGGTTAATTAAAAAAAAAAACATTCCTTTTCCTTATCCACCACTTATATTAAGTTGTCATAAAGATTAACTGAGATAATGAATATAAATATTCCACAAAGACTTTACAAAGGTGAGTTTAGCTCAGGATATTAAAAGCAGTGACCATGTTTAATATAATCTAACTCAAATCTTGATAAGAAGTTTTAATTATGAAAAAAAAAACGCTAATGCAGATGGCTTGTTGAACATTTTTTATAGTTTTTTTCAACCATGCCTACATGAGAATGATCTGTTCAATAAAAATGCATGAGATTCACAGATTTCAATAAAGCTCCTCTGAGGAGAGAAACCAAGATGGCGGCATAGGTAAACACCTAAACTGCTGCCTCGCACAACAATTTCAAAACTACAACTAAAAGACAAACGCACACCATCTAGAACAGGTGTGGGCAAACTTTTTGACTCGAGGGACACAATGGGTTCTTAAACTGGACCGGAGGGCCAGAACAAAAGCATGGATGGAGTGTTTGTGTGAACTAATATAAATTCAAAGTAAAGGAGCGGAGGGGAGAGCAAGAGAACCCTCCGCTCTTTCGGCTCCGCGGGCCGGATAGAACAGCCGAACGGGCCAGATCCGGCCCGAGGGCCATAGTTTGCCCACGGCTGATCTAGAACCACAGGAAAGCTGGCTGAGTGGAAATTCTACAACTAGAAGGAAAGAGGAAAGCACATTAAGAATCAGAGGAGCTGCAAAAGGCTGAGGTACGGAGATGCGTGAGCGTGTGGAGAGGATGGGCAGCTGAGTGCGCAGCTGGCTTTCTAAAGTGGGAGGGAGACAGAAGCTCCGGACTGTACTGAACTCCAGTTCTGGGTGAGTTACCGGGAACCCAGACTCATTCCGGGAGAAACTGGACTGTCTGGCAGCGGGCGAAACTCAAGGGTGGCTTTCTCTCAGAGGTGCTTACAGCGATTATCAAGGGACACTGAGACCCAGGGGCCTCATAGGGTAGGGCTGACTGGAAGCCAAGGTTGTCTGCTCCGCCCTGAGACTCCACCCCATCTAAGCTGAGCACAGAGGCTTTTGCAATTTTGCAAGTCTTGTCCCATAAGGGTGTCTCCAGCAGAGAAGTTCTCCCAGCGTAGACACAGCTGATCCTCACAGCCAACTGGCCTTGAGGTCAATTCCTCCCAGTAATACCAACAACAATCAAGACTTAACTACAACAAGGCTGTATACACAGTCCACAAAGGGGTGCACCAAGAGTGTCCACCTCAGGTAACTGGGGAGGCTGAGCCACTGGGCCACATAGGACACCTAGCACACAAAGCTGCTCTACCAACTCAGGGAAGTAGCCAAAATGTGGAGACAAAGAAACAGATCACAAACAAAAGAAATGGAGGAAAGCAAAGGACTGGATATAGAGTTCAAAACCACAGTTATAAGGTTTTTCAAGAATTTCCTAGAAAAGGCCGATAAATTTAGCGAGACCCTCGAAGATATGAAAAAGGACCAACTAGAAATTAAACATACACTGACTGAAATAAAAAATATTATACAGAGACCCAACAGCAGACTAGAGGAATGCAAGAATCAAGTCAAAGATTTGAAATACAAAGAAGCAAAAAACACCCAACCGGAAAAGCAAAAAGAATCCAAAAATTTGATGATAGTGTATGGAGCCTCTGAGACAACTTCAAGCATACCAACATCTGAATTATGGGGGTGCCAGAAGAAGAGAGAGAGCAAGATACTGAAAACCTATCTGAAGAAATAATGACTGAAAACTTCCCCCACCTGGTGAAAGAAATAGACTTACAAGTCCAGGAAGTGCACAGAACCTCAAATAAAAGGAATCCAAAGAGGACCACACCAAGATACATCATAATTAAAATGCCAAGAGCAAAAGACAAAGAGAGAATATTAAAAGCAGCAAGAGAAAAACAGTTAATTACCTACAAGGGAGCACCCATACGATTGTCAGCTGATTTCTCAACAGAAACTATGCAGGCCATAAGGGAGTGGCAAGAAATATTCAAAGTGATGAATAGCAAGAACCTACAACCAAGATTACTCTTCCCAGCAAAGCTATCATTCAGAATTGAAGGGCAGATAAAGAGCTTCACAGATAAGAAAAAGCTAAAGGAGTTCATCAACACCAAACCAGTATTATATAAAATGCTGAAAGGTATTCTTTAAGAAGAGGAAGAAGAAGAAAAAGGTAAAGATAAAAATTATGAACAACAAATACATATCTATCAACAAGTGAATCTAAAAATCAAGTGAATTAAAAATCTGATGAATAGAATAAACTGGTGAATATAATAGAATCAGGGGCATAGAAAGGTCGTGGACTGACAATTCTCAGGGGGAAAGGGGTATGGGGAGTGCAGGAAGGGACTGGACAAAAATCGTACACCTATGGATGAGGACAGTGCGGGGGAGGTAAGGGCAGAGGGTGGGGTGGGAACCAGGTGGAGGGGAGCTATGGGGGAAAAAAAGAGGAACAATTGTAATAACCTGAACAATAAAGATTTATTAAATTAAAAATAAATTAAGCTCCTCTGAGATGTGTTCTACCCCCTAGAAATGAAAATCATCTTTGAGGATTTAAAAGTATTAAATCAGACAAACCTGGTTTGAATCTCAGCACCATCACTTACTATCTAAGTGTTCTTAGAAGAGTTACCTATAGTTTCTTGGACTTAACATAGCGTCATGCGCATTGAACTGTTTGAGGATTAAATGAAAATGCAGGCCCAGCACTGAAATCGGTGTCTGGTACATAATCCTCAGTCAATATATGTTATTATTTTCATTTTAGATATATTTGACTACAAATATTCTTCTTTTATTCATCTGTCACTGAAAAAAAAATTACTGCTGGCTTCTTTTCTGTTATATTTTCCGGGCTTGCACGTTAGATGTTGAGGGCTACAAAGATAGATGGATGAGACTGAATTTCTTTACTCACTAACTAGGACATGGACTTGTCCATTGGTGTACCCCAGGAAGTAACAGTATATGTGGTACATAGTTGATACTATATATTTTTTAATTAAATGTGTTAATGTCTCATAGTGCTTTTGGCTGAGCAGTGAAGATGACTTAGTTAACAAGTTTGCAAAATGCATTGTAGTGAGTGTTCTAATTTAGGAGTGTGTTATCTCAATTTTATTTCATCATGTCATTCTGTTGTTGTTTAGTTGAATTCATTTTCTTTATTTTCCCCTCCATGGCTTCATTGCTATTGGTTTTTAAGCTTTTTCAATATTTACATCAATTTTGTATCATATAAAAGTTTCATTAACTCAGTATGTATTCCCTCTGCCTGGCATTGAATAAAAACAATTTTATACAATAGTTACTAACACCCACCCTCACTCTGAGGCTGCTGCCTGATAGCCTGTTAAGCACTACATTTATCAACTGATTTGATCTCTGATCTTTGAGCAAGTGTGATCTTCACAAGTATGATTTTAGCAAAGGCAATTTTATAAGCATATTTTCCAACAACATACTTAAGAAAAAACTTATCAGTGCTAGTTCATGCTTGTCTCTGTGTGTATGTGGTGTGTGTTTATCTCTGTGTGAGAGAGAAAGAGAATTTCAGTCAAGTAAATCTAAATAAAATCGAATGGTTTATATTTAATAATAATCATGTAGTAGAATGATCTCATGGGAAATTATTTTCTAATACAGAATATACATTAGATCACAAATGAGATTAAAGACCTAGATTAAAGAATGTTAGCTAAGGTTTTTTCAGTACTTACAGAGTGTCAGGTACTGATCTAACTATTGTTTTTTTAATTACTTCAATCAATAGTTTTGAGATGAGTCTAGAATTTTCTTTCCTTCACAGTTGAGGAATCTGAGGAACAGACCATTTAAGTAACTTGATGAAAATCACAGAGCCAGTGAACATTTGGCAGAGTTGGGATTCCAAACCCCACACACCCGCTCCAAAGCTCATTTTCTTCTCTACTAGAATTTTTGCTTTTTGCTGTTACAACTTTGCCCGCCCAGAGTTCATTCATCCTGTTTCTAGTAACAACATTTTGATTTAGCTTTGGGTACCACTGTATGCCCACTGAAGAAAGACACAGTAGAGCTGTGGATCAACTTTCTTGATTTCCCTTATAAAGAGAGATGTGCATAACGTGAGAACAATCACACTCTCTCTTCCCAAATTTTTATAATGATTGAAAGACTGCAAAGAGTAAAAGTGAGTAGAGTCCATTTTCTCTGAGGGTAGCACCCTAAACAGATTATGAGTTTCAGATTTTAAAGTCTCTGGAGTTTCTTTGATTTTTGGCTTTCCAAAGTTTGGTTCTCCAACATTTTCTTCAATTCTCTGAGGTTATACGTTAAGGCCATGTGTTATAATCACACAGACTACATACTGACCAACTGAAGTGGGTAAGCAAAGGCAGCCTTGTCCTTCACATCCTATCAACACATTCCTTTTTGTCTAAATTAGTCATTGATAGTATCCATTGTGATTAAAGAACCCTAATCAATCTCCCAGGATATGATGGCTGTTAAGGACTGAACTGTTCCCTCTCTCCCCTAACCCCAAATCAATATATTGAAGCCCTAACCCCCAATTTAACTGAATATGAAGATAGGGCCTTTAAAGCGGTAAAACCTCATTTGAGGTTAAATGAGGCCAAAATCTTCTAAAAAGAGGAAGAGACACCAGAGACCTTTCTCTGCATGGACCCAGAGTAAAAGGCCACGTGAACACACAGTGAGAAGGCTGCTGTCTACAAGTCCGAAACGCACTTCATCAGAAACCAGCCCTGGCAGTAACTCGATTTTGGACTTTTACCCTCTAAAACTGTGCAGAAACAAATTTATTTGTTTAAGCCACTCAGTTCATGATATTTTGTTATGACTGCCCTAGCAGACTAATACCATGGCCTTGAACTCTCCAAGGTTTTGGGTGATCTGCCATGTAAAGCTATTTTTGTTTTCCCCCTGCCCAGTGCATTATTGTATGCTGAGCAACAGGGAGTCAGCGGTGAACAAAGTAGACACAATTGCTGTCTTCATGGAGATGGTTTAAAGTATGTAACGTTAACTTCATGCAAAGCTCTTTTACTTTCTGAAGCTTTCTGCTAAAATATTAACTTATCAGAGGTCTTCCTTGACCACCTACCCAAGAAGCAATCTCCCAACTCTCTTTATCCTGCCTTGCTGTTTTCTGCCTCTAACATTTACTGCCACTTGACACCTTAATTATTTATTTCTTGATCTGATTATCTTCTGTTTCCCCACCAGAATGTAATCTCTGTCAGTTCATGGGCCTGGTTTTTTTCACTGCTGCATCTGTTTCAGTTAGACAGTATTGGACATATAAAGACACCCAATATCTTTTTATTAACTGAGTTAATTAGAGAGTGAATAAATGAGGTTCATAGCGAAGTGAAAGTCTCAATTAATATTAATTAAAATTTCTTTAACTTCTTTCCATATGCTTTCCCACTATGTGAATTACTTCTCTCTTCAGGATGTATCTTTTCAGTGCCATTTGTTGCCTCTGTTTTTTAACTTTCTCCTTACCTATCTCTTTTTTTCCCTTTTATCTTCAAACCTGCTTACTTTGCTCATTCTCCCATTCCTACCTCCCCTTTTAGTTATGATTTGAATAACAAATCATAATATAAAGTAGAAAGCATATTTCAAATTGCTTAATTCTGTGATATAGCCATCCTTGTTCATTAAAAAGTGGATGAAGCCACTTAGTTAAAATTCTATCTGAAAGAAAAGGAAAATCCAACTTGTATATGATCCCATCCTAATTGACTAGTGAACTATGAATTAAAAAATATGTTTCCTCAGTACTATAACAAGCCTAGTGCTTCACTCTTGGGTAATTGATATTCCCACTAATGTGATTTTAAAAAATAGATTTAGTTGCCAATATTAAAGATTGTTTAATTTCATACTTTAAAAACTCTCAGAACTTGGATTTCGGGCTCTTCTTGAGAAACCACATCCTGAAGAGGCTCCTGTTGCTGGCTGAGTGGCAGCTGCCCTGTCTGATCTCCACTTCCTTCCCTTCTCTTCACTCAACACTCCTTATTAGATTCCCTGCGTCGGACTGCATTTCTCCCTTTGCTACTCATGGTTGGCCCCTTGAGGTGTTTAACATCATAACGCTAATCCACACATAAGAATATTTTTTATAGAATATATAATGACTACTTAAATAATGCTACTGCACTGAGTTAATCCTTTCTAAATTATTTTAATGGAATAGGAGGGATTTGCAATTGGAATATAGGACAATATTATGATTCCTTTTTTTTTAATTTATTATTTTCCTACCTCCTTTTCTGTCCTCTAAATGGCTCCTGCAAGAGTCAAATAATCCCTCGTGAAGACATCAGTGCTTCTTCAGGATCTAAACCGAGTGCTATCCCTCCTCAAAAAGGGCTCTCATACATCATTCAATCTTACAGTTAATTGTGTTCATCCTTTCCATCTCAAGTCCCAAGATCTAGGATCTTGCATTGGTTTTGGTGCCAAGACCACAGCTTGCAGCTTCAGTTAAGTAACAAGCCTGTCTCTTCCTAGACTTCCTTCTGCCTTTGCAATAGTTCCAGGATTGATGTCCCTCCTACTCTCACCAATTCTTGTGGGGAGTACATTCTTGCCTTTGAACTTATATACATACATTTTATATACTCTTCCTTCATGGAAATTTAGAAATTCTTAGTCCTATATGCTCTTTAACAAGTTGAAAAATAGATGCATAGTGCCAGATGAAAGCAAAATACAGCATGAGTCCAATTTCCTGCAAAGTTGCAATGAAGCCTGTGGCTATGGTTTCATTGAAAGGAGGTTTCTCTCTCTCTTTAAAGATAAATCTTGAGACTTTAGTCCAGAAAGTAAGCATACAGAGATCACTTTTACACATGAAGGAGCCACATGGCTTCATGAAAAATATACTGTCGTAAACAATGGATCATTCCAGAGGGGGTAGGGGAAGGAGGGTAGACAGCTAAATAGGCATCTAGGTAGATGCCTTTACAAGGTGTGGTTTGCGACTTGAGTCAATCAGATAAACGCCTTCCTTAGTGATTGGAATAGCAGAGAAGAGATAAGCCCAGGCCCACTAACATTTTTTAAAAAATGCAGTGACACCACTTGGTTGTGCAAAAACTTTTAGTTTGATGTGGTCCCATTTGTTTATTTTTTTCTTTTGCTTTCCTCGACCAAGGAGATATATTAGAAAATGTATTACTATGAGCAATATCAGAGATTTCATGGTCTATATTTTCTTCTAGGAATTTTATGATTTAGGTCTTACATTTAAGTCTTTAATCTATTTTGAATTTGTTCTTATATATGATGTAAGAAAGTAATCTAGTTTAATTTTTTTGCATGTATCTGTCCAATTTTCCTAACACCATTTAGTAAATAGATTATTTTTATCCCATTGTATGTTCTTGACTCCTTTGTCATATATTAATTGATCATATAGGTGTGGATTTACTAGCTGTACCAGTTAATAATGCGGATTTTTTCAATAGATGGAGTCACACATATGTTGATATATATGCTATTTGATATGTATGCTATTTTGTTGTATTGACAGCAAGCTTCAAAACTGCATATGTCAAATTTGCTGAAGGTGTTAACATCATAGATATTTTTACACTTAAAAATGTCAAATTGCGTACCAAAAAATAGAGCATTTGCAGGAAGTTTTAATTCATTACTTTATTTTGAAGAAAAGTGCTGCTGAAAGTTATCATATACTTCAGGAAGCTTATGGTGAACATGCTCCACCTCAAGATACTTGCGAACACTGGTTTAAACGCTTTAAAAGTGATGATTTTGATGTGAAAGACAAAGAACATCCAGGTCAACTGAAAAAGTTTGAAGACCAGCAATTACACGCATTATTGGATGAAGATGCGTGTCAAACTCAAAAACAACTTGCAGAAAGATTAAATGTTGCTCAGCAAACAATTTCCGATCATTTACAAGCAATGGGAAAGATTTTAAAGAAAGGAAAATGGGTGCCACGTCAACTGAACGAAAGACAAATGGAAAACCAAAAAGTCATCAGTAAAATGTTGCTTTAACCGCACGAAAGAAAGTCTTTTTTGCATCAAATTGTGACTGGCGATGAAAAGTGGATTTATTTTAATAATCCCAAATGCACAAAATCATGGGTTGACCCAGGTCAACCATCAACATTGACTGCAAGGCCAAATCACTTCGAAAAGAAGACAATGCTCTGCGTTTTGTGGGATTAGGAAGGTGTGGTGTATTATGAGCTTCTAAAACCAGGTGAAACCAGTAAAACTGAAAAACTGATCACTACTGACAACAAATAATCAATTTGAACCAGGCTTTGGTCATGAAACGACCAGAATGGGCCAGAAGACTGGGCAAAGTAATTTTGCTTCATGGTGACGCACCATGACACACTTCAAAACCAGTTAAAGATACATTAAAAGATCTTGCCTGGGAAGTATTAACCCACCCACTGTATTCACCAGACCTTGCTCCTTCAGATTACCTCTTGTTCCGATTGATGGCACATGCACTTTCTGAGCAGCACTTCAAAACATACGAAGAAGTGGAAAATTGGGTCTCTGAATGGTTTGCCTCAAAACAAGAAAAGTTCTAATGGGACGGTATCCACAAATTACCTGAAATATGGGTAAATGTGTAGCTAGTGATGGACATTACTTTGAATAAAGCACTTTTGATGTTTCTCTTGAAATTACCATGTTTTCTTTGATTACAAAATCTGCATTATTAACTGGTACACCTACGTGATCTGTATTCTATTCCACTGGCCTATGAGTTTGTTTTTATGCCACTACCATGCTGTTTTGATTACTATAGTTTTGAAGTATAGTTTGATATCAGGTATCATGATACGGCTAAATTTGTTCTTCTTTCTCAAGATTGCTGTAGCTCTCTGGGATCTTTTGTGATTCCATATACATTTTTAGATTATTTGTTCTAGTTATGTGAAAAATTCCATTGGTATTTTGATCAAAATTACATTAAATCTATAGAATGCTTTGTGTAGTATGGCCATTTTAATAATGTTAATTCTGCCTATCCATGAGCACATTATGTTTCCATTTATTTATATCTTCTTCAATTTCTTTCTTTAATGTCTTATACTCCTCTAAGTCCAGGTCTTTTACCTCCTTGATTAAAGTTACTCTTGAGAAGCCGGTCTTTATGGAATTGTAAATGTGATTATTTTCTAAATTTCTCTTTCTGATAGTTCATTATTGGTATATAATAATGCAAATCAACAGGAAAAAAATTAATAAAAAATGGTCAGGGGGCCTGAAATGATATTTCTTCAAAGAGGACATATAGAAGGCCAATAGACATGTGAAAAAAAAAATGCTCATGTTATTAATCATCAATGAAATGCAAGCTAAAACTACTATGAGAGCCCTAGCTGATTTGGCTAAGTGGACAGAGCATCAGCCCTAAAGGGTCCTGGGTTCAATTCTGTCAAAGGCACATACCTCGGTTGCAGGCTCAATCCCTGGCCCTGACCAGGGTGCGTGTGAAAGACAACCAATCAATGTGTCTTTCTCACATCAATGTTTGTCTCTTTCAGTCTCTCCCCCTTCCTTGCACTCTCTCTAAGAGTTAATGGAAAAATATTCTTGGGTGAGGGTTAACAACAACAAAATCCCCATAAAACTACAATGAAATATCACCTCACACCTGCCAGAATGGCTATCATCAATAAATCAACAAACAAGTGTAGGCAAGGATGTGGAGAAAAAGAATCCTTATGTATTGTTTGTGGGATTGCAAATTGGTGCACATGTTGCGGCCACTATGGAAAACAGTATGGAGGTTCACTGAAAAATTTAAAATAGAACTACTTTACGACCCAGCAATTCCATTCCTGGCTATATCTGAAAAAAATCAAGAACGCTAATTTGAAAAGATATATGCACTCCTATGTTCATTGTGGCACTATTTACAATAGCCAAATATGGAAACAACCAAAGTGCCCATTGATAGAATATTGGATAAAGATGATAGGGTTTATATATACAATGGAATATTATTTGGCCATAAAAAATGAAATCTTACCATTTGTGACAATATGGATTGACCTAGATGATATTATGCTAAGTGAAATAAGTAAGACAGAGAAAGACAAATACCATGTGATTTCACTTGTGTGTGGAATCTAAAGAACAAAATAAATAAACAAAACAGAAACAAACTCATAGATGCAGAGAGCAGACTGATGGTGCCAGGTGGGAGGAGGTAGGGGGGCTGGGTGAAAAAGGTGAGGGGATTAAAGAGTAAAAATTGGTAGTTACAAAATAGTCATGGGGATGTAAACTACAGCACAGAGAGTGTAGTCAATAATATTGTAATAACTATGTTTGGTGCCAGGTGGGTACTGGAATTTTCAAGCTGATCATTTTATAAATTATATAATTGCCTGATTACTATTTTGTACACCTGAAACTACTATAAAATAATATTGGATGTCAACTGTATTGGAAAGTTAAAAATAAATAAATGCAGTGATACCACTCAGGGCAAAGATGACAGGATAGATCAGGGTTGCCCTATGTTCGGTTGTCATGAATTCCTCTTTGTATGTGGATGAGCAAGGAAAAGGTATTACAGAAGAGGCAGGAATATTTAACACTGCCCTCTCTTGGGGTTATGGGGATCAGCCAAAATTGATAATGTAAGAATAGGAAGATGTTTTCTCTGACATCCATAATTCAGTGTGTATATTTACTGTGTCCATTTTACAGATGAGGAAACTTGGTCTGGAGACTTAGAGATATTAAGTAAATTATATGACGGTATACATAGTAAATAGAGATACAGAACCTGAACTTGGCCTCTACTACTTGTTAATAGACTACCATGAATAGAACATTTGCCTGCCTAGCACCCCACCTTTACTACTGTGGATGGAACCAAGTTCCCTACCTCATCCTCCTCTGAAGATCTATTCCACAGGTTCTTCCCTACCTTTCAGTTTATTCATACTGACCACTGAGTTCTGGTTACTTCAATAAACTGATATGCTTTGGATACAATATGGGGCATTAGAGATAAAGATGAGAGAAATAACACTAATTTATTTTTGTTAACTTCTAGAGTCCAGTGCCATTGCAGTAATATTCTTCACTTAAAGTCATCAAATGTTTATTTTGGAAAGTGGCATCATGCAGAAAATCAGCTGTACATTTTTAACAAGAGAAACAGATACACCTGTGCATGATAAAAGATTTGCTTAATTTTACTACTTGAGAAAATTACCCCAAAGGAGGGAGCACTTGTAATCTCTAAGCAAAATTACCCTGTGGCTTTTGATAAATCTATGATAAACTGACACTACAGGAAATAATATATAGTGAGATTAAATTTAGGGGACATATTTTAAAAGTAGATGTAAATCCTCTCAGTGGTTTTTGTCCATCTTGTTCACAACTGTTACTCCAGCACTGAGAATATTGTGTGATGCATTTTAGACACTTAAAAATATTTGTTGACTAAATTAGTAAAATTGTGGAAGATCATTAAGTTATAGTGCATTGGGGCATAAGTAGTTCACTGGAGTATGCAGATGAACAATCAAGTCCTGTGATAGAATATTATTCAGATTTTATTTCCCTTTTGTTGTACTATGGTTAGCCCTGAGCATATCTCCTCATTAGATGTGTTCAACCTCCACTGCAGTCAAGCCCTTGGAGATATCCTCCTTCCACTCACTTTAGTATCCATTTCCTTATTGTCCTTCCTTTTATTTTCACTGGGCAGTTACCAAATCTAAAATGTGCTTTGGAGAATATCAAGTGTTGCATATACACTGAGTGGCCAGATTATTATGATCTCTGAATGCATAATAATCTGGCCACTCAGTGTATATATATAGATATTAGAGGCCCCATGCATGAATTTGTGCATGGGTGGGGTCCGGCCAGCCTAGCCAGGAGGAGGGGACATGGGCGGTTGGCTGGCCTGCCTGCTGGTTGAACTCCTGGTTGAGGGGACAATTTGCATATTAGCCTTTTATTATATAGGATAAACACTGAGTGGCCAGATTATTATGCATTCAGAGATCATAATAATCTGGCCACTCAGTATAGATCTTGATTTTTTTTACATTTTGATAGGAATTAACATATAAAACAAATAAAAGGAAAAGAGAAAGAAAGAAAGAAGAAGAGAAAGAAAGAAAGACCCCCTATGTAATTTCACGTAAGTGACAGAAAGTATGGGGTGTATTTTTTGATGGACCCATTACATACCTGCTGGACCCTGTGGCATTGCAGTGCAAACAGTTGCCTATTAAATCTGTGTAATATTTTATCTGTCTCGTCACTGAGTTTGTGATCACTCAGATACATGTATTAATATTATCTTTAAACTAGAAGCCCAATGCATGAAGATTTGTGCAAGAATAGGCCTTCCTTTCCTGGTTGCTGGCACCGCCTTTGCTCCAGCCAGAGCCACCTTTCCTCCTTTGCTCCGGCCCGGAGCCACCTTTCCGCCTTCACGCCAGCCAGAGCTGCCTTCCGCCTCTTGCCTTGTCACATCAATTTGCATATTCCCTCCTTAATGTCTGTGGGCGCCACCATCTTTGTTGTGGAGTTATGGTCAATATGCATGTTCTGTCTTTATTAGATAGGACATTTAGTGCTATTTAAGGTTTTTTTGACAATAGGTGCTACTCAACTCAAAATGATAATGTTATGACCTTAAAGGAATATTTATTAAATACAACTGCTTTAATTACAGGTTTACTGTAATTAAACCTGTAATTAAAGGTCAAATGGAGAACTTTGAAAACGAAGAGAAAAATAGAGTCATCAGAATGTCACTTTTCTTCACTATGTGATAAATCTATCTAACAAGATGGAAAGATTCATCACATTGAGTTAGCAGAGGCGATCATACAAAGACTCAAGCCACAGGGCAGAAGGAACAGAAATTGATTATGTATCTAATTTAATGAAGTGCCCATGACTGTAACTCTTGTGATTTATAAACACTAGTGCATAAACTAGGGAAAGATGAATCATTGCTTGAAATGTAGTCAGCCTGGTATTCACTCACTGATGAGCCACTCATTTGTGGAATGTAATGAACAACATAAACTGATAAACAAAAATAGATCCAGAGACACAGAAGCATCCAACAGACTGTCAGACCTCAGAGGGAAGGCAGGGGAGGGTGGAAGTGGTGGGGTAAGAGATCAACCAAAGGACTTATATGCATGCATATAAGCATAACCCATGGGCACAGACAGTAGGGAGGTGAGGGGATGTACTGGGGGATGAGAGTGGCCAGAGATAGGTCAATGGAGGGAAAAGGAGACATATGTAACACTTTAAACAATAAAGAATTTAAATTAAAAACAAACACCAAAAAAACCACTGACATGATTTTTAACACAATAAAAAAAAAGTTTATGAGGAAATAATAGAAATGACAATATGTTCGTTAACTTACTCTGAGGTCAAACTGTGCAATTTCCAATTAACAATATCGTTTTATGTATGAGACTTCAATTCTTTTAGTAGTCAAAGGAGCTACTGAAAATAACAGATTTCTTATCTTCTATGATATGAATTATAATAGCGGGCATCCAGGAGGTGCTAAATAAATATTAACTTGCAAAGAAACAACAATCTTTTTCTGTCCCTTTATTTTTGTCTCTATTTAATTTTATATTTGAGTATCAACTGTACTAATACTGGTTAAAAATCTAAAGTACTGCCTTAACCAGTTTGGCTCAGTGGATAAGCGTCGGCCCACGGACTGAAGGGTCTCGGGTTTGATTCTGGTCAAGGGTATTTACTTACCTTGGTTGCAGGCTGGGTCCCCAGCCCTCATCCCCACATTGGGGAGGGTGTGGAAGACAACCAATCAATGTCTCTCCCACATTGATGTTTCTGTCTGTCTCTTCTCCTCCCTTCCACTCTCTCTAAAAATTAATGGAAAAATATCCTCGGGTGAGGATTAATTTTAAAAAATTACTCTTACAAGTCCCTTTAAATTTTTTTTTTTACTGTTGTCACATTTTTCATTCTTCTGATTACAACAGGATTATATCTGAAAATCGCTGCATGAAAAGTATGGAACAGCACTGAGTTTGCTGATTTTTTTTTAATCAAATGTCTATTTGGGAAAGAGAAAGAGAGAAAACAGTTTGCTCAGGACTAATGTTGCTCTGTTCAGTAATAGTTCATGAGTTTCCAAGTCTTGGCTAAGGGCCTTGTTTTAGTCTTGGGAGAGAAGGGAGAAGTGAACAACAGCCTTCCAGGTTAGATGTAGCTCTGGTGCAGCTTCAAGGACATCTTGATATTTTAAAGGTCTCCATCTATGCCAGAAGGAGGCCTTGACAGGATGCCCTCTCAGAGGCTTGGCAGGGCTTGAGGAAGGGGCGCCATCTGCCTCCTCCAGAAAGAGCTTTCATTAGCTCTGGGAGTTGCTCCCAGGACCTTTTATGGCAACCAATTCCTAGACTTATTCAACTTATCTCCAGCAGGTGGACATTCATCTCACTTGAATAGAAAATACAAAGAGCAAACATGTCAAGAAATGCAAATTAAAGGAATTAAGCATTTTCCCACTCATTTCACAATTAGTAACAGACAGGAAAGCCGTGAGTTTTTGTGGGGAACAGTGCTTGAGCTAGAGTAAGGCCATTTAGGTTTGGGTTCTGTCTCTGCCACTGATTAGCACTGAGTCCTTGGGCAAATCAGTTAATCCTTTTATGCCTCACTTTCCCTAGAATAGTCCTTAATTCAAAGAGTAGGTATTGTGAACTTTGAAACATTATGTGCAATAGATGTTGTTTTTATGAAGACCAGCTTAACCACTGACTGCTCAGTAAATTCTCACCTACCCAGGCGTAATTCTTGCAATTTCTAATAAACGTGTCTTTTAATTACCAAAGAAGTTGAAGTTTTCTCATCTGCAAAATAGCTCAAAAACTGAGAAATTATTCCTTGCACAAATGCACCTACAATTTTGTGGATGCTTCTGGTTGTTACATAAAACCCAATCAAAGGAAGAGTGTGAATAACACTACAGTTTCCACTCATATTCTTCCCCCTCAGAGGCTTTTAGTGTCTTAAAAACATTATTTGGTAAGTCAGAGCCTCAGCCTTCAGTTTCTCATTTTCGTGGAAGAATGACTAAATTCATTCCTCTGTGTAAGTGTTTAATGGTTCTTTAAGACTTCACCTTCTCTCTTGGGAAGGCAAAATCAAGTTTAGCCCATGAGCCACACTGCCCCCTGCAATCAGAAGCACAGTGTTGGAAGAAAGGAAGTGGCCTTGAACACCCCACTGGCTCAGCAGTTCCGAAGCTCCCAGAAGGTAGTATATGTCTAGAAGGCTTCTAAAGTAGCCTGTTTTCTAGATGTAATTTACTTATAGGATATTTTTCCTTACATGATATTACCCTACTATCCCCCCTTTTTTGATTAATGGAGGCTTTTGTAAATTTTATAATGCAGTCTTGATAACTTTAAATTTTAATTTTTTGCACAAAAATATGACTGCTTTAGTTTCATTGCATGTTCAGGAATTTTACCATGAGATGAACTACCAATAGAAATTTTAGTTGCCACATTAGGAACAGCTTTTTGTCCAGTACAATTAAATTTTCTTGAATATTCACTTATTTCAATTAGCCTATTTAAATTAATCTGAAAACTTGATTATTATTTTACTGTCAAATTTAATACTCTACCAACAAGACGCTGACGACGCCTTGCCACACTAGCAGTCAGAAGCTGTGCGTCGCAGCAGGTTGCCTAGGACCAAACCAGAGAGGGTTGGACCTGCATTGCCACCATGTGCCCACCATCCAGACAGATATCATTGCTGACATGTACACTTAAGGAACTGTTTGACATTGAAACGGGGACTCAGAACTGTTGGACATTGAAATTGGGACTCAAACATTTTTTGTTATTATATGTTTATTTCTAGTCTGCAGAGACAAGATTTTTTAAAGGAATGAAATGGGGGAAAAAATAGCTACAGAGGCAAAGAAGCATTGAACAGACTGTCAAACTACAGCAGGAAGGCAAAGGAGGTTGGGGGGGAGGGGCTGTAAGAGATCAACTGAAGGACTTGTACGCATGCATATAAACATAACCAATGGATAAAAGACACTGGGGGGGGGGGCAGGTAAAGGCATGTACTGGGGGGTAGGGGAGGCCGGGGGGAGAACAATGGGGGGAAAAAAAGGAGACATATGTACTACTATTTGTAATACTTCAAACAATTAAAATAATAATAATAATAATAATAATAAATAAAGTAGCCTATTAACAAGATCCGAGAGAATGCTATTTAAAGTTACAAAAAGTGGAAAGTGTGCTGGCTTTTCAAAATGCAGCAGAGAACATTCTGTCTCTTACTTGCCCTGAAGTTTGATTTGGTTGTGTGACAAATCGAAAGAAGCAAACCTACTTGGGGACTGAATGTTTACTTCCATGTTTCTGAGATCTCTTCGAGTTCTATCCTTACACAAATCTGGTGCTTGGTATCATCCCACTGCCTTTGTGTTGCAATCCCTACAATCCCCACCCCTTGGAGAGTAATTTGAAAAGAGCTATTTCCTTTTTCATCTCTCAGTTTTTTCTCATGCTGCTCACCCCACTTTTTTTTTGTTTTGTTGTTGTTAATCCTCACCCAAGGATATTTTTTCATTGATTTTTAGGGAGAGTGAAAGAGAGAGGGAAAGACAGAGAGAAACATCTGTATGAGAGAAACACATTGATTAGTTGCCTCCTGCAGGAGCCTTGACGAGGGCCTGGGCTGGGGAGGAGCCTGCAACCAAGGTAGTACTCTTGACCGGAACTGAACCGGGGACCCTTTGGTCTGCAGGCTGATGCTCTATCCATTGAGCCAAACCGGCTTGGGCTTTCACCTCACTTTGAATTCCCTTTTCATATATCTCCATCTATCCATTCTTCAAAGATCTAAGTTCTTCCCAAACCTATTCTAAAACAGCTTAAACCCACCTGAGCTCTTCTTTGGTAAACTGATACCTGAAGTGCCTGAACCTCTCATTTCACACCTGTCATGTACAATGGTAAGGGACAGGCCAGAGATTATTTTGCAATGCTATTAAATTTGCCATAAAATGCAATTTGTCTTCCAGTCCAGACTGTAAGTTTCACTGCTCTATTTTATACAAAAAGATTCTCAACATTTTTTTTTCTGAAAGAGATGATTGTTATTTGATTTACCAGTAGACCAAAATTTGTTTTTATAAACCCTATTTTTATTATCTACTTGGCAACGGATCAAAAATAATTGGAAATGCACTGGTTTGTTGCTAAACTGGCTTCCACTGTGTCCATTCCAGTTGCCCCCAGGAGTCCTGGCATATTTTGGGAACCTGCAAGTCACTTTTTGCTTCATCTTTGGGTCTGTATTGACTAATAAGCTCAAAGCACAGATTTTTGTCTTCTTCCAAGAAAGACATTGTCTTTTCCCTAAAACATATAAAGGGAGGTTAAAGAATCAGAAGGAAATCATGAATGTCAAGTTAATGAACTGCTAGGGCTTTGGGGTAACAAAAATAAAATGTGGGCTCTAAGCTTTCAATAAATCTAATTCTTTGGTTTGAAAGAGAGTGGACCATGTTAGTGTCTCTCAAAACAATTCTTGCTAACAATAATTTCTTTGGGTATATAGGTAAGTCTTATAATAATTTGAGGAAGGAGATACAATTAGAATGTTGAGCCCTAACTTTATTATGTAGACAAGTGTCGGGAGATACCATCTGACCCAGCCTTCCACACTGGCACTGAAGGCGTCGGTAGGTGTCTCAGGAGCTGGCAGTGTTTCAGATGAGCCAGCCCCACCTCAACATCAGGAGGGAACCCTTCTTGGTCCAAGCAACAACCTCTCTCCACCTTCACTTCCCCCTGTCAAAGGAAAACCCTCACAGCCTAAACATCACTAACCGTCTGGAGCCAATGGTCTAATACTGTGCTCTTAATTTCTGTTTACATCAGTATTAATGATGTACAGGACTTCAGACCATCTCTTTCCCATAGGGATTCTCCTCCCAATGCAGTTTGGTAGACATGGAGGCCACAGTGGACCAGTTTTTCTCCTTAATTTTCCCCCATAGCATTTAGAACTAGATAAGATACCATAAGTTTTGCTAATTACTTGTTTCCCTGACTCAAATATCTCTATATATAAAAGCCTAAGTGACCATCGCAACCAAACGGATGACTGAACAGGCTGCGTGAGTCAATCAGGCCGGCAGGGGCCTTAGTGAGTGGGAACAAATGGCTGAGCAGCAGGCTGCATAGGGTGACCAGGCCCACAGGGGGGGGGGGAGGGGCAGTTCAGGGAGACCAGGCTGGCAGAGGCGGGCAGTGAGGGGTGACCAAATGATCAAACAGCAGGCTGTGTGGGGTGACCAGGCCTGCAGGGGGGCAGTTGGTGGCAACCAGGCTTGTAAGGGGGGGGCGCAGTTGGGGGTGAATAGGCTGGCAGGGGGGGCAGTTAGGGACAATCAGGTAGGCATGCAGGTGAGCAGTTAGGAGCCAGTGGTCCTGGATTGTGAGAAGAATGTCCGACTGCCGGTTTAGGCCTGATCCTGGAAATCAGGCCTAAACCAGCAGTCGGACATCCCCCGAGGGATCCCGGATTGGAGAGGGTATAGGCCAGGCTGAGGGTTCCCTCTCCTCCAGTGCACAAATTTCATGCACCAGGCCTCTAGTATTATATATGAGGGCAAGTGTATATGTGCATGTGTATATGAGTGTCTGTTTCTGTATCTCCAGTGTAATGGTGCCAGCACATAGACACTGAGCAGATATTTGTTGAATAGATGGGTGCATGCAAACATGAAAATTTCCCAGGAGGGTTTGTCTACTAACAAGGTCAGGGCCCCTCAGAGGCAACCTTGCTGGGTGATTCTGGAAGCTCATCTCAACTTCAGCTGCTTGTTTGCAGCTGCCACCAATTGACTATTCCTTCAAATGTCTGTGAATGTTTCAAAAGTCATTCCAATATTTAAACTCTTGGGCTAAATAATCTCACTTCAAGAGTTCCATGGTAAGGAATAATTCAAAAGAACAAACTTTAGTGCCCACAAATACTGATGGAAGTCTTATCGAAAATAAAAAGCCATTCATTCATTCATCTGTTTATCCAACTATTTCTCTATTCAACTAATTTTCATTGATCACATATCATTTGCTGGAATATGTTTTAGAGGCTGGAGCTATAATATTGAGCAAGCTCAGTCCTTATCCTCATGGGGAATTTATAGTATAGTGGAAATGATCTAAATTTCCAAAACGGATACAATGATTCTGTAGAATCATTGGGTTGGATAAGATTACTTATAACATATTTTATATCTGGTGACAAGAATATCATGATTCTTGTCCCTCTCTCTATCCACCCTGCCATATATCTCTATGCCAGACATTTTCCTTACTACATTTCTATGCCTAGGATGCCTTATATTTTCATATTTTCCCTTCATTTATTGAGTTACTTATTTTTTTTTTCACATAATAAACTACCATCTGCATATATCTATCATAAAATGACCACATTGTTTTGACTTATTTCTTAGGCTTCTCCCATTCAATGCAATCTACTTTTTAAAAAGTATGTGCCTTATTAATTATTGAATCTTTGACACCAAAACAATCTCTTGAAACATAGGTCAATGTATATACTAACCAATGCTAAATAAATGAAAAAATAATTGAATTTTAACAATCTACTAAATGATGGGGAAGACTTGAAGTTAGATCTGGTAGTACCCTTATAATACTTAGTTCCCTTCCCTTTGTATTATTTATTATATGTTGGTTAATATTAAAATTGACTAGTAGCCTCTTCTTTCCCTTGTACATAGTATCATTGTAGATATAATCCTTTGGTTTTTGGATTTTTTTCTTCTAGTTGCTCTGTCTATTTTTATTGAGAAATTCAGGTAGATTAGAGAACCATGAAGCTTATACCTCTGTCTTCCCAGTTAGTACACTACTATGAAACTTATTTTGCTATATTTATTGTAGCACATTATTGGGAATTTGCTGGAGGAGGAGACAAAATCATATTTATGATTTTACTTTCTCTCTTGCAGTATTTTCAGTTAAAAAGAAACTAATTGATACATCTGTTATAATCAGAATATAAGATGAAATAGTTTGTAGATATTTTAAATTTTATCTTTATTTTTGAAAGTATTACAGATGTCACCTTTTTTCTCCCATTGACACCCCCCAGCCTTCCCTGAACTGTTGTCTGTGTCCAAGGGTTATGCATATATGTATATATGCATATAAATTCTTTCACTTATCTCTTCCCAATAACCCCTACATCCACCCCATCCCACCCCCACCTTTCCTCTGAGACTCATCAGTCTGTTTTATGCTTCTATGTTTCTGGATCAGCAGAAAGTAAATGTTCACCAGATTTGGTTCTTAACATTACAAATTCATAGTAATTACTTTTTGCTGAATGTTAATATGCTCTAAAAAAGTTTTGTACTTTTGGTACTTGTCAAATGTAGTCCACACTATACTGTCTTTGTTCCTTTATTTTAAAAAGTTAATTTCATAATTAACAAAAAGCGATTATAAAGTACTTTAAACTCCTGAGAGTTAGACATACTGAATAATAATTGTGAACTCTGTATGCCTTTTGTAATTTGTAAAATTTTATGTTGGATACAAAAAAAATTGCCCTAGAAACTAATGGATAGCTCCACTGTGATGGGTTCAATAACTGTGATCAGGTTGAGGGGTCTCTGAGGAAGAAAGTATAAAAGGGATATAAGCTAATTGCAATGCAGACAAAGCTTATGTATTTTTTAACCAAGTCCCTTCAGTAGTCAACTTTTGTTTCAGGTAACCCCCTTCAGCTCCTCAAACTATAGACTCTTAGCATTTGCACTGTAGAAGAGATACATGCAAAAGCTTTCCCCTGCTTTTGTTGAGCTCTGTCATTGTGTTTGTACTCTAGCCTGTCACAATCATTTGATTCCAGTGGTGTGATTCCCTTTTTAGAAAAAATCAAAAGGGAAAATCAGACTTCTGATGGCAAACACACAAAATGCATCCTGTGAAAATCTTTTCATGATGAGAGAGACTTCTCTTCAGACTGTTATTTCTGACATAAACAGCAGGTAATAGAGCGGAAAAGACACCTGTAAATGTAAAGAATATCTATTTTTCATTCTGGAGTTTTACTCTACCATGTATACTGTTTGAAAAGTGTTTTGTGCTATGCACATGAAGCACCGATTAGGGAAAACATCTATGCGGTAAAAGTTTGCCTCTACCTCTGTCACTGTCTTACAGTGTTGGACAAAAGAAAATAAAAACATCTTGGGATACATTTTCTGTAACACTTCATTGATGCACTCATTATTTGATTCCTAGCTCTTTCCCCAAATGCTATCAAAGAAATGTGTTAGCTGATGCAACTCAAATGGCATATTGCTTGCACCTTGAATGTGTGACTTCTGATACTTCATCTCTGAACAGAGATTTGTGTTGCCAGTATCATGGTCTGCCACTAAGAAGGAGACAGACTCTGCAGGACTCCTGAATTCCTGGGGCCAGGCCGGAAGAGAGCTCTGGGCGTTAGGTTGCATCTGAGTTTCAGCAATAAGGAAAAAGCAACCTGGGCTCTTTGCCTCCCTCCTGCAAGGCTGGTTAAAGTAGGAATTACCCATACTCTGCACTTTACACCTGTTGGTGATAATTTCAATTTCATAAAAGCTGACATAATGACACTGCCACCTACTAATAGTGCAGTGATAATGAAGGTGATGTTTCCAGAGAGCATCATGCTCTGCAGCGAGGAAGTTCAGCAGAAGCAGGGAAATGCAGCAGCACCTTGGAGGACGTAGATGACCCCAGGGACTCACTTTTGTGTAGACATTTGGGGACTGTAGTAATTATTTCTCATCTCCTCTCACACCACAGCTATTGTTCCCCTCTTTTCCCTTCCCTCAAAATTAATTTCCGCTATTGCTCCAGCCATACTGGCCTTCTTTTGTTGATTTCATCACACCAAGTTCCCTTCCTGCATCATTGTCTTCTCTGACTTTCCTGTCTGCCCAGAATGCTCTGCCACTGGACCATCCCATGGACACGTCCTCTGGTCAATCAATTCTTATAGGGGCTTCCTTTCTATATCTAAAGTACCCTATTCACTCTTTAGCGTACCATCTCATAGCACTTCTTCATGTTATCTTAAATGATATTTCTTATTTGTTTAACTAGTGACCCAGTGCACGAAATTCATGCACATTAAAAAGGGATTAATTAGAGGAAATAATTTAATATTGCTATTTGCCCTTTCTCTATAATAGAAGTGTCAGAGATGAAAGAACATTAATAAAATGTATATGAAAACCTTCCTCCTGTCAGAGTCTGGGGCTCACCATGGGACCCAGAGTCAAGTACCCACCCACCCACATGCACCTCAAAATCACGTGAGACCCAGACCCGGCCGCCCCCCCCCCCCCCCCACCCCACACACATTGGGCTAGATCCAGACCCGGCCAGTCTCACCCTTGTCAAGCCCTGATGGGCAGGGGCATACCATCAGGTCCCTTGGCCCGGTGCCAGGACAGGGGGCATGGCCTGAGGTCTCCCAGCCCAGATCGGGGTGGGGGGCATGCCTTGAGGTCCTCCGTCAAGCCCCACCAGGTGGGGGACATGGCCCGAGATCCCCTGTCAAGCTCCACCAGGTGAGGAGGTGCAGCCTCAGGTCCCCCGGCCCAGCACCGGGAAGGGGGCACAGCCTCAGGTCCCCCATCAAGTCCCACTGGCAGGGGGGCACAGCCTCAGGTCCCCTGTCAAGCCCCACTAGGCGGGGGCGCAGCCTGAGTTCCCCTGACCCAGCACTGGGGGTGCACTTTGAGGTCCCCATCAATCCCTGCTGGGTGGGGGGCATGGCCTGCTGTCCCCTGTCAAGCCCAGACAGGCAGGGGGGCGCAGCCTCAGGTCCCCTGGCCCGATGCTGGGGTGGGGGCGTGGCCTGAGGTCCCCTGTCAAGCCCCACTGTCTGAGGTCCCCCGGCCTGGTGCTGGAGCCGGGGGAGCAGCCTGAGGTCCCCTAGCCCAACACCAGGATGGGAAGAGCACCTTGAGGTCTCCTGTCAAGCCCCGCCGGGTGGGGGGCGCAGCCTGAGGTCCCCTGTCAAGCCCTGCCAGGTGGGGGACATGGCCTGAGTTCCCCTGTCAAGTCCCATGGGGACGGGGGTGGACGTAGCCTCAGGTCCCTGCTGATAGCTAGTTAAGGCTCCTTATGGGAACTTGGCCTCAGTTGTGGGTGCAGCCATCTTTGTGACAGAGTGATGGTCAACTTGCATATTCCCTCTTTATTATATAGGATTATTTTGTAATCTGAGATCCCCTCCCCTACAAACAGATTCCATGTTTCATTAAAGAAAAGTCTTTGTGGTGGTCTTTCTCATCCTCTGCCAAGTGAAGGAATCTCTCTACCTCCCATAGTTCTTTCTCCCATGTCTCTGCTTTGAATGTTCCTTTTTATATACCTCCCCAGGTGGCCTGGGGAAAGTGTTGGCTCAGGGTTTAACAAAGAGAAGACAAATAAATACTGTATTAATAAGAAAAGTCTGTCTAACTTGTGCACTGCTGTGTCTTCAGTGCCTAGAAAAGTATGTATTCAGTAAATAGTTGTTGAATAAATGGTCACTCTATATTTTCTGCCTTTTGGTCCAGGTGGAGCTCTACTAGTAAAAGGTATCTTAAAATCAATGGCATTTAATTTTTTCTTTAATATAATTATTATAGCAAGTACTGAATGGCCATGCTAAAATATGAATTTACTCCTGTGAAAGCCCAAATTCTGATAAAGGATTAAAGACACATTAATGGTCCATGGAGGAATCCATATTGATGATGTGGTTCACCTTTAAGTGACTCATATTTGGCTCAAATGATGTTAATGATATAATGTCCATTCTCTCCATTATGAGCTAGAACAGAATATTAGCGTTTTAGTGGTGTTAGTAAATCTGAGTTCTCAAATTGGGTGTTTTTAAGTGTTGATATTATTTTGTGGTATATAACTTACATGTGTATTATATGTCCTTTGGTATATTTCAAAGTAAAGGAGATGAATAGCATAGTGATTGATGCAGTTTTGTAAATATAAATTAAAAGGACCCATTACTTGTCCAAGATGGCTTTCGATTCAGTGGTACAGCCCTAAAGAGGATGAAACCTGGGACAATCCTCTCTGGCTTCCTCAGATATAATTCTCCCTCTTCTGTGACTTCCTAAAGTTGATCATTACACTATTGATTAAAGTGGTAGAAGCATCTAGAGTCCACCTTTAATGGTTGTATCATGTTTATGTAAAGGTTGGTCTAAATTTTTAATTAGCATAATTGAGTGGTTGAGATCATTTGGACAAGTGAATCAAATGACCTGTTAGTTGGACCAGCATGACTGGTAGAGATCCCAGTTGCAATCAGCCTCATAAAAAATGAAAAGTCTCCATTGCAGCAGCCACACCACCTACAGTCACTGCTGGGACCCATGGACAGAAATGGTGACTGGAAGTAGCTGACTTTAGTATCATATTGAATCACGGGCTGCTGTGATGAATACCTACATTTCCTCCCTTCCTTTTGTGTGCACTGACTGTCACATGAAAATGTGGGGGATGCCCTTCACCAGAGACCCAATCTTCTTCTGGCCCAAGGCTAGTGGGGAAATGGCAATAAAGTCAGCTAGGATATTTTGCTTGAAAGTGTGGGTACTTGTTTTGTCCTTTGTTGTTAGAAAAAATGAAAGTTTAATAAAAGACTAGATACAAGTATGCAACCAGATCTATGACTTGGTCATACCTGATACATATAGTTATACCCTAAATTTTCTTGCTTCCTAACTAAGATATTTATTGGGGTAAACTAATTTCACAATTTATTGAGAATAAAATTAACATAGAGAACCGTGAAGGACTGTAAATATGGGCTGCCCTATAATTTTGGCAGTTTAATAATTTAATAAAAGAAGTTTCCCTTTTAAAGGTTAATTTGTCATCCCAAAAGCTTAGTAAATTTAAGTAGGGCAAACTTTTTTGTCCAGAATTGTGACATGGCAGTTAACATACTATCAACAAGCTCTGGCTGACCTACATGCTCACTGTATAAGTTTAGGTAAAATACTCCAACTACTAAATTGTACCTCCCTTAGCTTTAAGATGACAGTGATGATACCTATTTGATAAAGTTTTGAGATTAAGATGGAAAAATTGTTCAAAAACTTTTACCACCAGGCAATGAATACAAGTTATTTTTATTACCTAAGATTTAAAACTGGGTTGAGTTACTGGTTCCCAGTTGAGGAGATCTCTTAAAGCCACAAAATAATTAATGATTATTGTTAGGCCTGTATAGTTGAGTCAAATAAGTTATATAGACAATACCAAGATTTGCATTCTCACATATAAAAAAAACCCCTAGACTTCTGAGGATTTCTAACATTAAATCTATACCCGTATCTATATCCAACCTATACAGATAAAAAATTAGAACCTTTGCATTTGTTGTGAATTTTGACAATGAGAAATGTAATAAAGCATGGTTAGTCTAAGTAGAGTCATTCATGTACCCTTGGTACTTAGGATTGAATAAGTTTCTTTGTCAATAATCATGCCTGAATTGTTGGACCTTGGTTATCTTTACTTTGCACATTGATCCCATTGGTTAATGTGAGGGAAATTTATGGTTTTCCTGATTAATTCTATTCCAGCAGCAGAGAGGGGTTAAAGGGGGACAGCCTGAGACATATGATAATTGGGTCTAGGGATAGGAAAAGTGAATTTAAGCAGAGAAGGAAAATCATCAATGAGAGAAATCTTTGGAATTGGCATGACCCAGACAGACAAAACGATTAATGATATAAAATCACACAAATACTATTTGTTTATTTTTAAATTTAGACTTCTCTTTTCTCTGAGAAAAATTTCTCACCCTATTCTCAGATGTCAGTGTGATGTGGTATGAAGATTTATAAGATATCAAGTGAAAGTCAAATTTCCAATGTTTAGTATAGTGCCAGGCACCTGGCAGTCACTGAGTAAATATTTGTCTAAAAATTAATAAATAATTGCTATCTTAGTGTGTGATTTTATTGTCCTACTAGAAAGCACATAAATGGGACTTGAAACTCTGCAAGTTTCCTAGGAATGCTGTTTTGGGGTGTGGGGATGTTGGTTTAGACGAGGATGGATTTAGGTAAAAGGTCCATCTGGCTTAAAAGTCATATTTTGAAAGAAAATTTTTTTCTAAGCAGTAAGTCCCAACAGTGAGCTTAAAATATTCAGTAAACCAGGTTGTAAACATACATGCTGTTATCCGGGCTTTGTTCCGGTTATACAGCCCAGGCAGAGTAGGTTTAGCATCATTCTTAAGGGCTCTAGGATTTGTGGAATGGTAAATAGCATTGGATTTAACTTAGAGTCAACAGCTGTATGAGTCATTAACAAGGAAGTCAACCTGTCCTTTGAAGCTTTGAAGCTTTGAAGCCAGGCATTGACTTCTCTCTAGTTATGAGTTTTACGTGGCATCTTCTCCCAATATAAGGCTGTTTTGTTTATGTTGAACATCTGATGTTGAGTGTAGCCACCTGCATTAGTTATCTTAACTAGATCTTCTGGATAACTTGCTGCAGCTTCTACATCAGCACTTGCTGTCTCACCTTGCACTTTTATGTTATGGAGCCTGCTTCTTCCATTAAACCTTGTGAACTAACATCTTCTAGCTTCAAAGGTTTCTCCTGCAGCCTCCTCACCTCTCTCAGCCTTCACAGAATTGAAGAGAGTTAAGGCCTTGCTCTGGATTAGGCTCTGGTGTAAAGGAATGTTGTAGCTGGTTTGAACTTCAATCTAGACTACTAGAACTTTCTCCCTATCAGCAATAAGGCTGCTTCACTTTCTTATCATGCGTGTGTTCACTGGAGAAGCACTTCTAATTTCCTTCAAGAACTTTTACTTTGCATCACAACTTGGCTAACTGTTTGGTATAAGAGGCCTGGCTTTAGGCCTATCTCAGTTTCAACATGCCTTCCTTACTAAGCTTATTTATTTCTAGCTTTTGATTTAAATTGAGAAACTTGCTACTCTTCTTTTCACTTGAACACTGAAAGGCCAGTGTAGCGTTATCAATTGGCCTAATTTCAATACTGTTGTGTCTCAGGGAATGGGCCCAAAGAGAGGGAGAGAGATGAGGAAACAGCTGGACAGCTGGTTGGTGAAACAGTCAGAACATACATGTTTATTGATTAAGTTGCCATCTTGTATGGGCACAGTTCGTGGAGTACCAATAGTAACTTCAAAGATCAGCGACCACAGAGCACCATAGAAATATAATAATGATGAAAATATTTGAGGTATTATGAATAACCAAAACGTGACACCGAAACATGAAGTCAGCAAATGCTGTTGCTTGATGCAGACATGCCACAAAAACCTCAATTTGTAAAAAAAAATGTAATATCTGCAAAGTGCAATAAAACTAGGTATGGCTGTATAGGAAAACCATTGTAAATATAATATATATTTGATGAAAATTTCTAATTTTCCATCATATATTAACTAACTATAAGGTGACCTTTGATATCTTAATGTGTTTCTTTTTTTTTTTTTTTTTTTAATTTGGAAACCAACTTCCTCTGAAGCCTAGACTCCTTGGAATAACCACTTTCCAAGAAAACTACTGCTTTCTAAGTAATTTTATCTCACTAATACTTCCTACATAAGTGAAAAGTAAAGATAGTAAGTATAATAATTCAACTATACTAAAATGTTTTTTGAGAATTATGCACTCTAGGCAACATAGAAAGTAATGTCTTGGAGGTAACAGAGAGATAGTTCACCTTATTGAAGGACTTTAATGAAGCCTGAAGATATTATTCCTCATAGAGGTGGTAAATTAATAATCAGTATAATAAAACCAAAATAATAGTATGAAAAACTTTATTAAAGGACATAAAATCAGAATAATTGGAGAAATATATTATTAACATTTATGGACTCACTAAATAGTGTATAGATGTTCCACTCTAACCCAAAACTGTGAAGCAAATTCAATCTAAATCTTTACTAGATAATTTAGAAAGTTGAGAAACATCTAAATTATCATGTGTGTGTTCACTGGAGTAGCACTTTTACATGGAAGAACAATGCACAACAAATAGATAAGTCAATATTTAAAACAAAAGCAAAGAGTTGAGAAATGCCTAACCAGAGAAAATAAGGTACTTAAAAATCTATGGCAATAACACAAATCAGATAATGCAAGAACAGAAAAGTAGAAAAGTGGGAGCAGAATAGTGCTCTCAGAAAAATATCTACACAAATATAAGAAATTAATTGATGATCAAATGATTATTAACAAAAATGAACAAAGACTTGGAAACTAGATTATATACAAAGAAAATCAAAGTGAGGTCCTTACCTTGTATCATATATAGCCATTTTAAATGTAAAAAGTAAAAGTATTATGCTAATGGAAGAAAATGTGTGAGAATAATTTAATAGCTTAAGAGTAGAGAGAGATTTTTTGAAAGATTAAAAAAGTATAAATCATAAGGTAAAAATTGATTTGTTAATACTAAAATAAAAACTTTCAGGTCAAAACTTTTAGTATATTCAATTCAGAACTGAATATACTAAAACAGATAGGTGGTTGTCTAGGGAAAGATATTGCATTTTTTTAATGAAAAAGGGAAATTCAAATTGAGATAACATGCACCTCTATTGGAATCATAAAAATTAGAAAATGGGCAATAACAATTGTTGACAAGAACTTTGTAGGAGAGAGAATTCTCATGCCCAGTTTATGGAAATGTGAGCTTTACACATCATATTGTTTTTGGAAATTGATTTTTTGGAAATCAATCTGGCAATATTTAACAGATTTAAGAATGCATATAATCTATATAAATTGATTAATTTATATGCAGGTTCTAAGAGACACAAACAAGAATAGTTACTCTGATTGTATTCAGGGAGATGGAGAGCCAGAGCAAAATTAATGTCCTTCACTTGAGGAAGGGGTAAGAGGTAGTCACTGCAGACCATCACATGCTCTGCATCAGAATCAACACGTCGATACACTATATGTGCATACAATAGCATGACTAGATTTCTAGTGACAAGTGGAAAATAATACCATGTGATTTATAGTATAGTATCTTTCAAAAGAAAACAGTGCCACTTATTATATAAGAATATATGCATACTTAAGAAAATATTATGCAACTAAATGGGTTCTTATAGACATAGAGATGAACAGGGCTTAGTAATTGGGGCGGGAAAATGATACAAAATGAAATAGAGAAGTTACATGGACTGGGGATGAGAACACGTGAAATGAGGAGTATGGTCATTACAACCCTCAATATCTAAATGCCATATCCTTCCCCACCACAGATTCATATTGAACACCTACTCTGTGTCAGCTCAATTACTTTAATGTGTTAATAAGAGAAGTACACACACACTCTCTCCTCTCTCATACCATGAAGAAACGTAATATTTGAACTCATTCTTCTACATTTTGCATTCTCCCATTGTCTGGTCCCAAGAAAAAAAAACCTAAGTGACAGGATTTTCTATCACAAGCCCAGGCTCTTACAATTCACCTGAAGTGATGTGAAGGGACCCAGTTGAAAAAACCTCTGGAGTTTGACTAAGAGGCTTTAATTCTCTCCCTGGATGGAACTGTTTTACTGCCCATTTCCAATGCTGTGGTAATGGAAGAATGAGCCATTACACTGACCTCCCTCAGCTAACGTTTATCTGTCACTGTCATTATCTTCATGATACAAAGTCTGTTTGACTTCGTTTTCGTTGATCATAGACCAGGTTCCATGGGCATAAAATTCATGATGCTTTCTACTCTTTACATTAAAAATAGAAGCCCTCTCACTTTGTGAACCATCCAAGATCAGCGTGGGGCTTTTTGAACTTGGATGTGCGGTAGCACTCAATTACATCTTCATCTATCGTTCATTGATGTAGATTTAAATGTAAGGGCATTTTTACATAGGAACTGTCCAGAAATAGGTAACTATTTCTAATTTCTATTAATGTTGTCTCAATTGTTTCTAATGGATGCATTTTGCGAACCAGATACAGAGTATCTAATTAACCTCAACAGGTGATGGCTGTGCTTACTCTGAAGTGGCAGCCTTCGCTATGAATTCTAATGAAGAAAGGAGGGGGTGGGGAACCCTCTCTTTGCTCTTTTATGTCTTAATGCAAATGCATGTCTACACTTTTTTTTTTTAACAAGAGATGATCAAATAGATTTAAAGAAATTTAGTGCAATGGAAGTCTTGGTTTCCTTTTTAACCTTGCAAATTAGAGGGATTTGAATACTTGTTCAACTTGATTATCTAGTAGTCAAGTAAAGATTTGGATCTAAACTTTAAGACCAACTATATGCATTTTCTTAAGAAAAAAAAAACAGTAGCTTTTTTAGTTTCCTTTATAAACTAAATATATTTTTTCAGGTTTAAATAATATAAATAAATACTTATTTACTGTATATAGCACATATCAAGCATGTACATCACAATAAATAGTATTTTTTCCTTCGTCTTAGTGTTTCAATATACATATTAGTTTGTCAATGATAGGAGTCTATATGACAGAAGGGTGAAGAAAATAAAAAGTGTTAATTGATGATAATTTTTGAAAGGTGATACTTAAGTAACAGAATGTTTCCAAATGTTCTTTTTGCTAAGTCATTATTTAGTGAATATAGTCATAGCCAATCTAAAATGGAATCCTAAAAGACTCTTTGACAATTAATTACTGATCTGCACCACTTGTTTTTTTTTTAAAATATATTTTATTGATTTTTTACAGAGAAGAAGGGAGAGTGATATAGAGTTAGAAACATCGAAGAGAGAAAAACATCGATCAGCTGCCTCCTGCACACCTCTTACTGGGGATGTGCCCGCAACCAAGGTACATGCCCTTGACCAGAATCAAACCTGGGACCCTTCAGTCCACAGGCTGACGCTCTATCCACTGAGCCAAACTGGTTAGGGCTGCACCACTTGTTTAATATTACACATCCAAGAACAATATCTCAGAACTTACCTCATAGAGTTTGCAAACAATACCCTTTTTCCCAGTGATTTTTTTAAGAACATGAAAAAATTTGTCACTGAGCTTTGGTTTTCTTTAAAATGACCATTATCTGAAAAATGAGGTATTTATTAATAAAATATAAAAATGTTTGTATCAATCAAGAACTATTTGTAGCCCGGCCAGTGTGGGTCAGTAGTTGAACATTGACCTATGAACCAGGAGATCATGGTTCGATTCCTGGTCAGGGTATATGCCCAGGTTGCAGGCTCAATCCCCAGTTGGAGGCGTGCAGGAGGCAGTAATCAATGATTCTCTCTTATCATTTATATTTCCACCTCTCTCCCTCTCCCTTCTTCTCTGAAATCAATAAAAATATATTTTAAAAAACTATTTGTGAAGAGTAAATAAAATGAAACACACTAAAGAAGGTAAATAACACAGAGCCAACATTTGTGAGCTTACAGATAAATGTATATTGGGAAATGATTTACAAATAAAAATGTGCATACGAATATTTACTACTTAAAATTTGAGGAAACCTAATGCATTAAATACTAGTTAAATGTCATAATAATTATTCATCTAAAATGAATACTATTTGAAAAACTGTTTTGTTTCCTGGATATTAATGAGATATTTTCATGTAATGAACTTTCTGGTAGAAAGTAATATTTCCTAATAGTTTTTGGTTGATGAGGTGAGCATTTATTTACATCTTCCAAAACAAAAATACATTCAAAAAGACCTCTTTCCCCTTATCACCTTTACTAATTCCTAGCACCAGAGATTTATTTCACTGTATTCTATTCCTAGGAATCCCTTGTTAAAAAATATGTACACCTGGTACTAACCAGCAATTATCCATTAACATCATAGCATTGGTCATGGCATTAATTGCACTTATCTAGCTTGACTCTTCGGGCCATATTGAGAAACACTTGTCCATAGGTCTTGTTAGACAGGAGCAGAGCAAGCATAATGGGCCAGGTGCAGAAACTCACCAGGGCAGAAAGCCCCAGAGGCCTAACAAGGAACAAACTGGGAAAGCAAGAATCTCCCTCCCAGGGTAACCTATCCTCCCCTACCATATCGCTGGTCAAGCAAGTGAGACCCCTGGACCTCTCTCCCCCTGAAGATAACAGCGAGGCCTCAGTCATATTTCAGCTCTAGGCCCAGAATAGCAGCAAAATCAGACAAGTGATGCTGTGGTTGTCTCATTACCAGCTATACTGACTAATGACCCCCTGCCCTGGCTCAGGGGAAACCACTAAAAGAGCACACCTGGAAAGCTGATGAATAATCGATTAAGACCCTCCCCTAAGACCTTGCCCTAAGATTTCCACCTGCAAGAAAGAGACAAATACGCTCAGGACAAAGGACCCAGTGTGTGCTCTCCCTCCAAGGAGCACTCCCATGCCATTCCTTTTCCACTTCTTCCCCCACAGGCATGCATCCCCTAACCTCTAAGGGACCCCATGAGACTTGCAATCAGGGGAGCAATGGACAGTGGCAGCTGGCCCCGGGCTAAGCCCCTGAACCGGTCTCCAAGGCCCCCTTTTCTCTGACTTCCTATTGAGCCACAGCAGCCCAGCCTATGCTTTCCTGCTTCTTCTATGCCCTTCCTGGTTTTGCTATCCTAAGTATATTTTTGCTGCCGTTATGGACCCAATACTCTTTGGCTCAGTGCTGTGTAGCCCTTCCCTTTGTATATCCCCACCTCCCATCCCCTTTTCCTTAATAAGTTCAATTTTTCTTTATTTGCCATCTGAGGTGGCTATTACCACTGCCTTTAACCTTTCAGGTCACATGTTTCTGCATGTCTTGAAAGTGAAGGCAGTGACTGCCTTTTGTCCTGAATGATCTTTTACAAGGATGTTTGTGAGGTACACTGCCGTGGAAGATAAAGAGCAGAGCAGAGATTTGCTTCCTGTCCAGTATAGTAAAGATAATGTGTTCCATGAGAGCAAAGGTTGACTACATTAGTTTGCAGCCTGTTATAAAAGACTGGTATTTCATAATCTTGGGGTTTCTCACCAAAAGCCCACTGTACACAGCACCCACCTAGGCTGCTATTTGTCATTTCAATGTAATTTGAGGGTCAAAAGAAAATAGTGTAACTATTAAGCTCATGCTGCTTGCTGTGTTGTGAGTAATAAAGTCTTTTGTCTCTGACCCAGCAGTTTCATATTTTCTGACAGCATCCATGAAACCCAGGAAGGCTACTGCCCTGCTTCACCCATTTTTGCCCTTCTTCCCAAAGAAAAGTTATGCTCCAAGACTGCTCACATTCCCCTTCTTTGTGAAACCTTCCTGTGTACCATTATGCCATCAAGCTTCAGCAGAAACATTCATCATTGTGCCTTAGACTTTTTGTGCAAACCTATATCCATTTGTGACCCCCCTTGACCCAGAGCAGTGCCTAACACTCATTATATGCTCAACAAATCTCCACTGATCGAATAAATTCATAATTTGGGACTAGTTAGGTCCTACACTTCTTAGCACAGGAAGGTGCATATCCAGCTGGAAGTGGGTCTTGGGTTCGATTCCAGACCACAACTACCAGGAACAGCGGACAGAGTGGAGTCTAGGGGCTGCTGTTTTATTGCCTGGCTCTGACTTATTGTGAGATACAGAGGTTCTGACCTATATGTCTGAGGTAGTAATGCTCTATACAACACAAATCCAAGAGAAAGCTGAATTGATTTTTTATCCCCTTTCCTTCATGGTTGCTTCCCCACCCCCCAATCTTACATTTTTCTGAAAGCAAGAAGCCAGCTGCTCATCATTCTGGCAGCCAATTGACCTCCCTGTTTTATTCTTCTTTGGATCATCGCAATTAACCACTATTTAAAGCCCTCTGGTCAGGCCTCCAGGCACCTTAGTAACACCATTACTTCTTCAATTTTCTCTGCTAAGGGAGTTTTCACAGTTCATTAACTGAGTGCCGATCTTGGCATAATCTTTCTTCCAGGTTCTTCTTAAACCTGAAACATTTCAACCTTTGGGCATTGGAAATCCATCCCATCCTTTTTTGGTACTTGTTTTATTTTGTCGTTGTGTTTAATTTTTTTTTTTTTTCTTAATCAGCACGTCATTAATTGTATAGAAAGCATCTTTCTCTTGCTAGTGAAAAGAAAATCCCACACACACATACACAAATCATTCCACAGCAGGTTGTTTTTATTTTGGTTTGGTTTGGGGCTTAAGAAGGGAGGTGGAGAGGATCATTTGTTTCCAAGAATATTACAGGAACCTTGGGGATAGAAACTATAGTCTTATAATCTGTTCACTGTAGAACACAACTTCATATTTTATAGATACCAGGTGTTAAATAAATACTTAGAGCTGAGCTGTCTAATATTGTAAATACCATGTGGCTAGTTCAAATTGAGATGTGTTATAAGTATAACATGCACACTGATTCTAAAGATTTGAGATATAAAAAGGAAGGTAAAATATCTCATTAATACTTTTCATATTGGTTACATATCAAAAATGACAATATTTTAGATAAAGCAGATTAAATGCATTTCAAAATTACCACCACATTTCTTTTTTTTTTTATATGGTTATTTGATAATTTATAATTACATATGTAGCTCATATTATATTCCTATTGGGCAGCACTGAATTAGAGCATTAAAAACAATAAACAAAAACATAAATGATGAATATTTCATTACTTCAGTCTATTGATTATTAATGTTATTGATGTTAGTCCCTTTAGTGTAGTAGAAAGAGAATATGTAGTTTCATGACTATACTACTGAGTTCTCATGTGGCTTTGGCACTTAATGGTTCTACTATTTTAGGCAAGTGGCTTACCCCCATGAGTGTTTATTTTTTTTTTAATCTGTAAAACATAGGAGCAACAATACCTACTAATTAAAAAGACTGAAAGTATTTAATTTATAGTAAGTACTACAAGTTTTATATATGTTTTACTTTCTCTTATTGTAGAAACCTGTATTATTTCATTCCTCAGTGATGTTTTATATGTTATATTTTTAGTAGAAATTTTAGCTGAAAAGAAATTTGCCAAATATTTTTCAAAGAAGAAATTAATGATTAACTTCCTCATTCGGTAGACAAATATTCTGAAATATAGAATCTGTAGAAAGATAAAGAAAGGGAGTAAATATGAAACAAACATACCAAAGCATGTGTTTATATAAACATAGCATATGTGGAGGAAGTCACACTGCTTTTATTTTCATTATATTTATTAACTACCTTTATAGTTTGTGCACATTTCCTACAAGTAATAATTTTTAGATAATTTGTGAAGTTGATGCTTTATCTATCCTTTCAGAAATACTGTCTATACTTGGGACCCACTCACCCTGGATTCATGTTGAGACATTCAATTAAGAGAGAACTTTGTCTAATATACTTACTAAACACTTTGTTGCTTATATATAGGTGATGACTATTCCTTGGAAGACCTTATGTTAAATTTTTATTTTACCTCACCTGCAACCAGGTCTGTTCGATCCAACCTGGTCAGTCCTCAAACCAGTGGGGTGCATTGCCTTTCAATTCAGAGCATGCAACTTATTTCTTCTGGAAACTTCTCCAGGGCCTTGGCCCATCTTGGAGCTAGCTAGCCTAGCAATTACACACACAACCTCTCAGAGACATGAAGGCAGATTCTGAAATGTGTCTCAGCTGAAGCATCACTCCTGGTCTACAACTGTGGGATATGCACAGGCCATGGGTAGATTCTCTGCCTGCAGCTCTGGTGTGGCTGAAAACTTCTAGGATTTAACCAGAAAGAAAAAAAAGTCAACACCCGTTTATATCTTATTTCCTTTTATTTCTTTCTCCCAGTGGCCTTGCCATCTTATTTCCCTCTTGCATTTCTCCTCTGCTGACCTCTCTTTGCCATTTGTACTCCGGACTAAATCTCTATAACACAGTCCTCATGTGCTCATTGCTCATTTCATTCTTAACACTTCTCTTTTGAGATTGTGTTCAAAGTCAGTTTTAAGCCACATAAGCACAATCATCTTTCATGTAAAAAGAAGTCATTTATTATTAACTTTGTATGATTTAGGCCCCATGGTTCTTACACTTGAGCATTCATCAGAATCACTCGCAGGTTTGTTAAAACTCAGAGTTTCTGATTCAGTAGAGCGTGGATGGGACATGAGAATCTGCACTTCCAACAAGTTCCAGGTGAGGCCGATGCCCTCCGTCCAGGGATCACTCTTGAGAACCACTGACTTAAGCAGTGCTGTTTGGGCCGTCATCATGACAACTGGCTCAAAGCGACAGAACTGCTATCTCCAATTTCTCCTTAGGTTTATGGTTTATTGCACTGCAGTCAAGATGCCCAACTTTGGGAGTTTGAAGGCTTAACTAGTCTGGGGTAGGGTTAGGTCAGTGTCCCATTCAGTCTAGAAATCGTGGCAGTGAAGACAAGTAATTAGTTGGGGAATATATATATAGTCTTTTATCTTTATTTCCAGATGTCTACTGTGTGCTTGCTAATTCAATTTTAGAATCTATAGAATAATGCTTAGAACAGCAGGCATCTGTGATATCTGGACAAAAACAAATCAAACAGAACAACAGCAACAACAAAAAAATGCAGATTACTAGACTCAGTATGGTGAACACATAGTAAGGCATATAAATGTCAAAGCACTATAGGGTACATCAGAAATGAATATAATACTATATACCAACTATACTTAATTTTTCTTTTAAAAGTGGGTTAAAAAGAGGCTGGGTGGCTACACATATAATAAGTTCCACTACATATACCAATCACCATTCTGAAACTTTTTTTTTTTTTTTTGCATGTGGCTCACCAGATTGTGAAGTTTCTAATCATGGGGCATGCACACAGGTTTAAGGAAGATTATCTGAGCTTTCCCATCAACCTGGAAGAATGGAACAGATTTTTTTTCTGAAAAGAAAAAAAAAATACATATAGCTTTTCTTTTACCTGCCTTTGTACTTAACTGAAAGGAAAGAAGAGAGTGTAGAAGAAATACTAAGCTCTGCCATTTTTCACAAATTCAGCTTTTCAGCAACATCTTCCCTCCTTGGGGTGGGGGGGTGGACGGGGGGGGGTAGTCTGTGAGCTCAACACTACAGTTTTTGTGGTCTTATTTTAAAACTAGTGACCCGGTGCATGAAATTCGTGCACATTAAAAGGGGATTAATTAGAGGAAATAATTTAATATTGCTATTTGCCCTTTCTCTATAATAGAAGTGTCAGAGATGAAAGAAAATTAGTAAAATGTATATGAAAACCTTCCTCCTGTCAGAGTTTGGGGCACACCACAGAACCCAGAGTCAAGTCCCTGCTCACCCACATGCACCTCAAAATTGCGTGAGACCCAGACCCAGCCGCACCGCCCCCTGCCCCGATTGGGCTAGATCCAGACCCAGCCAGTCCCACCCTTGTCAAGCCCTTCTGGGCAGGGGGCATAGCCTCAGGTCCCCTGGCCAAGCACCAGGATGGGGGGCATGGCCTGAAGTCCACCAGGTGGGGGGACACGGCCTGAGGTCCCCCGTCAAGCCCTGCCAGGTGGGGGGCGCAACCTCAGGTCACCCGGCCCAGCACCGGGAAGGGTGTGCAGCCTCAGGTCCCCCGTCAAGCCCCACTGGGTGGGGGCGTGGCCTGAGTTCCTCCGACCCAGCACTGGGGGTGCACCTTGAGGTCCCCAATCAAGCCCTGCCGGGTGGGGGGCATGGCCTCAGGTCCCCTGTCAAGCCCTGCCGGGTGAGGGATGTGGCCTGAGGTCCCTTTTCAAGCCCCAGGGGGGCGGGGGAGGCCATAGCCTCAGGTCCTTGCTGATTGCTTGTTAAGGCTCCTTATGGGAACTTGGCCTCAGCTGTGGGTGCAGCCATCTTTGTGACTGAGTGATGGTCAATTAGCATATTCCCTCTTTATTAGATAGGATGCTCTCCCCCTTCCCCTATCTATATATATAAAAGCCTAAAAAACGACCGGAATGACCGGTCACTATGATGCACACTAACCACCAGGGGGCAGACACTCAACACAGGAGCTGCCCCTGGTGGTCAGTGTGCTTTCACAGTGGGAGGGCCACTCAGCTGACCGACCCGTCCCAACAGCCCACCAGCCCGGTGGCAGCCACTCACTCCCTCAAAAGTCCTGCAGGTCCACTCTCCAGAGAACAGTCCAGGCACCCATGGACCAGTGCCACCAGCACAATCCTGACAGCTGTCAACCTCCTGGAAGTCAGCCTCGGGCACCGTGGCCACTTCCCCTTCCTAGACACCCTGCAAGGAAGAAACATATAAAAGCGGCAGCCAGGTGGCTCCTGACAACCAGTGTAAATGTGACAACCAATGCAAATGTCAGCAGGATGAATCGGGATCCCAGGCTGGCAAGGGCGTCCCATTGCCCACCTGGAGGGCCAATCGTGTCCTGGCCCCACCCCCACCTGCCTCAGGACCCCATCTGTGCACAAATTCATGCACCGAGCCTCTAGTATTTCTATATTTCTCTGCTATTTCTGTATTTCTACAGTGACTCAATTTTCAGGAACTTAGTATTTTAAATTTCAGCAGAAGTATGGATGAGGCTTTTGAATTAAGCCTTCCGATCCCAAACTGTAATATGCTACAAAGTGTATCAGTGCCCATAAAACACCACTGACCAATGCAGAATTAGCTACTTGTTACATTTATAGTACGAAAGGGAGTGCAATATTTGGAAAATCATGGAGGAATTGTATTTTTCTAACATGTCCAGGAAGTATATGATTGGCAATTTTCTTTTTAAATTAAATTTTAAAATTTATTTTTATTGTTGAGACTATTACAGATGTTCCCATTTTCGCCCCTTTGCCCACATCAACCCAGCCCCCACACCGCCTTCCCTCTGGCCTTCACCACACTGTTGTCTATGTCTGTGGGTTATGCACATATGTTCTTTGGCTAATCTCTTCACCTTTTTTATCCAGTCCCCATACCTCTCCTCCCCTCTGGCAGATGTCAGTCTGTTCCATTTATCCATGCCTCTGTTTCTATTTTGTTTGTCAGTTTATTTTGGTCATTAGATTCCACATATAAATGTGATCATACTGTACTTGTCTATCTCTGATGGGCTTATTTCACTTAGCATCATACTCTCCAGGACCCTCCAGAGTCATCCCTTCTCTCTCTCTCTCTTTCTTTTTAGTTTAAAATGGATTCCACCAGCTGATAGCTCCATCAGTTTTACTACTGGGAGCAGTCTGATAGAATAACACCAGTAACACCAGAGACTACAGGTGCTACTATAAAAAGGATCTTCTAAAAAGGCCTATGTCTAGTGACTGTTCAGTTTCCTTGTGATCTTTTATGTGTGTTCAAGTCAATATTCCTTTTCTGAATGGCTAAATACAGGGCTTATCTATACAGCTTCTAGTTTAGAAAGTTAAAGTGATCTCAGCTAATGATTTAAATGGTAGGTATGCTTCACCTCGCCAGTCTGCTTAGTTTCATCCATCTCCCAGCTGTCTAAATTCCAAGGACTTAAATTATCTTTTCGTTTTTAAATGACTCATATATTCAAGGGTTGTCTTTTTTAAAAAATGACAGCACAGCTACCATCATTTCCCCCCAAACTATGATTATTAAATATAGAAACTCTTGTACTCAGATGGCTAGTGCAGGGAGGAAAAGAAGGAGCCAGTGAAAGGAAATTGGATGTGTTAAGAATCTTATCCATTAGTCATACTTTTTTTTTTTTGCCTTGCTCTTATCATTTTATGAGGTCTTTGTGTGCTTGGTTTTTGAAGACAAAGAATAAACAAAGATTGAGTCCAGCATATTACTGTTAAGGAAAAGTGAGTTCTAATAAGCTGAATTATGACACAATTTTAATTTTTTATGTTTATCTTAAATATTTGACATGGCCATGGCTACAAATTAAAGATGAGAAGTTGTACAATTGTCTAGAGTACCAACTTTTAACATTTTTACAATTAAGTGTGTCATGGGGGAGTTCAACTTAATATCTTTTATAATCCCAAAATACCACCATTCCACTGTTGTGTGAGCAGGCTATGGGGCCCGTAAAAAGGGTTCCAGAGTTATTGTCTCTTGCCTGAGCCCTGGCATAAATGCTGCATAGCTCTCTTTTTAGCATTTGATATAATTTATAAATGGCTAAGGTGATGAAGTATGTATAAGTTAAGCATAGCAATACAAGTTTGCTTAGAAGGTAAAAAAAATACCTGCTTTCAAAATAAAGACAAACAACATACATTTTTAGGCCAATGAAAAGAGTATGAGGCACCCCCTATGTCTACTCCCATATACACATGCTCACAAGGTATGGGAATTTCCACAAAGTCACTCAAGCTTCATTTAACCATCTTACTTGGTATACATAAATGAATAAATAAGTTAATAAACTTATTGATGCCTACAGCAGCGGTTCTATAGCGACCCACAGGTTGAGAACCGCTAGCAGGGTTGCCTAAGACCATCGGGAAACACAGATATTTACATTACGATTCATTAACAGTAGCAAAATTACAGTTATGAAGTAGCAATGAAAATAATTTTATGGTTGGGGGTCACCACAACATGAGGAACTGTATTAAAGGATCACAGCATTAGAAAGGTTGAGAACCACTGGTTTAGATGATCATTCCATGTCCTATAGACAGAATTCTGCACCTCAACTCCTTCCTTTTATTAGGACCTTAAAAGCCTGAAACTTCTCATAAATGATTTGGTTGGACATCTCTTTTCCTCCAACTTTCCCAAATCTCAACACTCTGAACTTTTCCTCTCCACTCTCAGAAAATAGAAATAGATTACTATTATTTACACTGATTGTCAAGCATGGAAGCCAGTTCACTAGATAATTTGGTTTATTTTCTAAACTTAGAAAGAATGGCTCAAATTTACCTTATTAAATTATTTAAATGATCTTTTTTTTTGGCAGATGTCTTCCAAAATTAAGTTAATTCAGAATGTTGGGTATAATTTAAGAAAATATTTCATGACAGATTTTTTTTTTCCTGGAATACTCACACAGAAACTATTTATTATGCTTGGTTATTATATGGGTAACATTGAACCTAATTTACTAATATATGTATAATATTTGAACATTGGGGACTTAATCATTTATGCTTGATATCTCGGAACAGAGGAAGACCAGCTTTCAAAGGTCTTATTTTAGGAACATCTATAGCCTTCTTTATGAAGATAGTAGCCCATTCTTTCAAGTGAGACTCTAATATAAGTTACCAAAATTTTAAGAGACTATCAAACTTACTGTTCTATGGTTTTGTTTTTAGAATAGATTTGCTGCCAAAACCGGTTTGGCTCAGTGGATAGAGCGTCGGCCTGCAGACTGAAGGGTCCCAGGTTCGATTCCGGTCAAGGGCATGTAACTTGGTTGCGGGCATATCCCCAGTAGGAGGTGTGCAGGAGGCAGCTGATCGATGTTTCTCTCTCATCGATGTTTCTGACTATCTATCACTCTCCCTTCCTCTCTGTAAAAAAATCAATAAAATATATTTAAAAAAAATAAAAAATAAAATAGATTTGCTTTTCTTTAATAAACAAGAATAATATGTTTCTAGAGAACATAAACCTAAGCTATCTAGTTAATTGAAATACGTGTTGTATGTCAATACAAACAAAATAACATATATGATCCTACCTATAAAACAAGAGGCAGACCAGAGATTTTTGTTTTTACTTTGATTTTTCACTGTTATCATTCAAAACACCCCATCCTTCTTTTTCTAGTGATATTTCAACTTAGAGATAAAAAAGCTCCTATAAAATGAAAGGCTATTTGATCATTCTGCCATATGGTTGTTCATGGGAACACGTATTCTCCCTCAAAAATGAGTATTTGCCCTCGAAGGAAGATCTATCACCAGAACAGGAGAGAATGCCTCTGATTACCTTTGCTGAGGACACTGCTAGATTGCCTCTTTCCTCGTGTCCTGATCCTACACTCATGGAGCAATCGTCAGGTTTTAATTTGACGACCCGTGTAGCTTTTCCACAGGGAAAGAATATGCTAACCATTAAATGTAGACATTTAGTCTACTTGAAATAGTTTTTTTCATTATAAATGAATAAATTATAATTCTAATTTTATACAGCAGTCACTTCTGCGTGCTGAGCTTGAATCTATCCAAGTGAGGCTGATTAATTCTCAGTTCTTGATAAAACAGAATTTCTTGTCATTTCCACCTGAAAATGAGATCTTAGACATAATGATCCAATTGAGGTGTCTTTTCGGAGGGGTTTTCCAAGATGTTAAAAGACAAAATTATATTAGTGCTGGAAAGGGTGGCAAATAATGTACATAGTGGTATGTAAAATGAGTGCTTCTCTATCTGGCATTTTAATAGACAGCTACACTTTAATATGGGGAAAGGCATGAATATATAATAACCTCTATAATGCTAGAAAGAAAAAGTAACAGACCAGTAAAATAGCCAAAATTTCTAGCAATGCATTCCTATTCAGCCTCTCTGGCAGGTGGGCAGGTGAGGCCATGTGCAATCTGCCTACACAAGCCGATACCACAGTGATCACCAGGTGTCTACGGCTTAACAGGCAGAAGTTTCACCCAGGAAGAGTCAATATGAGCCTAACCAGATGCCAGTTGTAGTCTGAAAGAGGGGGAAAAGCAATGCTGAACTTCTGAGCAGTGAATTGAGAATGACAATAGATGAGAAAGATTAAAATTTGAACAAATGACCAATATCATAAGACTGAGTGAAAGATATTATAATTCAGAGTGAATTTGGCATAACTCATTAGCTTCATGCTCTGGATTTTCTCATCAGTCTTCAATAGAAACTATGACCTTTTATCCATTTGTTTATTTTGCTTTACATTTATCGAGATAACATTGGAGGAGGGTATGGGGTGGATAAATGGTGATGGAAGGAGACTTAAGTTGGGGTGGTGAACACACAATACAGGGTACAGATGATGTATCGTAGAATTGTGCACCTGTAACATGTAGTTTTGTTAACCTGTGTCACCCCAATAAATTTAATAAAAATTAAAATAAGAAACATTGCTTAATAACATTGTATAAATTTCAGGTGTGTAACTTTATGATATGACATCTTTATTGTGTGCTTACCACCTGAAGCCTAGTCTCCTTCCATCTTCATTTATTTTATTCCTTTTATCCGTTTAGTCCTTCCCCAGTTCCCCACCCCTCTGGTAACTATCATTCTGTTGTCTATATCTATGAGTTATGATTTTGTTTGTTTGTTCATTTGTTGCTTTTTCTTTTATATCCCACATATGAATGAAATTGTACGCTCCTGTAATTTTGTGTTTCACATAGTATAATATTCTCAAGATCCACCCTTGTTGTTGCAAATGGCAATATTTCATCTTTTTATGACTGAGTAGTATTCCATTATATATATGTACCACATCTTTATCCAATTATTTGTCAAAGGACACATAGGTTGTTTCCATGTCTTGGCTATTGTGAATAATGCTGCAATGAACACAGTGGTACATATATCTTTACGAAGAAGTGTTTTCAACTTTTTAGGTAGATACCCAGAAGAGGGATTGATAGGTCTTATGGTAGTTCTATTCTTAATTAAGGAAACTCCATACCATTTTTCATAGTGGCTCCAATAATTAATATTTCCACCAGCAGTATGTGAGGGTTCCCTTTTCTCCACATTCTCTTCAACATTTGTTATTTCTTGTCTTACTGATAATAGCCATTCTAACAGGTGGGAGATACTATCTCATTGTTGTTTTGCTTTCTATTTCTCATATAACTGGTGATATTGAGCATCTTTTCATATGTCTGTTGATCATCTGTATGTCTTCCTTAGAAAAGTGTCTCTTCAGATCCTTGGTTCATTTTTTTATTAGATTTGAATGTTGTTCAGTAGTATGAGTTCTTTATAAATATATAAAGAAGCTATGCTCTTCTAATTGTGCAACTGTGTCCAGGCACAAGTCACTTAGGGCATTAGGTGTGTGATGGTTAATTTTATGTGTCAACTGAAGGGGCCATGAAGTGCCTCGACATTTAGTCAAACATTATTCTAGGTGGGTCTCTGAGGGTATTTACGGATGAGATTAACATTTGAATTGGTAGACTGAGTAAATTGCCCTCTGTAATGTGGGTGGGCCTCATTCAATCAATTGAACACTTAAATAGAACTAAAAGGCTGTGTAAGGGGAAATTCCTTTTACTTGAAATAGCTTGAGGATGGGTGCTGCTGTGAAAAATACTTAAACATATGGAAATAGCTTTGAAACTGGATAGTGGGTAGAGACTAGAAGAATTTTGAGGTACATGTTAGAAATATAGACATTCTGGTGAGGTTTTAGATAAAAATGAAGAATATATTATTAGAAATGGGAAAAAAAGGTGATTCTTGATTTAAAGTGAAAAAACTTGGCTGAACTTTGTTCTAGTGTTTTGTTGAAGGTAGAATATGTAATGAAATTACATATTTGACTGAGGAAATTTCTAAGAAAAATGTTGAAGGAACAGCTTGGTTTCTCCTGACTTTATAGTAAAGTGTGAGAAGAGAGAAAGGGATTGAAGAAAGAATTGTTAAGTTCCTTTTAAAGGAAACAGATCTTGAAGATTTAGAAAATTCTCAGCCTGTCTGTAGTGTAAAAAATGAGAAAGAATCTTTTAAAAAGAACATCAAGGTGTGGTTAAACTATGACTCAACAAAGAGTTTACTGGCTTATATCAACAGATACACTGCCTACTTAAACTGGATGGAGACTGGGCAAAATGAAGGAAGGCTGACAGACTTGGATTTGACAGGACAAGAGGATAGAGTTATTCACTTTCAAACATGCACTATTCTTCCAGAAGTGAGAAAGATGGTCTTGGAGATGAATCAGACATCATCAAAGCCATTGCCCTGGTTTCTATAGGTTGGATGGCCTCCACCTGAAGCTATAGAGGTGGGATCATCCTGCAGGGATGTGGGACTGGGATCACCAAGCAAAGATTTCAGGGTGGTACTTACCTCCACCCCCCAGTGATTCTGGAAGGTGAAACATTGAGCCAAAGAGGATTATGCTTGAGCCTTAAGAGCCAGTGAAATTTTCTTTGCTAGATTTTGGACTTGATAAGAACCTGCCACGCCTTTCTTCCTTCTGATTTCTCCCATTTGGAATGGGAATGCCTATCCAACGTTTGTTCTACAATTCATTTTGCACATCACTTATCTGGTTTCACAGCTGTAGACTCTACAGTGTAGAGGAAATATGCCTCAGGATAAATTATACCTTGATTTAGATGATATTTAGATGAGATGTTTGACTTTAAACCTTAGAATTGATGCTGGAATGAGTTAAATCTCTTGAGGCTGTTGGGATGAAATGAATAAACTTTGCATGTGAAAAAATATATGAATTTGGGGGATCCAGGCTGAAATGTTATGAACTGAATTAGGTTCCCTCAAAATTCATATGTTGAAGCTCTAACTCCTAACTTTGAATTGGTGCCCTTACAAAAAGAGGCTCCAGAGAACTTATTTCTCTCTCTCTCTTTCTCGCTCTCCCTGCCATGTGAAGAGAGAGTGAGAAGGCAACCATCTGTAAGCCAGGAAGCGAGGCCTCACCAGACTCAATCATACTGGCACCCATCTGGGGCTTTCAGCCTCCAGAATTATGAGGAAATAAATTTGAAAGGGTTAATCAAGATACAGGGCTCTACTTTAGCAGGGGTTAATAAAAGAAAGCTCATTCTGAAAGCTTAAGCCTTGCACAAACATGCTCCCCTTGAGTGGTTATTTTACAGAAATTCCTGAAGACCATAACTCCCGTACAGCCCCCAGGAAGAAGGACGTCTGGCACCAGCAGAAGGACAACGGGCAAGACTGTAAAACTACGACCAGGGGCACGGTCCTGATACTTGTGTCAAGCTAAAACCCCATCCACCTGCACTCAGGTGCCAGGAATAAATATTATTTTGATTACACTGAGCCTTGAGTCCCTTCTGTGTGACCCCGAATCTTTCAAAATTTATATTATTAAGTTATCCAGTCTGTGGTATTTTGTCATGGCAGCCTGAGTTAAGACAAAGTGACATTATCTAATAGAGAAATAAATAGATAATACTGAAACTCAGATCAGAGAACTGAGTGAAAGAAAGAGGACTGAGTGAAATCATAAGGGAAGAGTGAGAATTATAATGATATGTCAGTGCACCTCTAGTCAAAAAAGAGAGAAGAGAGATTTTCAAGTTGGGAATTGGTTCAAGGGAAAATGTGAAGCCAGGAAAAAGCTTATGATATGTCTGCAAAAAAAACAACAACAAAAAAAACCATAAGTAAAATAGCTAGCTAAAGAAGGTTTCTGAAGGAAGAAATAAAAGCTCAAAGTTAGTTTTGAGTCACAGGTTAATGATTCATATATGGAGATGATGTATGCTTTTCTAAGGTACTATGCATTATCCGGTTTGCAGTTGTGGAGATAAATTTACATTGATCCTTTCATGTGCTTTTCCATACTTCTTCTTGAAGGTAATATGGTCGAACCATTATAGTCCTTTCAAACCCCAAGGTACTCTGATTCAATTTCACATTTTAACAGGCCTGACTTAGATGAAGAACATAGTCTGTTACTATATATAAAAAGGAATTAACTGGCAGAAAGAGCTATCGAAGCTGTGACCTTGACTTTATTAATAACACTATTTAGTCCAGGGATGATCAAAGTAGGTCTATAAACTCCTCAGGAGTACACAGTGTCAAAAAAATATTGGGACTATTATTTATATTTATTTTAATCTCAAATTTTAGTGAATATTTTATAATAAGCCTAACATTATCAATTATGTACATATAATTATAAATAAATATATACTTTTGAGGGTGTGTTTAAAACATTTACTAATAGGGCTATGCAACATAAAAGTTTAAAGATCGTGGCTTTAATCAACTGTGTTATTCCTAGGGTGAAAGACTTAACTGATTTGGTAGGAATCTTGGATGGTATTCCTTAGAAGTTGAAGATCAGCAGAAGGGATATAAATATGGAAATGACATGGTTAGATGGTCAGATTGCTTTTCCAATGGTTCATTCTGAAGGTTCACTGGAAGAAAGGTCTGAAGGAGACAGTGACAAGTTGGGGGAGCAGTTAGTAAACTCTTCCTCTCTCCAAGTACATAATGAGGGTTTAATTTAGAGGGAGTGGTAATAAAGGCTGAGTGGAAGGGACTGCATTCAGAAATGATTAGCAGCTGAAGTAAGCTGATTAATTGGCTGAAAAGTGTGAGAGAAAAAGAATGAAAATGATGTGAAGGTTTTTAGTTAGATGACCAGTTCAAGTTATCTGCAATAAAAATATAAACAGGGATGTTTTGGGGGTAAAATATGATCTGTGCTGTTATAGCCACATTAAGTTTGAGATGCTCCGGTGGGATCTGAGGCTTAGAGGAGAGGTCTGGATGGATATATAAATTTGAGAGTCAGAACAGGTACAAGGAGAGGGGCTATAGAAGTATATAGACTGAGAGTATAGAGTAAAAAAACAAAATCAAGCATGCTGGAAAATATTAAGAGCATGCATATGCCAGGAAAGCAAATGCAAGACACTTTTATCAGACCTAAACTTTGTGGTTTGAATTTTTTAAGTGAATGGATGAGATGGAAAATGTTGATGCACAGGTGGTGATATTTTTCAAACTTGGAAAGCATCTGCTATTCAAGATGGAATCGAGAGATGTGAAAGAAAACTTTCATGGTAAAAAATTAGCAGAGTCATAATTTTTTTCTATATTACAAAGGATAATGACTTTAGAATTGAATGTTAGAATTAAATTAACTAAATACATATGAATTTATTTTGCATGTTATATTGTAAAATATTGCTGAAATTTTGTTAATATGAATGAAAAAAAACTTTATATAAATTAAAAATTTACATTTACCTTTTACTGATTGGACTCCTATGTTACCTCCAAATTGAACTTAACACAAAAGACTACTGTGATTTTTATTCTTATACAAATCCTTTTACAGATATTTTGAAATCTTTTTTTTTTAACAGTTGGAATAATTAGCCCTAGAATAAATACGATTTAAATGTGAATAACTACTAGAACATTCTCAAGAGCAACAAAAGGTATGAGAGAGATCTTATATCACCACATCACTAACAATACATGATAACATCTAGCATTTTAATGTTTGTCAAATACATGAATGTAAATGGATAACTCATTTTAGTGTTTTGTTTGTAATTAACGAACTTGAACATGGCATATACCAGTTAGACATTTGATCTACCTGTTGTGTAAATCCATATTCTTTGTTCATTTATCATGGGATTTTGTATCTCTTTCTGGTTGATTTGCAGCACCCGGGAATATAGGGTGTCTCAAAAAATGTATATACACTTTGGCTGCCATTATTAACTCCAATGGGTTAAATCTGAAAGGAAAGTAACATCAATTGAGCTACCAGCTGTTAAAGTCTGTAGATATATTTTTTAGGACACACTGTGTTTTAAATAGCATGTCTTTGTCAGTTTTAGAGATACAAGTGTCCATCCTCAGTGTGTCACCAATCGGGTAACTTGTACTTTGCTGATAGTGTCCTTCATTAAGGAAGAAATTATCAATTTTATCTAATTAAGTGATTAAACATTTTCCCATTATAAATCCATATAAATTAGAGAATATATTCACTATATTTGTTACAAAGAATCCAGCCAGATTTATGATTAGAACTCTCTGTAATAATTTTGTTGCACTTGAAATGTTCCTATTATGAGCATTTGAAATGTTCCTGTAGAAAAGCACAGGCTTTCCATTAACTTAGAAGTTCTTTTATGTGATCAAATAGAGTTTTAGAATACTTTCCATATTTGGTGCCCTTACAAAAAGAGGCTCCAGAGAACTTATTTCTCTCTCTCTCTTTCTCGCTCTCCCTGCCATGTGAAGAGAGAGTGATAAGGCAACCATCTGTAAGCCAGGAAGAGAGGCCTCACCAGACTCAATCATACCAGCACCCGTTTGGGGCTTTGGAGGTGGAGGTGGAGAGTGTGCAGATGCAGTAGGGACCGGAGCTTTCTGAGCCCACAAAGATGTCAAAAAGTAAAAAGATAAATACCGGTAAGTGATTGTCTTACTCTGCAAAATTCGAACTGAATGTAATCAGCTATGCAAAAGAGCATGGAAATAGAGCTGCAGAGAGACAATTTGGACTCCTCCCACTGAGTGTATGATCAGACAGTGGAGAAAACAGGAAAAGCAACTCCTTAAGATGCCAAAAAGAAGGCCTTAAGAGGAAAACCAGCAAAATGTTTAAAATATTGATTTCTTAATTTCGGGTTGGAAAAGTGGGGGGTGTCTTATACATGGGGGTGTCTTATACAAGGAAAAATACAGTATATCTTCCTCCTGGATATATTTTCTAAGTCATGATTGTTAGTGAACAGCAATAGTATTTATTTTTATATGCTTATCTTGTTAATGCTGTTGGCTTTTAAAGGTAAATTATTTCATCATTTTTTGTTTATGTCTTCATTTAAAAAATCGTATATCTTTTAAAGAATATTTTTATTGATTTCTAGAGAAAAAGGAAGGGAGAGGGATAGAGAGATAGAAACATGGATTAGAGAGAAACATTGATCAGCTGCCTCCTGCATGCTTCCCCTGGGGATCAAGCCTGCAACCTGGGCATGTGCTCTGAATAGGAATGGAACTGGTGACCTTTTGGTTCCTGGCTTGATGCTCAATTGTTGAGCCATACCAGCCAGACAAAATTTGTACATCTTGTCTCTCTTTTCCTATAGTATTTTTCCAGGACCTCAGTACTCTTTTAAACAATGTAAGTAATACTGAACATCCTTGTTTTGTTCTTTATTTTAACAAGGGACTATATCTAAATGTCTTCTTAAGTAAAATATTTGCTGTTAGTTTTCTATTAAAAATTTACCAGATTAAGTAAGCTCTTTGTTTATAATTTTCTTTTTTTAAATACAATGTTTGGTTTATATCAGATGATTTTCAGCATGTGTTAAAGTAATCATGACTTCACTACTTTTATCTATGGACAATTACACTGATGTATTTTTTATAATCATCCTTGGAATAAAAATACTTGGTTATGTTGTGTTATCATCATATATTACAATCTGATGGCTTCGGATAGCTAGTATTTCTTTAAAATATGTGATTCTATAATAATACATGAAAAGGAACTGTGATTTCTTTTTTCTGTGTCTATAGTCAAGATTGGAATAAAAGGTCCAATAACGTCATAAAATAGCAGTATTTTAGTTTATCTATCTATCCATCTCAAAGTTGGCACATGGAGAGATAGAAAGTATAGTTCTTCATAATGGTATTATCCTATATATCTGTATATATACAGTTTTAGGTTTCTTGCTTTTCTTAACAGTTTATCTCTAATATCTCATATCATTACCTTTTTAAGTTATTGTTTTGATAGCAATGTAATATCTCATGAAATAAATAAGAGCCCATAAAACAATTTATTTAATCTGTGAATATTTTTTAAAATATCGCTTTCTAAATAAAACTAGATAACTACTAGTATGTGCTTTTAACAAAGGAAAGCCCCATGCAAGATACTGAGTTTCCTGTGCTCCAGGGATCATGATATAATGGACTTTGTATCCTTAGCAAATAGAACAGTGTAGGGCACATGGGACATGCTTGATGAATATATGTCAGATGAGTGATTGAATGAATGAGGGAATGGTCATTTTCCTCCACAACTGTTGATTTGACTAATGAGATTTATGTTTACTGACATCACAAAATAGGCATTGATCAACACCTGTCTGTGACTAAAGACTGACCAGTCTCTGAAGAATGGTGTATGTATTATAAATATTTTATTTACTCAAACAAAGTCCATTTTAAGGAGATAATAATAGCCACAATTTCTTCAGCATTCTTTGTGGTAGTTTCATTTCTAATCCTAGACACAGTCTATAAAGCTGATACTATTATCCCCATATTTGAGATAGTAAATCGAGGTTAAGTAACTTAATCAAGACCTTGGAGCTAGTATGTTGTGGAGACTCAATTCTAATTTAGGTGTGTCTGATACCAAAGCTAGATCCCTTGACCACAATACACATGATGTCAAATATGTTTTCTCAACCCAATCAGTTGGAATAATTAGCACTGACTACATGGATTGGTGAATTAAGCAAAATTTCAAAAAAGCACTTAGGTCTTGGTAGGCAGAGGGCATAGACTTTTACATTGAAGCATCAGCCACTGTGAACTGGGGAGAGATTGGTGGCAGCACTTGATTACTTGTTTAACTCCTCCCTACCTCTGCTACTTCTTACCACAGGTTACATTCATTAAAGTGCTGAATCCTCTTCTAACAAAATATTCTATCTGTTTATATTGCTGGTTATCTTCATCATGGGTTTCTGCCTCGAGCTCCTCTAACACCTCTCCCCCAACAATTCTGACATTAGCATAGCAATTGGCTTTCTCATTTTGTTCCTGGTGTTCCAGTGCCTACTACCTCTTCCTACTCTCAGTGATGGGAGAGGCATCTCCTTTCTACTTTCTTTACTTCAACAAGGGATTTAAGAAGTAAGAAGCTACAGAAGATTCCCCACAGCAAAGAATTCATATACTGTCATTCTTTGGCAACCAAATAGTTATATTTTGAGAACTTCTTGTAAGCCCATCAAAGGTTTAAATTTTATTATGTGAAAGTCAAGGAAATGGGTATATATCTCAGTTAAGTTTTTCATTGACATGGAATCTTTTATTGATCCTCTAACTCATTTTATCTCTTTTTTTCATTATTTTTATAATCTTTGTTCTATTGGTCGGATGATGTTGAAAGTTACTTTTGTGGAAATGTTTATGCCTTTTTTTCCTTTGTGAGCACTACTTATAAAGAGCACATTTTTTGGCTCAGAGTTGTTGCCATTTCTCAAGGCTGGCATTTCTGTTACAGGGCAGTGAGAAGCTAGGAGAATTCCAGGACAAGTGGAATAAGGAAACTAAGACAAAACAGAGTAAAACAAGGCCAAACAGTGTGGGCAATTTGCAACCAGCATGTAAATTGCAAGCCCTTATCTTACCCAAAGATTTTTGAAAGCAAATGGTTAGTGACTCTCTAACTAAAAAATGCAGGAAAAGAGTGGGGAAGGGGAAAGGGGGAAACAAATGAGGCAATTTTATTTTTTACTCCCTAAACAGGGAAGCCAGAAGTCTAAAAGCTTGGCAAGATAGAATTGCCAGGTGCTTCTCATGAATTTTTAGAAGGCCACAAAATAGTAAAAATGGATCTTGAGAATTAATCTGTACCAAGATATTCAGCAGAGAAATTTTGAAACCTATGGACAGGACGGTCTATAACACCTCGAACCCTCAACCAACTCACTCTTCAGATCAACTGAGTGATGTTCATCTGTGTTCTGAGCCAGATGAAATAGATGGTTTGTCTTGCTTCTTTAATAAATTTGCTTGCTTTAATTGCTTTAATAAATTGGCTTTATCACAACACAGTCAGGGTCTCTCACTTAAATTCATTTATATGAGATGACAAGAATTGGAGTGGGGGCAGCCCTCTCATTCTGACTCAGGGGGCTGTCCGATGATGACTTTCTGGGGTCTCTGAGCTGCCTGTGACATTTCCATTTGGTAACGTGGCTCTCATGAGAAGGGCTCTGCTTCTCTTAGTCACCAGCGAGGGTGCTTCGTTAAATACTGTTAGAGACAACTTAATACATTTGCCAGCTGCAGGGGAGCCATCACACTCCAGGGCTCCGAATTTGATTCATTAGTGAATCAAAAGTAGGCTTCCTACGGCAGGGACAGGTCTTTAGCAAAGCTTTTGCTAGAGATAGAAGGAAAGTTAAAAGTTCAAGATGAAAGACAAATGAATTTTTACATCTGCCAAGCCTTTTAGAGTTGTACTGACGTTCTTCACATGAATGAATTCACAAAGAGATGAGGAGAAAAGGTTTCAGGAGCTACTTGTAAGTATAGGTAGTGACAATCAGAGATCTGCATGGATGCTTACATCTACCATTATAGTGAGCATAATTGAATTCTTTTGTGAAATTTGGTGTCAAAGATAAAAATAAAGGTATAAGAACTAAATATAGACAGGTCTTAAGCTACACAAAACTTTTATTTTAGTTTGTAAACCCATTATTTTTCCCAGCTTTATTGAGATAGAGTTAACTTAAAACACTGCGTAAGTTTAAGGTATACAACATGATGAACTGGTGAATCCATTCTTATGGGACATGGAATTATTCCCAACATATTTGTGAATGCCTCTGCTTCCCTTTCCCTCTGACTTCCTGCCTTGTGCTCATGTCCTTCTATAGTTTTGATAAAGAAGATATAAATTCACAACCTCCATGCAGAATAAGCTCATGTCTTCCAATCTGATGAAAGCTTTGTGTACAAATGAAGTAGACTTTGTAAGATGCAGATCCTATTAGGAATAGGAAAATGTCCTTTACATTTTTTTATTTTATGCATTATTTTCTAAAGTTCAACTCAAGTTTTAAATACTTATAGAGATTATATGTTGCATACATAATGTTTGCATTATAAACATTTTTAAATTTGGGTTTCATGAGCTCATTAAAATTGCCTGAAATATAGTCAATCTTGAATGGTTTTCCACAAAAGTGCTTTCATAAAGGAATAAGAGAATAGAAATGGTATTCTACTGAAGAAGCCAAAGCAGAGCAATGGTTATCTCCCTGATACTCTTTGTCCCAGATACTACAAATAAACGTACCAGGTTTTTCTTTTTATTATATGGATTCTGATCAGTAGTTCTATTAGTGAATTGTGTAGGCTCACAGCTTCTAAAAAACACACATTTAAATCATTGTTAATATTAGAATACGTCTGAAGAAGGGTGAGGCTGTGCATCAACTGGGGTTGCAGTTTATATTTTCAAGCCTCAAGGGGAGGGAGCTATACTGATAAGCAGCACCTCTATTAAGACTTTCACTCTTTGGTCTAGAAACAAATCTACTTTTAGCCACATATCAACTTACTTTGATCTTACTTTATTTTATTAAACTATGCACAGTTGTTGTTGAGGAGGAAAGGTAAAAATATATAAAAATGAGGTGAAAGAGAAAAAAATAACTACTCTAGTAAGTGGCAATCTATAAAAAATGACTTTTGAGGGTTGAAAGATACAAAGATTCAAATTGATAAACATTTTCTCTAAATATTTTATAAAAGTTATTTACCAAACACAGATGTACATTTTTTAAACGTTTGCTTTTGTTTATAACAATTTTGCTTTCTCTATATACATTTTTTGGAAAATTCAGTAATATATGAAAAAGAAGCATCCATTTTCTCACCACCATTCAAAACCCCTGATACGTTTTGGCATATTTACTTCTTTTTTCTTATTCTTTTCCATTGGTTTTGTATCTTCAAGGATTTCCCTTAGTATTGCATCACTCCTGTGACTAAAAGTTATTCACCCTTGGATTTGTATGTCACAAGTTAATCTTAGCTCAATTTGCACTCTCCCTTCACTCATTTCACCCAAGCTATGCAGGCCTCTTTGTTCTTCTTCAAACATGCCAAGCATCCCCCTTTTTGGGGTTTGTCTTTACTATCCCTTGGCTCACAACACTCTTCCTTTTAGTCTGAGTACACTTTTCTTACACTCTTAGTTCAGCATCTGTGCTAATTCCACCTTATAGAAAAGGACATTCCAATGCAGCCTATCGAAATAAAGCCCCTTACTCCATCACTCTGTCTTACCACTCTACTAGCTTTTCTTCATACTTCTTGTTATATATGTTTTCTTATTGTCTGTTTCTCTCTTATCTTACACGCACATACAATCTAGGAGAACAGGTTCTTTTTTGTTTATTGTTCAATGAACAGATCCTAGAACAGTGCCTGGTAAATAATACATAATCAAAAATTGAACAAATTTATTGACTGCATAGTATTTCATTTCATAGATATATCTTACTTTACTTAACAGTATAGTTGAACAATGTTTATTGTTATAAATAAGGCAATGATTAGCATATTTATAAATAAGTATTTTATCTATCAATTAATTATAACTATATATCTAGCTACCATATCTAACTTATGTCCATAAGATTAATTCTTAGCAACAAAATTCTTGGGTTAATAATATGAAAAAATTGAAACATTTCTTTTTAACAATATAGTCATCAGTAATTTTTTTTAGCAAATTTTGCGAACAATTATACAGATATTAAAATCACCATTGATTATTCTGTAGTAATTTATACTTTTACTGGTTTGCATATAAATAGCCATTTTACTTCAACCTAGCCAGAGAAGATATTTTTTAAAGTTATAGTAGTTTTAAAATTTTTTATTTCTGAATAATGAAGAAGCAAAATATACTTTAATGCGTGTTAGTAACTTGTTTCCTCTTTAGTGAAATTTTCCCATTTTCCTATTCCTATTTTCTGTATTTATTCTGCTTCATTTATTAAAATTTCATAGTTTTAATTATTGCTTTATTCACAAAATATATACATATATGAATGATACATGTATACATTTTTTATAGGTAAATATTTTAGTATAAACATACAAATTTTATTAGTAATAAAATTTAATGGATATCTAATACTCAAGGAACACCTTATATTTAAGGTGTGCCATTTTCCTTTATGTAATTTATATGTGATAGAAACATCAATGATGAGAGAGAATCATTGATCAGCTGCCTCCTGCAAGCCCCATACTGGGGATCAAGCCGACAACCCAGGCATGTGCCCTTTACCAGAATCAAACCTGGGACCCTTCAGTCTTCAGGCTGATGCTCTATCCACTGAGCGAGCCAAACCAGCTAGGACCAATTTTATTTTATTATCACAATCTTAAAAAGAAAACACCTGAAATGTATGCATATGGTAAGTAACTTTCATAGTCCTGGTGAACTAGGGATTTAGGGTTTGCTTCCCAATTCTCATACTCTCTCTTAAGTAATGCCATATAGTCAATATATTTCTAGTCTGTTATTGGACTTTAATTTTGTTTATGATGTTTTTGGCAAATAGGATTTTATTTTTTAATCTAATCAAATATATTTATTTGAAGCATGTGTGATGACTAACATTTGACCATTTTTGACACACGTAATGGTAATTTCATATGCTTTAATCTAATATTTATTTTCTTTATAATTTTTTCCTTTGACTCAAAGCTTTAGAAATATTCTCAAATTCATATACTTGTTATTTGACATTACAATTTTATGATTTTAATATTTCTATTTATTTTGAAATCCAACCAGGATGTTTTTTCAAAGCAAATAACCAACTTTTCTAATACCATTTATGAATAATCTTTATTTTCCCTTCCTAGTATTTCATGTCATCCTTGTGTACTATAAAATTAGAATATATGCTAATTGCATTGGTTTCTTCATGCTGCCATGTCTAATTGGCATCTCACTCTTAACATCTCCAAAAGCAAACTCTTGATCTTTTTCCTGAACCAAAACCTGGATCTCCCACAATCTTCCCCATCAGTTAAGGGTTGTTCCATGCTCACTTCAAAAACCTAATGCTTTCCTGAATTATGTTTGTCTCACAGCATAGAGCTAATCCTCCAGAAAATCTATTTAAAATACATTCAAGAGTTTCACTTCTACTCACCACCTCTCCCGCCACCACCATCGTCTCATGGGAATCACTGCAATATTCTCCTAACTGGTTTCCAGCTTGTATTCTGGCCCCTAGTTTCATCACAGGCAGCCACAGTGATTTGTTTAAAACACAAGTCATGTTTTTCATCTGCTCAATACCTCTAATGTATTCCCTTCTCACTCATATAAGAAGGCAAAGTTCCTAGGATAGGTGGAAAGACTATAGTCTGATTTGGACTCCTGAAACCATTCTGATCTTATCTTTACTCACTTCAGTATCTGCCCCAGCCACACCGGTCTCACTGCTGATTCTAGAAATTAAACCACAGATGGTAGTCTTGCCTCCTTCTCTTTGTACTTCTCATATCCTCTGCCTACAACACTTTTCCTCCATATAAAGCCACACCTCTCACTTCCTTCATGTCTGTGTTTAAATGATGCCACCCTGGTGATGTTGTCTCTGAATACCCAATTTAAAACTGGCTTCTCAAGTTATGTATTCCTCCTTTTCTGATTTATTTTTCTCCTTAGTATTCTTGACTTTTAAACTTATTTATTTATTAAATTATTCTTTTACCTATTACAATATAATTTTCTGGATAGCAAGACTTTGGGTTAGTTCTCTTTACTTATCTCCAGTATCTAAAACAGAACTTGGATAGAAGAAAAGTCTAGTAATTAATTGATTAATTAATTAATGATTCAATAAAAATTACTTTTTCCACAGAATGAATCCTAAATGTAGATGTGCATATATATTGGAATTCTAATGATATTAATGGCAATTAATATTAACTCATTATTAGTCATGCAAATTAAAACCACATGGTGACAATTTTTGTCTGTAACAACAAAAGGAAAAGAAAAAGGAAAAGAATGATAAACATTCTATTGAAGATGTGGGGAAATCAGTACTCTCACTGCTTTTAGTAGAATTTAAATCAAACGCTTTAAAAATGTACTTCCCTATTGTCTCACCCATTGTGTTTCATGAAAAAATGTATTCTAAAAGTGTAATTGTGACATTTCTATATACTTAGTGATATTAGACACAGAATGATTTAAAATTGCAATACACTTGAAGCAACTGTTTACTCAAGAAGGATTAGTAACATTTATTACATGTTTAAGATGGAATGTGATGCAATTATTGCAAATAACATTGTGAAAGATTGACTGATAACATGGAAAACATTCCCATATATTGTTAAATGAACCAAAGCAAGTTATAAATCAGTTTGTATAGTGTGCTCTGTAAAGTAGTGCAGACCGATGTTCTCTCTTCTTGCAGTTATTCTATTTAGTTCTTGTGCATTTAATCTTAAAATAAGTAAAAAGTGCCTCTCTCACAAGCAGACTGAATAGTCAGGAAAGCGTGTGCTGTTTATATAATGACAATGCCCTTGATGTCGGTGAATTTTAATATTCTAACAAAATATATTACCTATGCCATGATTTGTTTTCCATTTTAATTAAAATGACTGTTAATAACCTGATTTTTAGAATAATTTATTTTGAGCATCAAGCCCCTGTTCTTTTGCTAATTTGAATTGATACCATTTTTATAAGGAATAGTGAGAAATGCTGATGTCAGTCTTTCTATGTTATTTAACAGATTAGGTGATTCTCATTTAAATCTCCCCATGTCTTGTCTTCTAAGACATTTCACGGTCTCAATCTCTCCCTCCCTCACCTCTCTGTTCTCTGGCTTTTTTTTCTTCTTATTTCTCCCTCATCATAAGTGTAACCCCAAATCCCATCCGTGAGCCTTTCTCTTCTTTCTCAATCTGTCCAATGAAAATAATAATTCACTTATCTATTCACTCATTTATACATATGTTCTTTCAACACATATTTATTTATTACTTAAATGTTTCAAGCACTGTGCTGGAAGCTGGAATACAATCTTGACTAAGTCAGACTTACTGCTATGGACTAAATTGTGCCCCATAAAATTCATAAATAGGGGGTCATAACCCCCAATGTGATTAGCTCATTCAGGTGGGGCCTTCATGATGGGATTGAGGCCCTTAGAAGAACAGATACCCCTCTTTCTACCCACACATACCAAGGGGAGGTCATGTGAGGACAGAAGGAAGGTGCCCATTTACAACCCAAGCAGAAAGCTCTCACCAGAAACCAATCCTGCTGACACCTTAGTTTTGAAATTTTAGTGTTCAGACTGTGAGAAATAAATGCCTATTAAGTCACCAGTCTATGCTATTTTGTTATTGCCATCCAGGTTGACTAAGACAATTTCTGGTACTGAAAAATGGGGTGGTGCTGTAACAAATACCTAAACATGTAGAAGTGGGTTTGGAACTGGGTACTGGGTAGAGACTAGAGGAGTTTTGAGGTACATGCTAGAAATACAGGCTTTCTGGTGAGATCTCACACAAAAATGAGGAACGTGTTATTGGAAACTGGAAGGAAGGCTATCCTTGTTATAAAGAGGCAAATAAATTGGCTAACCTGTCTGCTAGTGTTTTGTGGAAGGTAGAAGTTGCAAATGATGAAACTGGATATTTAGCTCAGCAGATTTCTAAGCAGTATTGAAAGAACAGCTTGGTTCTTCCAGATTGATAATTGTAAAATATAAGAGAGGATGAATTGAAGAAGGAATTATTAAGTAAAAAAGAACCAGAATTTAAAGATATAGAAAATCCTCAGTCTATCTGTATTGAAAACAATGAGAATGTGTGTTCAGAAGAGAATGCTAAACCATTTGCTCAGGAGATTGGGGTAGGTGTAAACCATTGACCTTATCAGCATCTCAACAGAAGCCAGGAATAGAGATGGGATTATACCAGCAAAAACACTGCCTGCTGGGAGGAAAAGAGAAAACAGGGCGGGGAATAAAGACTGAGAATTCATGCTATCTTTTAAGAAAAAGGAAAAAAGTACCCAAAAGTGATTCAGAGATTATCGGGGCTTTTTCTCACACCATAGGCCCAGAATGCATAGGTGGGGTCAGGGGAGTGGACCTCCACCTGGGTTTCAAATGACAGGATCTTTGCCCAGCAGAGCTGCAGAGGCAGGGCCCTTGCAGAGAGCAGTGTAGCCATGTGGGGTTGCTCCCAAACCAAGGGGGCAAGGTCGCCCCTTAGAGCCATGAAGGTGACATACCACCCCAGCAGATCCAGAGGGCAAAGCACTGAACCAAAGAGGATGGTTTTCAAGCCTGAAGATCCAGTAAAATTTGTCTCACTACGTTTTCATCTTGCTTCCTTCTGATTTCTCCCTTTTGGAATGTGAACGTCGATCCTATGCCTGTCCTACCATCGCATTCTGGAAGCAGGTAATTTACTTGGTTTCATGCTGGATGGGAATTTAATCTTAGGATGAATCATGAGTCTCATCCATATCAGACATAGAAGGTATTTAGGTCAGACATTAGATTTTAAACTTTAGAGTTATTACTGGAATGAGTTAAGACTTTTAGGGCTATGGGATGGAATGAATGACTATATTTTGTATATGAGAAGGATGTGAATTTTGGGGGGCCTGGGACAGAAAGTTATGGACTGGATTGTATCCCTCCACATTAATAAGTTCCTTAAATTGCTTAAATCACTCAAGGAATTTAAAGCCTAGTAATGATAATGATGAAAAAAAATAATGATAGCCAATATTATTAGTGTTTTCAATGAGTGAGCTACTGTTTTAAGATTTACATGTATTATGTTACATTTCCACAAAATTCAAGAAGTGGACTCTAATTTCATCCTGAATTTAGAAGTGGGGTGGGAAAAAGCATAGATTGACACTAGGCACATCACTACAAAACTAATTAAAGAATTTAAATAGAAGTAGATGCTCTAAAGAAGAATTAAAATGACATATAATAATATAACAGGAATACTTGACCTGAGAATTGAAAAGTCTAAGGAGAAAGTGACTTTTAACCTAAGATGTGACTCATAAGTAAATGTTAGGAAGGAAAAGTGTTGTAAGAAAAGAGGACAGCCTGTGAAAATGCCCTGAGATGGGAAAGCACACTTTATTCCAGGAAGTGAAAGAAGCACGTGTGGGAAGAAAATGAAGGGGTTGACAAGGTGCACAACCAGAGTGGAGAATCAACTGGTGGAGGGCAGGACTGGGCACAGAGACCACTTAGGAATCCACTTAGCAATTCCAGACAAGAGTCAGTGGTGCCCTGTGGTGGCAGTGGAGAGAAAACAAGTTGACTGATTTTGTATGTATTTGGAAATCAAATCTGCAAAACCTACTAATGAAGTGGTTATGAGATGTTAGGGAGAGTAAAAATGAAAATTAACTCTCAAGTTTCTGCTTTGAGCAATTTGGTGAGAATAGAAAAGCAGAGAAAAGACTATAGGGATTTAATAGCTCTTTGTAACATTTCCAGAATACATGGCATTTGGCTCAGTTACATGGTGTTTAATGTATATTACACATCCGTTCCCTATTCATTCCTTGGTTTCTTACAGGCACTCGGGTGTTTAGAATACAAAGTCATGGGGATAGACCTCAATAGGCCAGAGGTGCTGGGACTTGTTCCTCTAAGGAGGAGGCCTCAGATTTATTTTTTATGTTCTAACCTCTAAAGAAGTGCAATGAAGATGTTTCTCTGAGTGAAAGAAGACGGTGGATTCTGGAACCAATTGCTACTGAAATGAACTCATACTTTTAGAACTAAGAGCAATTTCTGGAGGGATGCTGACAGAAACATCAGGCAAATCAGAATGGAAAAAGTCCCTTTTCTATCCTGCTACCTGTCAGTGACCCCCTAGCACCCATTACTTATAGAAACTATCAGAAATCCAGTTGTCAACTGGGGAAAGTATTTTGTAGAGTTCCAGCTACCAAATTATAGAGAGTTAGAAGCTTGCTTCTGGAGCTGAGAGACAACAGCTTCATAACCTTCATACCGTCAAGAGGCTCATACATTTACATTCCAGGCACATAACTTTATCCTGAACTCCAGACCTGTTTAACAGCCTATTCACAATCCATGCTTGGGTATCTAGTAGAAATCATACATACAACATGTTCAAAACTGAACTCCTGATTTTCCCATATAACTTGCTTCTCCTGCATTGTTCCCCATCTCAGTAAAAGGTCACTCCATTCTTCTTTCACAAGACAAAAACCATGAATCCTCTTGCTATTTTCTCTTTAACTCCTCATGTATAATCCATCAGAAAATCATGTTAGTTTTGCTTGAAAATATATTCTGAATATAACCTCATCTCACCAGCTCTGAGCCATTGTTGTATTTTTCCTGGGATAACTGAAGTGGTTCTTAATTAATCTTCCCTGCTTCTAACCTTGCTCCCATCTCTCAAGAGCCAAATATTTCTTTTAAGCATAAGTCAGATCACCTAAATTCTCTGCTCAAAATCCTTAAGACTTTTTATCTCACTCTGAATAAAAGCTAAAACACCCTCACTGACCTATTAGACCATAAACACCCTTTTCTGCTCCATCATCTCTCTGATATCATACCCTACCTTACTACCCCCTCTCCCATCCTTGCTCTCCCTCTAGCATGCCAATCACTCTCCTCCATCAGGGCTTGTGCAATTGCTGTTATCTCTGTCTCAAATGCTCTTCTCAAAGTCTTTCTAAAAGTGGCCAGCATACTTAGTTACACCATAAATATTTATTGACTAAATTAAGGAGTCAGAGAACACTTTCCCAAGAAAGTCATATTTTATCCAAGATCAGAAAACAAATAAAAAATATATAGATGAAATGGGGGTGAGAGTTGATTAGGAAAAAGAGATCCTAACAGAGAAATAGCATGTGCAAAGATCATGAGGTAGGTGAACATGTTCTTTGTACTAGTATGTTTTAGGCATGCTGAGGAGGAGAGGAGCATAAAATAAATCTGGAGAGAAAAATAGAAATAAGACTATATGAAGGGATAAAGTTATTACATAGAAATGTATACTATACTTTTCTAAATATTGTTTGTATTAATTAAATTGTCATTTCTTCAGAAAACCAAATGTTTAAGTATCCCAGAGTCCTCCTTTTTTATTCATGTAATCATCTGGCCCTGTAGATCTGATGATATCTCTTTCCATTTACCCTTTTCTTGTTATTCCTACTGGTGAGACATTAATCCAGGTCTGTATTTTCTCTTCCTGAACTGTGTTAATAACACTGGTATTTCAGTGCCTCTGAGTTCCCTTTTTTATCTGAAGCACACACAACAGCCTCTGGTATTTTCTTTATTTTTCCAAAAATAATCTTCAATGCTGTCCCTTCCAGCTTTAAACTTTAGCAACTCTCTGCTCTTTACTCTATTAAGTCAAAATCTTGGCATTCAAATTCTGTCAGCCAACACTCTCAACCTAAATATCTGACATTCTTCTCTACCATGCCATATCCTCCTACAAAACTAGACTAAATAGAATTTCCCAAATATATTTCATTCATCCAACCACCCATCAAATCACATTTATTGAACATATGCATGCCTTTACATGTATTGTTCAGAACACCTGAATGCCCTGTTCCCTATTTCCATCTGTTGAATTGCTATCCATTTATCATGGTTTTTCTCAAGTAGCTCCCTAGGTACTTCATAAGGACAGCTTTGATCACTCTAAATGAAAGTAACATTTTCAGTCTTTGATTTCCTGTAGCGTTTTATCTTTTCTGGCTATATTATATTTCGATTTTAATGTAGCTATTTATTTTATTGATTAAACAACTTAGTGAACATAAAAGTATATTGCAAATAAACTTTCAATACAAAATGTAAAACTGCACTTTTGCTATTATTATCAACATTAATTTTCTTATTATATTCCTCACTACAATTCTGAAAGTTTATTGAAAAATAGGTTATGATGTACTCATTGTCCTTGTCCTTGAGGTAACATAGGTATGTATATAGCAAATTAATAAATGTGTCTTGAATTGAATTGATACTCATCACATGTCCTAGATTGTAATATTTAAATATATACAAATCTGTTTTTTAATAAAATATATTTACATAATAGAATTATTATGTTCTATAGGTTCTAAATATATCATCAAAATTATATTCTATATGTTCTAATTTTAACACATTTATGAAAGCAAAAAAAGCTCTTTCTACTAGGTTAGCTCTCCTCACTTCTGTAAAACATATAAGAAGTCAAAATACTTTTTTTTTTAAATATATTTTTTATTGATTTTTTACAGAGAGGAAGGGAGAGGGAGAGAGAGCTAGAAACATTGATGAGAGAGAAACATCAATCAGCTGCCTCCTGCACACCCCCCACTGGGGATGTGCCCGCAACCAAGGTACATGCCCCTGACCGGAATCGAACCTGGGACCCTTGAGTCCGCAGACCGACGCTCTATCCACTGAGCCAAACCGGTTAGGGCGAAGTCAAAATACTTTTATCCAGAAAAGCTAAGCAGTGATTGAAAACTGGTAGCTACTACCTTGATAACAAATAACATTGTGATGACCTGAGGAGCTTTTGAAAATCTCAATGCCCAGGACACATGCAAACCAATTAAATCAGAATCTTTGGCTCACAAACATCAGTGTTATTTAAATCATATCCACCAATATATAAAAAGAAAATGTGCCATGACCAGGTGGGATTTATTCCAGGTATGCATGGCTGGTTTAATATTAGAAAACTAATAAATATAATGCACCATATTAATCATCTAAAGAAAAAAAAAACCATGAACCTATCAACTGATGCAAGATAAATTATTTGACAAAATCTAACACCTATCCAAGATAAAACTCTCAGTCAACTAGGGATAGAACATAACATCTTCAAATTGTAAAAAGCATCTACAAAAAAAATTAATGGTGAATTAGAACATTTCCTCCTGAAATAAAAAACAAGGTAAGGATATTTTCTCTCATTACTTCAATATTGTAGTGAAAATCTTAGTCTGTGTAAAAAAAAGGCATAAGCAAAAATAAAAAGCATACAGGTTGGAAATAAAGAAATAAAATTCTTGGAAATAAATAAATGACATTTGTGTGGTAAATCCCAAGTAACTGACAACAAAACTAGAGCTAATTAGTGAGTTCAACAAGGTAACATGATACAAGGTTAATGGAAATACATACCATGTTTATGAATGAGAAGACTCAACCCAGTAAAGATGTTAATTATCCCTAAATTGATCTATAGGCTTAATGCAATTTTTATCCAAAAATCCTAGCAGCTATTTTTTTTTTTGAGATATAGACAGGTGATTCTAAAATTCATATGGAAAGAGAAAGGAAGCAGAATAACAAATAATTTTGAAAAAATCTCACTACCTAATGTTAAGACTACATAGCCATAGTAATCAAGATAGCATGGTATTAAAGGAGGGACAGACACAATGATCAATGAAATATAAAATAGAAAACCTAGAAATAGACCCACCCAAATATGCTGAACTGTTTTTCGATGAAGATATAAAAGCAATTAAATGAAAAAAGTGTAATTTTTCAATAAATTATTTTGAAACAATTGAACTTGCATAGGCAAAAATATGAATCTAACCTAATTTTCACTTCATATAAATATTAACTAAAAATGAGTAAAATGTATACATTTAAATCATAAAACTATAATTAATTTAGACAAGCACAAAGGAGAAAATCTTTGTGACTTAGGGTTAGGTGAAGAATTTTTAGAGATGACACCAAAAACGTGATAAAAAAAAAAAAAAAAGATAAGTTAGACTTCATCCAATTAATTTTTTTTGTGTGTGAAATACCCTATTAAGAGGACAAAATCCACAAACAGGGATATAATGATTGCAAAACACACTTTAAGTCAAGGGGCTTCTATCCAGAATAAATTTTTACAAAAAGCTATATTTCACCCAAAAGGTTATATAGATGTCAAGAAAATCTCCATAAAAAGATGTTCAACATCATAAGCCAAATTACAGCACAAATTAGAGCCACAATGAGGTACTATACACACCAATCGAAATGGCTTATATAAAAGTACAACACCAAGTGCTGGCAATGATGCAAAGCAACTCGATCACTCTTACCTTGTTGGTAGAAATGGAAAGTATAGTCCGTCTGTAAAACACTTCGGCGGTTTCTTATGAGGTTGCGCATGACTTGCTATATTACCCACTAATCACCTCTGCATGTACATTTACCCTAGAGAAATGAAAATATGTGTCCATCTAAACTTTGTATATAGTTCATGGCAGCTTTGTTTGTAACAGACAAATACTGGAAACCACCTAAATGTTTTCCAGTGAGCAAATGGGTAAACAAACAGTGATACATATACACCATGAAATGTTACTCAGTTATGTAAAGAAAAAAAAATCTATTGATACACAGCACACCAAGGTGGATCTAAAAGATATTATAGTGAGTGGAGAAAAATAAGGCCAATTTCAAGCTCAAAAGGTTACAAAATGTATGATTCCACAAATAACACTTTCAAAAGGACAAAATTACATTTATTCTGAGAAAGCAGACAAGACTGAGGATTGGGGTAGAGTCCGACTATAAAGCAGAAGCAAGGGGATGTTTCTTGCTGGCAATAGACAGATTTGTGTCGTGGTTGTGGTGATGATGAAATAATTTTATATCTATCATAAAATTTCATCACATGACACACAATAAATGAGTGCATGTAAAAATTGGTGAAATTTGTAGTTGAGTTTATACTATTTCACCCATGTCAATTTATTGGTTCTAAAAATGTGCTTTGGCTATAGAAGATACTATCACAGGGGAAATATGGGTGAAAATTATAGAAAACCTTTCCTACTTTTGCCATTTATTGTGAGTGTTAATTTGTCTCTAAATAAGGAGTAACACACACACAAAACAAAACAAAAATGGAGCTCCCCCTATGACCAAGGTTGGGTCTCTTGTGCAGGAGATACAGTGTGGTAGCTTTGCCCTCAAGGAACTCACAGTAGAGCAGTGTTGGACCTTTAACTGTAATAGGAAACACGGTCGGAGAGGCAAGTTTCATAATGGAATTTTGGACGTCCTGTAGAAACCAAGGGTAAGTACAGGGGATAGCTGGATGGAACTGAAGTTCAGAGGAGAGGATGAATACACAGATTCGGGATTCGTCTGCATAGGGGAGATTATGAAGAGAGTATCTGCTCTGAAAGAGGACCTGGAGTGTATTATCAAAATCGCTGGCCCTGTTCTCCTCCCTGGCACAGCTACCCCTCACTTGGCGTGGTGTCTTCTCTCCTTTCAGAAATGTGCTGGTGCTGTGCTGGAGATCATAGGCTCAAATTCAGAGGAATAACATCAATGTGCAATCTGAGCCGTTGTAAAGAAGACAGAAAAACAGACGGGCTCCTGGAGAATGGAAGGAAGCATGCTTTGTTTAAAGTTATTAAATTCCTATTTTGTGCAAACACTCTTTTGCTAGCCACACAAAACAAGATTGCAGCCAGATTTTGCCAAGATCCTGTCTGTCAGGCATGTGAGTTGACTAGTTTACTAATTTCTGATTAAGTGATGACATTTCCATGAAGATATTTTTGCCTTTTGAGAAAAGAGTTCCAGGAGATGCAATATTTTTAACTTGTGGGAATTTCACACAAAAGAACTCAGATTGTAAAACGGAGTGCTTTAAGCAATGCTGTCTAAATTACACTCCAACAAGCAAATTGTGTAAAAAGCCAATCCTTATTTCAAAGACATATCCATATAGCACAAAGTGAAAGTGACTTTGGAATTCTCTATTTGAGCAAAAGCAGTTATTTGTTAGCCCCGTTTTATTGATTGACTTGTTAGAAATGCTGTCTAAATACAGGCACAGCTTCTTTCTTGTACTTAGTTTTACTATGAAGAATTTCATTTTTCTATTCAGATTAACAAGTTAATCAACTAAAAAGAGTTTTTACACATGGGACACGATTCAGTTATATGATTATTCTTGGAATCAGATACCATATGCTAATATTATGCTAATATTAGTGTTGCAGGTGACTGAGTAATTAGATATAAATTATTTCTGCAAAGAAATTAGATATAAATTATTTCTGCAAAGATTCAACTCAACACTGATAATAAAACAGGAGTTAGAAATAAACTAATTTATTTAAGGAAATCAGATTATAATAAGTATTTAATGAGCAGCCTAATAATGCATACTATGTTAAGAAATCTAGGAGCTATGTGAGAGGAAACCTGAACATAAGTGTGGCTTATCAAGAAAGTCCTTACCCCGGTTTACAAAGTCCTGTGTATTTTGGTCCATGTCTACATTTCCAAGCATAGCTTCCTTTTTCTCATCTGCTATGATCTAGCTGAATGATTTTGTTTTTCTTTTATTTTAATATGGCAAAGCTGTTCTAGTTTTAGAGCATTTTCATTGGCTCTTCCCTTAGCATGGGATGATCTTACTCCAGATATTTGAACTTTCCACTCCTTTTTTTTTTTTTGCTTTTATTTTATTTTTAAATTTCTTTATTGATTAAGGTATCACATATTTATCCTCATCCCCCCATTCCTATCCCAAACCCCTCCCCACACATGCCCCCACCCCCCTGTTGTCCGTGACCACTGGTTAGGCTTATATGCATGCATACAAGTCCTTTGGTTGATCTCTCCCCCTTACCCCCACCCTCCCCTACCTTCCCTCTGAGGTTTGACAGTCTGATCGATGCTTTCCTGTCTCTTGGTCTGTTTTTGTTCATCAGTTTATGTTGTTCATTATTTCCCCTAGATGAGTGAGATCATGTGATACTAGAAATACACTTATAAGAACCGAAAATGAGACAAGCAATAATGGTTATGCTGAGAGGCAAATGAGTCAGTCTGTAGTGAGTTTCTTTCTGGGCCAACAGTTCTTTTGAGTCCCAATTTCAATGTCAAACAGTTCCTTATGTGTACATGTCAGCAATGATATTTCAGTTCTGGATGGTGGACAAATGGTGGTAATGCAGGTCCAACCCTCTCTGGTTTGGTCCTGGGCAACCCTGCAGCGATGCACAGCTGCTAACTGCTAGTATGGCAAGGCGTCGTCAGCATCTTCCATCTCTGGACTGTTTCTCTTCTGTCTTCATGGCTGGAGCAATTCCTCTCTGTTGCAGGAATCCACATGGTCTTGGAGGTGTTTTCTGAAAATATACAAACATATTCTCGACCAAAAGTTAATAAAGGAATCCTTTCTATAAATTTGACTTAGGATCCTTTTTCATTTTTTTGCCCAAACGATTTTCCTTTGGCTTGTTTTGACACCACGTGTGTTTTTCATGGGTGTCTTGCTGTTAGCATTTCAAATGAAAGTTAATTTTCTAAAGCAAAAATTTTCTAGATGTAATTTACTTACAGGATATTTTTCCTTACATGATATTCTTCTACTACCCCCCCCCTTTTTGATTTAAATATTAGGAGGCTTTTGGAAATTTTATAATGTAGTCTTGATAGCTTTTAAATTTTAATTTTTTGCACTAAAATATGACTGCTTTAGGTTCATTATATGATATGCAATTTTACCATGAGATGAACTACCAATAAAAATTTTAGTTAATGCTTTAGGAACAGCTTTTTGTCCAGTACCATTAATTTTTCTAGAATATTTGCTTATTTCAATTAGCCAATTTAAATTAGTCTGAGAACTTGACTACTATTTTACTCTCAAATTTAATACTCTATCAACAATCTTATTTTACCATGTAAATATTAGTGGGAAGGATTATTTGCCTTCTTGAGTAGGCCCTGAGCATTTCTGGTGCTAGGCTGGATTTAGATATCAAAAACCCACTTCCCCACACCATGGGTACAAGACAACTCAAACAAGTCTTGTTGCAGTGAGAGGGCAGCTGCTGTAGGCCAAGTCTCTGTCTGTTGCCTGGGTCCCGATTTGAGCTGGGCATGGGAGGTGAAACAGCCATGGGGGCAGGAGACCTCCCTCAGAAGGGGTGAGGGTTCAGGCTCCTTCAAAGTTGGGGGGTGAGGGTCTGTGCCCCACCTCTGTTGACCCCCAAGTTCTCTCCTGATGGCCCCTCTGCAACTGTGCCTGTCTTAGGTTGTTCCTTCCCTGAGGAATCTTACCCGTCTCTGGCTAACCAGCCATCCTCCGGGGCCAAGCAGGGTGATGTGAGGTTCAGTTCTGTCTCCTTGGTAGCCTATGCCCCCGTGGCCTCCATGCGCAGCACCTGCCTTGGGATCCCCTCGCCTGCTGGTGGGGCCCTCGGCAATAATCACATATCTTGGGAAACCCAGGTTTCTTCTCCAGGGAGGGCCCAGCTCACCCCACTGGGCGAGAGACAGATCCATGGTACCAGCCACCACGAGGTTTCAACCTCGGCATGAACAGAAAGCTAAGGCAACAGCTGTGGGCAATTGGATTGTAAGAAGAGGGTCCTTCTTGGCTAAAGGGCAAGAGGGGCCAATATAGAATGCTCAGGTGCCTTCCCAGGGGGCCCCCTACACAATGGAAGGGATTAAATCCTTTCATGTCCTTTTTAAATTGCTGCCAGACATTCAAAGAATTAGTTTGTAAGTTTGTTTGGGATAATTGTACATTATGCTGTTGTAATTCTAAAATATCAAGAGATGTGTTACCTTTGTCTCCAAGCACCATAAAGATGATTTTTTATTGATTCCCAAGGCTGTGAGGTACTATTATAGGTAATGGAGCTAACATAAATATGGGAAAATTATAATGACATTGTAGAATAATATCATGTAAAGATATTCTTTGCTCTAGGCCATGGCAATTCCATTTCAAACTGGCTGTCAATTTCTTTTTGTATAGACAAGGTCTTAGTTACATTTTCTGCACCTCTCCCAGGAGCAAGTAGTGATAGTCCCTTCCTTTGGTGTCCACGCAAGCCAGAAACCTCTCTTTAATTTTACACACAAAGGAGCAGTGGTTTGATTTTGTGTCATACAAAAGGGAAGCTGGGTGGCGACTCCTGTGTAATTATACTTCCTTGCCCAACCCATGGTCCTCCTGGATGACCAAAGTGTTTGGTATTATTGGTGACTACATTAGGCAGGGGATCAGCCCATGAAAGGGCTCTTACCCATGAAGGGTCAGGAACATAAGTCCAAAGTACTTACCCATTTGCCCCAGATAATATTACCCTACAGCTGATGACTGCTAGCATGGCAAGAAAGACGTTCTCAGGAGTTCTTGGGGTTCTAGTTACCTCACAATTTCTTATTTATTTATTTATTTTTATTATTATTTTATTATTTTTTTACATATGTGTCCTTATTCTCCCATTACCCCCCACCCCCCACTTATGCCCCACCCCCCTGTTGTCTATGTCCATTGATTAGGCTAACATGTATGCACATAAGTCCCTTGGTTGATCTCTCCCCCTTACACCCACTGACCCTCTCCTTCCCTGAAGTTTGAGGTTCTGATCAACATTTCTCAGTCTCTGGATCTGTTCTTGTTCATCAGTTTATGTTGTTCATTATATTCCACAAATGAGTGAGATCATGTGATATTTATCTTTCTCTGCCTGGCTTATTTCACTTAGGATAATGCTCTCCAGTTCCGTCCATGCTATTGCAAATGGTAGGAATTCCTTCTTTTTTACTGCAGCATAGTATTCCATTGTGCAGATGTACCACAGTTTTTTAATCCACTCATCTGCTGATGGGCACTTAGGCTGTTTCCAAATCTTAGCTATGGTGAATTGTGCTGCTATGAACATAGGGGTGCATACATCCTTTCTGATTCGTGTTTCTAGTTTCTTGGGATATATTCCTAGAAGTGGGATCACTGGGTCAAATGGGAGTTCCATTTTTAGTTTTTTGAGGAAACTCCATACTGTTCTCAACAATGGCTGCACCAGTCTGCATTCCCACCAGCTTTGCACGAGGGTTCCTTTTTCTCCACATCCTCACCAGCACTTGTCATTTGTTGATTTGTTGATGATAGCCATTCTGACAGGTGTGAGATGGTACTGCATTGTTGTTTTGATTTGCATCTCTCTGATGATTAGTGACTTTGAGCAGGTTTTCATATGTCTCTTGGCCTTCCTTCTGTCTTCTTTTGAAAAGTGTCTATTTAGATCAGATGAACATTTTTTGATTGGGTTGTTTATCTTCTTTTTGTTAAGTTGTATGAGTTCTCTGTAAATGTTGGAGATTAAACCCTTATCATTGATATCATTGGCAAATATGTTCTCCCATGCAGTGGGCTTTCATGTTGTTTTATCGATGGTTTCCTTTGCTGTGCAAAACCTTTTTATTTTGATGTAGTTCCATTTGTTTATTTTCTCTTTAGTTTCCATTGCCCTAGGAGCAGTATCAGTGAAGAAGTTCCTTCAGCATATGTCTGAGATTTTGCTGCCTGTGGATTCCTTTAGTATTTTTATGGTTTCCCGTCTTATGTTTAAGGTCTTTATCCATTTTGAGTTTATTTTTGTGTATGGTGAAAGTTGGTGATCTAGTTTCATTTTTTTGCATGTATCTGTTCAATTTTCCCAACACCATTTGTTGAAGAGACTGTCTTGACTCCATTGTATGTTCATGCCTACTTTGCCAAATATTAATTGGGGATATTGGTTTGGGTCGATTTCTGGGTTCTCTATTCTATTCCATTGATCTATATGTCTGTTCTTGTGCCAGTACCAGGCTGTTTTGAGAACAGTGGCTTTGTAATACAGCTTGATATTTGGTATTGAGATCCCCCTACTTTGTTCTTCTTTCTCAGGATTGCTACAGCTATTCGGGGTCTTTTTTCATTCCAGATGAATTTTTTGAAGGTTCATTCTAGGTCTGTGAAATATGCCGTTGGTATTTTAATGGGGAGTGCATTGAATTTATAGATTGCTTTGGGTAGTATGGACATTTTGATGATGTTGATTCTACCAATCCATGAACATGGTATGTTCTTCCATCTGTTTATGTCTTCCTCTCTCTCTTTTTTCAGTGTCGTGTAGTTTTCCACATATAGGTCTTTTACCTCCTTAGTTAAGTTTATTCCTAGGTATCTTAATTTTTTTGGTGCGATGGTAAATGGGATTGCGTTTTTAGTCTCTCTTTCTGTAAGTTCGCTATTGGTGTATAGAAATGCCATAGATTTCTTGGTGTTAATTTTGTATCCTGCTACCTTGCCGAATTCATTTATTAAGTCTAATAATTTTTTGATGGAGTCTTTAGGGTTTTCTATGTACAATATCATGTCATCTGCAAATAAGGACAGCTTTACTTCTTCTTTTCCAATTTGGATGCCTTTTATTTCTTCTTCTTGTCTGATCACAATGGCTAGTACTTCCAGCACTATGTTGAACAGGAGTGGTGAGAGAGGGCATCCCTGTCTTGTTCCTGTTCTTAGGGAAAATGGTTTTAGTTTTTGCCCATTGAGTATGATGTTAGCTGTAGGTTTGTCATATATGGCTTTTATTATGTTGAGGTATGATCCTTCTATTCCCACCTTGCTGAGAGTTTTTATCAAGAAAGGGTGTTGGATTTTGTCAAATGCTTTTTCTGCATCAATTGATATGACTATGTGATTTTTATCTCTCAATTTGTTTATGTGATGTATCATGTTTATTGATTTGCGAATATTGTACCATCCTTGCATCCCCAGGATAAATCCTACTTGGTCATGGTGTATGATCTTTCTGATGTACTTCTGGATTCGATTTGCTAGAATTTTGTTGAGGATTTTGGCATCTATGTTCATGAGGGATATTGGCCTGTAATTCTCTTTCATTGTGTTATCTTTATCTGGTTTTGGTATTAGGGTGATGCTGGCTTCATAGAAGGAGCTTGGAAGTGTTCCTTCCTCTTGAATTTTCTGGAATAGTCTGAGGAGGATAGGTTTTAGTTCTTCCTTGAATGTTTGGTAAAACTCCCCATTGAAGCCGTCTGGCCCTGGTCTTTTGTTTGCTAGAAGCTTTTTGATGACTGCTTCAATTTCTTCCATAGTTATCAGCCTATTGAGATTTTAGAATCTTCCTGAGTAAGTTTTGGAAGGTTGTATTTTTCTGGGAATGTGTCCTTTCCTCCAGGTTGTCCAGTTTGTTAGAATAGAGTTGTTCATAGTATTTTTTAACAATCCTTTGTATTTCTGTGGGGTCTGTTGTTATTTCACCTCTTTCATTTCTGATTTTGTTTATTTGGGTTCTCTCTCTTTGCTTCTTGGTGAGCCTGGCTAGAGGTTCATCAATCTTGTTTATCCTTTCGAAGAACCAGCTCTTGGTTTTGTTGATCTTTCGTATTTTTTTTTTTTTTGGTATCTATGTCATTCATTTCTGCTCTGAGCTTTATTATTTCCTTCATTCTGCTTACTGTGGGCTTTTCTTGTTGTTCTCTTTCTAATTCTTTGAGTTGTTGAATTAGGTGATTTATTACCATTTTTTCTTGTTTTATGAGGTAGGCCTGTAGAGCTATAAACTTCCCTCTCAGGACTGCTTTCATTGTGTCCCATAGGATTTGCAATGTTGTGTTTTTATTGTCATTAGTCTCCATGATGTTTTTAATTTCTTCTTGGATCTCATTGATAACCCAATCATTGTTTAGTACAGCTGTGGGCAAACTATGGCCTGCGGGCCAGATCCAGCCCGTTCAGCTGTTCTATCCGGCCCGCGGAGCCGAAAGAGCAGAGGGTTGTCTTGCTCTCCCCTCCACTCCTTTACTTTGAATTTATATTAGTTCACACAAACACTCCATCCATGCTTTTGTTCCGGCCCTCCGGTCCAGTTTAAGAACCCATTGTGGCCCTCGAGTCAAAAAGTTTGCCCACCCCTGGTTTAGTAGCATGCTATTCACCTTCCAAGTGTTTGAATTTTTTGGAATGTTTTTATTGTAGTTTATTTCTAATATTATGCCATTGTGGTCTGAGAAAATGCTTGATATGATTTCAATTTTTTTGACTTTGGGGAGACTTTGCTTGTGACCCAGTATGTGGTCTATTTTTGAAAATGTCCCATGTGCACTTGAGAAGAACGTGTATTCCGTGGCTTTGGGGTGAAATGCTCTGAAGATGTCAATTAGGTCCATCTGATCTAGTGAGTCATTTAGGATTGCTGTTTCTTTGCTGATTTTTTGTCTAGAGGATTTATCCAGTGAGGTCAGCGGTGTATTAAAGTCTCCTACTATGATTGTATTGTTGTCTATCTCTCCCTTGATATCTTTCAGGAAATTTTTTTTTTATGTATTTGGATGCTCCTGCATTGGGTGCATATATGTTTACCAGAGTTATATCTTCTTGTTGAATTGCTCCCTTTAGTATTATGTAGTGGCCTTCCTTATCTTATTATGGCCTTTACTTTGAGGTCTATTTTATCAGATATAAGTATCGCAACCCCAGCTTTTTTCTCATTTCCATTTGCCTGAAAAATGTTTTTCCATCCCTTTGCTCTCATTCTGTGTGAATCCTTTGCTCTGAGGTGGGTCTCTTGTAGACAGCAAATGTATGGGTCATGTTTTCTTATCCATTCAGCTACCCTATGTCTTTTGATTGGTGTATTTAATCCATTTACGTTTAATGTTATTATTGACAAGTACATGTTTGTTGTCATATTTTTCCTTAGTGTTTGTGTTTCTTCTTGCCTTTCTCTTTCTTGTTTTTATAGCAGTCCTTTTAGCATTTCTTGCATTGCTGGCTTGGTAGTGATAAACTCTCTTAGCCCTTTTTTTGTCTGTGAAGCTCCTGATTTCACCTTCAATTTTGAATGATAGCCTTGCTGGATATAGTATTCTTGGATTTAGTCCCTTGCTTTGCATCACTTTGTATATTTCATTCCATTCCCTTCTGGCCTGATGTGTTTCTCTTGATAAATCCATTGATATTCTAATAGGAGATCCCTTTTAATAACTTTCTGTCTCTCTCTGGCAGCCTTTAAGATTCTTACTTTGTCGTTGGTGTTTGCCAATCTAATTATGATGTGTCTTGGTGTCGGTCTTTTGGGGTTCAACTTGTTTGGGACTCTATGTACTTCTTGGACTTGCATAGTTTTTTTCTTGCCAATATCAGGGAAGTTTTCTGTCATTATTTCTTCAAACAGGTTTTCTATTTCTTGCTTCTCTTCCTTTCCTTATGGTATCCCTATTAAGCGAATGCTGTTTTGTTTTGTGTTGTCCCAAAGCTCCCTTAGGCACTCCACTTGCTTTTTAAGTCTTCTTTCCAGTTGCTGCTGTGTTTGTGTGTTTTTTCCTACCTTGTCTTCTAATTTGCTGATGCAGTCCTCAGCCTCTTCTATTCTACTGTTTAGGCCTTCCACTGTGTTCTTTATTGCAGCTATGTTGTTCTCTTAGTTTCTTTTCGTGTTGGTGACATTCTCATTCAGCTCCTTATAGTTCTCATTGAGTTGTGTGTATTTGTCATCCATCCGTTTAAACATCCTTATAACCAATACTCTGAATTCTTTCTCTGTTAAGCTGCTAGCCTCAATGTCATTTAACTCCCTTTCTGGTGGTTCCTCTTTTTCTTTCCTTTGGGCATTGCTTTTTTTGTCTTCCTATGTTTTCCTGTAATGTTTTAATTGTAGATCCAATTGCTTTGCTACCCAGGTTCTTTTGGGGATGGTGCTACTGGTGTAATCTCTCAGTTCTCCTGGGCTTGTTAATCTAGTGTGGCTCCCTACTTGAGCTATTTGGGTTCTCTTGATGTAGGCCTGCGAGCTTGAGAGGCACAACTGCGGTGTCTAGAAGTCAGCCGCCATGGAGGGGAGTGTCCCAATTTTTGCTGTCTTTCACCCTTAATTGAAATCACGCATGCCCAGCAGGGACTCACAGTGGCACCCAGGAACCATCTGTTTGGGTGATGGGGCTCAGGGGGCCTGCTCTCTGGAAAGGCATGTCCAGAGTTCTGCAGTCATGGGGTGGGAAGACCCAGCTTTTGCTGTTGCACCTGTGGTGGATAGGCGCTTACTCCCAGTGGCGGCTCACAGGAGCACCTGTGGTACGTTTGCCAGCGAGGCACACTGAATGACTCTGAAGGGCCCTGGCAGTTTAGCCATGCAATTGAGGCACCTGTGGGCTGGTATCCAGGATGAGTGAATTCAAAACTTCTACTGCTGGGGGGAAGTGCGCCCCACTTGTTCAAGATCGCACCCAGGGAGAGCTCACAGTGGCTCCCACTAGTGCCCTGTGGGTAGATGGGCTCAGGGTGCCTGCCTGTTAGCACTTCGCATCTGTGGAGGTGCGCTTGGTGGGGCACAGAGTTCTGATGCACTCTGAGGGGTCCTGGCACCGTGGTTGAGCCGCTGGGGTGAATGTGGGCAGTTATCCAGGAATAGGGAATTCAGAATTTCTGCTGCAGGGCCGTGTACCCTTGTCTGTGCAGAATCACACCCTCGGGGGCTCTCAGTGGCTCCCAAGCGCTGCCTAAGGCGTGGAGTGCCCTGTCTGCCTGAGGGTCTGGATATATGCGCGAATCCAAAGTTCTGCCGCTGGGGAGGGGGAGGTTGCACTTACTGCTGCCAAGCGGTGCACCTTTGGAGGTGGAGGTCCCAGGGTCCAGGGGTCTGCAGCTGGGGCAGCAGAATTTTGGCTGGAGTGGCTGCTGGGTCGTGGGGCAGTTCCAAGGCCTGCCTGGTTGGTGGTGCTGATGAGTTCCTAAAAAAGGCCGTTCTCCCCTTCAAGCTGGCGTGGGCTCCGTGCTGGAGTCCCGCCGTCCGGGGAGTGCCTGCAGCAGTGATAGTCTCTCCTTGTCAAGGAGAGCCTGTCTGCCAGCCCCTGCTGCTCCTGCGAGATTTAACTTTCCCTCACTCACTCTCACACACACCACGCACATCCACACACTCTCCTTTCATACCATCACTCACTCACTTCCTTTCCCTCACCTCCGTCCTGCCAGCCGTCATCTTTTTTTTTCCTCCACTCCTTCTTGTCATTCACATTATTATTGAGATATTCCTAACTCAGAGAGGCCCTTCCAGGTCACCTAGCCTAAAATTGTTACCTAATGAATCTCTATAACTTTATTTTAATTAGCTGCATGCACTGGTCGCTAGCTGATTTTTTTTTTTTCATTTGTGGTCTCTCTTACATCTTCTCTCTCTTCTAACCTTCATGAGAGCTGAGGAATAATACAAACGCTCTGTAGTGGGCTGAATGTGGTCCCCAAAAAGGTATGTCTACATCCTAGATCCCCAAATCTGTGAATATAATCTCATGTAGCAAAAATGTTACCAAGTTAAGAAAATTTAGGAGAGTTTATCCTAGATTATCCGTGTGGGCCCTAAGTCCTCATCACATTAATCCTTAGAAGAGAGAGGTAAAGGGTATTTTGAAACACACAGATAAGAAGGTGATGTGAAGATAGAGGCAGGGATTGGAGAGATGAAGCCATAAACCAAGGCACCCAGCGGCCACAAGAGTCTAAAAGAGACAGGGAAGACTTCTTCCCCAGAGCCTGGGGAGAGAGCATGGTCTCACTGAAGACCTGATTTTAGACTCCCCGCCCCCAGAGCTCCGAGGAAATAGTTCTGTTAAGCTACCCAGTGTGCGGTAATTTGTTACTACAGCAATAGGAGACTAATACACCTTCTAAAAAAACCTCAAAATAAAGTAATAAAGTTGGTAAGAAATTGTTAAAAGACAGAAGGAAAGCTCAAAGAATGAATGGAAACAATCTAGAAAGCAATGTTAAGGGCAATGAAAATTAAAATTTAACCAGTTAACTGCCACGCGTCCAAAACGGAACCATCCCCACACGCCACGATATTTTGAATTTAATTTAAAAAATCAATTTGCAATGAATATTATAAAAATAAATATATTACTCACAATTTAGGTGTTCTTGAATATTTTCAGCTGAAAATTCTCATGAAAAATGATTTTAAAGTTGGTCAGGGCTGCCACTTAGGGAAAATATTATTTTTTTTTTATAGACACGTGTGGCGTGTGGGGAAGGTCCACCGCTTCTGTCTACAGACGCTTATGGCGGACAAGGGGTTAAAAGTGACTGAAATAAGCTAGTCCGAGAAACACAAGTACCATATGATTTCACTCATATGTGGAATTTAATGAACAAACTGCACTACCAAGCAAAACAGAGACAGACTCTTAGATAGAGAGCAGGTAGCCAGCTCTGGTGTGTGTGTGTGTGTGTGTGTGTGTGTGTGTGTGCGCGCGCACGCGTGTGTGTGTGTGTGTGTGCGCGCGCGCACGTGTGTGTGTGTGTGCTTGTGTGTGTGTGTGCTTGTGTGTGGGGGGGGTAAGAGTGTGTGGGGGGGGTAAGAGTAGGGGGGTGAGGGAAGGAGGGATTGAGCAAAAAAGAAAAAAGAGAGAGAACTCATGGACATGGACAACAGTGTGGTGATTGCAGGGGTGGAGGAGGGTGGAGGTGGAAGAGGGCATAAAGAGGATAAATGAAAGCTTAAAAATAACATGAATGAAAACACAGAGACCTAGGGGACAGATATAAGCAAGTTCCACAAAAAGAATTTGTAAAGTGAAAACACTAAAGTGATTATAGAGACTATGCTTAATATGAAAGATGGCAAAGATGATAAAAAGTGCTTTTGGAGTCCCTGTATTAAAAAAAAAAAGAAAAAAATAACATTCAACAATATGCCATAAAAAATTTATCTCAGTAAACAATATAAATTTATTTATTAAGGAACACACCACTTTCCCCAAAATGAATATATCATTAATTAAGAAATATCAAGATATAGTTTATGAATTTTAAGTATAAAAATAAAGTCAAATGGCTATAGAGTTTGCAAAAATGAGTATTTTCCTATATCAGGGGTGGAAGGAAGACCGCATACTTAGTCTCAGACGTCCTCTGAACCACATACAAGCTCAGAAAACAGAAAACCCTGAGTACAACTAAGTCAACGCAAGTGGAGCCCAAGAAGCCTACCTAGCTGATAGAAACAGGGTAGACATTTTTAAAAATCTATGGCCTAAAGGAACTCAGCATTCGTGAGCCTGTGTGGTAAGAGTTATTGTAATGGGAATGTCCATTAGAAGTCTCTGAAACTGTACACTTCCATAGAAAATAATAGTAAATAAAAAACAATACCACATTTTTGAAGGTATGAACTAGTCAGTGTCACTCTCAAATATTTAAAGACAAGTGTGGTAGTCCCTGACAGATTTCCACATAAATCAGCAGCCTACTCCCTCAACAATCTGAATAGATTATTATGGATGACGTTGGCCTAGTAAAAACAACTAAGTGGTAGTTCCAATTATAGATGTTATGCCAAATATGCTGTCTTTGCTGGAGCAGATTAATTAAGCCACTGGCACATGTAGTTGATCTAACAGATTATTTTCAAGCCCTTTTCAGAAGGATCATGAGAAACAGTCAACATTGCATGAGATGGACAACAGTACCAGATGGGGCAAAATTATGTTTACAGCTGTTCATATAGAAAATAACACAATAATTAATAAACAATAATACAAGAATAAACTGTTTCACGTACTTACAACCAATGTAAACCTACTTTTGCCCTCCTTATCTAACTTGTTTTGTCCCAGAGCTGTTAACTTTCCAAAGCATTTTCCAGCTCATCATTTTGATAGTCTTTTTATCATGTTGAAAGGCAGATGAACAAAATATAGCAAGTGCCATGAGGGCATGGCAAGATACACAGGCTCCACAGGGTGGGAGGTAAACTCCAATATGATTCAAGGAACTGCTATGTAAGTAAAGTTTTATGGATTCAGAAATGCTGGTCATACTGGGACATCCAATCTTAAAGTATAAGACAAATAATCACATCTTGCATATCCCACAAGTAAGAAACACAGTACTTGGGAGGACCCTTGGGCTTTGCATTCAGCATATTATCTTTTAAAAATAAACCTTTACTGCTGCTACAGCTACTCCTGCTGTCCTCGCCGTTCCACGGCGTAAATATGCCGCAGGAGTTCGCCATCCTCAACAACGTCTTACTGCACAGCCCCAAGTTAGCATGCAGCAGCCTACTGTTCAAGTACAAGGTCAGGAGCCTTTGAATGTTTCCATGCAGGCATCTGCCTCTCCTTAAGAACAAAAGCAAACGTTGGGTGAATGGCTGTGTCCTCTAAATCAAGTCATGCATCCTACCCTTGCTAGAAAAATCACTGGCACATTGTTGGAGATCAATAATTCTGAAGTTCATGTGCTCAAGTCTGCAGAGTCTCTCCGTTCTAAAGCTGATGAAACTGTAGCTGTAGTAGGTGTCCTCCAAGAGGCTGCCCCAAAGCAGTCAGCGGTGCCACTGGTGTTCCAACTCTTTAAAGTTGACTAGGAACCACGAAAAGAAACTCGTGCTTCACTGAAGAAAAATATCTGAACATCAAAAAACTTAAATATTATTGGGGGAAAAACACTGCAAAATATAAAATAAGAAAAGGAAAGGAAACTTTGAACCTTATGTACTGAGCAAATGCCAGGTCTAGCAAACATAATGCTGGCCCTAGATTACGTATTGATTTAAAAACCCCACAAAAATAGTAAAATATAAAACAAATTAATGTTTCATAGACCACGGGAAAAACAATTTTCAGCAAAGTACAAAAATGTAAAGCAGTCCTTTCTTTAATTTTGTAATTCTTTATTGTGGAATAGCTCAGAATGTCACTTCTGTTTTAAGTAACAGAGTTGATCACTGAGCAAGGAAACATAATTTGTATTATAAAATTCTTGCTTTCATAAAAATTCCTTAAAAATTGAAATAAACCTTAGAACAATTTTAGGTTTACAATAAGACTGAGCAGAAGGCACAGAGAGTTCTCACTTCCTCCCGTCCCCACTCATGCATAGCCTCCTTTGTTATCAACATCCATCATCAGAGTGGTATATTTGTTATATGTGAGGGACCTACCCTGACACATTATAATCACCCAAAGTCCACCGTTTACATTAGGGTTCACACTTGGTGTTGTATATTCTGTGTTTGGACAAAGGTATAATGACAAGTATCCATTATAGTATCATACAAAGTAGTTTCACTGCCTTAAAAATCTTCTGTGCTCCATCTATTCATCTGTCCGCATACATATTTAATGAAAACAAACAAGTATAGCACACATGTATATGTAGATAAAATATTACTGCCTAATAGCATTTTTTTTGTAAGCAGCTAAAGTTAATATTCCTTTCAACATATCAAGGAGTTAGCAGTTAGAATTTCTTAGTCTTCCATTATATCTGCACTCTTTTTAGTCAGTAATGTAGGTTAAGTCAGACAGTATAGAATACCAATTCTAATTCCAAACAAGCATTTTTAAATGCCCTTTGAAGTATTGTTGTATTTTACCTTCTAGAATTTGGTGAGTAACATAAGACCTTTTTCTTTACTTTCTAAAGTCAAGATATTTCTCATTTAAAAGTTAAATATGTTACTCACACATTAACAGAATTATAACTCTGCCCATATTCTTTATAATGTGGTTTTAATATCCCAAATTATGCAGAATAAATTTTATTAATGCTTCTGGTGTTTTGATGTAGGGAAAGGCTTACTGCAGACCAATATCTTCTGGTTCAGAAAGAATGTGGAAACAAGCAAAAAGAAGCACTGCCATTACTGTAGTTTAGCGTTCGTGTGGTTTCACTGGAGATGTGCTGATTTCGGTTATCCTATATAATAAAAGAGTAATATGCAAATTAACCATCACTCCACTACACCCACAAGCCACGCCCACCAGCCACACCCACCAGCCAATCAGGAGTGAATATGCAAATAAACCCAACCAAGATGGCTATGGCCACAGAGAGCAGGAGGGAGGCTTGGGTTTCCCCGGCAATGGAGGAAGCCAAGCTATCTGCCTGCCCTTGCCGGCCTAGGCCTCCACTCAAGGCTACAAAGTTTCAATGATAGAAGATACATAAACCCAAACAGAAATGGCAGCAGCCACGGAGCTGGAAAGAGCAGGAGGCTAGGGTTGCCCCCGGCGATGGAGGAAGCCAAGCTTTCCGCACACCTTGGCTGACCCAGGCCTCTGGTTAAGGCTACAAAGTTTCAATTATAGAAGATACATAAATCCAAAAAAAAAAAAAAGAATGGCTGCCGCCACGGAGCAAGCAGAAGGCTTGGCTCCGCTCCAGGCTACAAAGTTTCAATTGTAGAAGATAAACAAACCCCAGATACCAGGGCCTCTGCTTGGGTTGCCAGGGGGCGTGGCCAGCCTGGAAACCACCACAGGCCCCTTGCCCAGGCTGCCTCATGCCCCAAGGGAACCCCCACCCTGATCCGGGACACCCTTCAGGGCAAACCAGCTGGCCCCCACCCATGCACCAGGCCTCTATCCTATCTAATAAAAGAGTAATATGCAGATTGACCATCACTCCAACACACAAGATGGCCAGCAAGGGAGGGCAGTTGTGAGCGATCAGGCCAGCAGGGGAGGGCAGTTGGGAGGAACCAGGCCTGCAAGGGAGGGCAGTTGGGGGTGATCAAGCCTGCAGGGGAGGGCAGTTGGGGGTGACCAAGCCAGCAGAGGAGGGAAGTTGGGGGCGACCAGACCTGCAGGGAAAGGCAGTTGGGAGGGACCCAGGCCTGCAGGGGAGAGCAGTTGGGGGGTGACCAGGCCTGCAGGGGAGGGCAGTTAGGGGTGACCAGGCCTGCAGGGGAGGGCAGTTAGGGGTGACCAGGCCTGCAAGGGAGGGCAGTTAGGGGAAAATAGGCTGGCAGGGGGGCAGTTAGGCATCAATCAGGCTGGCAGGGGAGTGGTTAGGGGGTGATCAGGCTGGCAGGCAGAAGCAGTTAGGGGCAATCAGGAAGGCAGGCAGGTGAGCAGTTGGGAGCCAGCAGTCCTGGATTGTGAGAGGGATGTCCGACTGCTCCTTTAGGCCCGATCCCACTGGGATCGGGCTTAAACGGGCAGTCAGACATCCCTCAAGGGGTCCCAGATTGGAGAGGGTGCAGGCTGGGCTGAGGGACACCCCCCTCCCCCGTGCACAAATTTCATGCACCGGGCCTCTAGTTGCTTTCTGAAGCTTTTACCATGTATCTTAGAGTACATAGAAGGCCTTAGTTCTCCTAATCCTTAGACAAGGTATGCCTTGCTATGTAAGACTCAGGCTACCCTTAAATTATAATTAGGGTCTTTTAGTTTTCCTTATTCATCTTAAAGATCAACCTGGAAAGGAAGATACCAGCCAGAGTTTCTCAGCGTTGGCACTGCTGACATTTGGGATGTAAGAATTCCCTGTCGTGATCGGCTGTCCTGAGCATTGTTGGATGTTTCACAGCATCCCTGGCTTCTGCCCACTACTTTCCAGTGTTCTCTCTCTACCCCAACAAGACAACCAAAACTGCCTCAAGGCATTGTTAAATGTCCTGTGGTGAGTGGGGTGGCTACACAATTGCTCTCAGTTAAGAACCACTGTTCTAAAGGGAACAAATTAGCTCCCTTTAGAGAAAATGTTGCTGGGAAAAACATGTCCATAGCAGCAGAATCGTAGAGCAGAAATGGTAGAGTATTAATAGGAATAACAGAACAAAACAATAACTAACACATGCAGTGCTTACTATGTGCTTGACACTGCTACATGCCTTTTACCTGTATTAAGTTATGTAACACTCTCAACAGCTTATCACTTAGGTAATATTATCTGCATTTACAAATGAGGAAACTGAGGAACAAAAATTTAATTTCCCTATGTCATACAATTACTAAGTGGTTTCAACCCTAAAAAGCACATTTCCAGCATAAGAGCTTGTTTTTATTGGTTAGTTTTTAATATACCTTTTATTTAGGCTAGTTTTATATTTAGAGAAAAGTTTCAGTGAAAATTACAAAAGTTTCCTTATGCCTCATATCCAGTTCTTACTAATGTTCCCCCTATTTTACATTAGTACAGTATGTTTGTGCTAAAAAACACACACAATATACTATGATTAATGAAAATCTGTACATTATTATTATTATTACCAGAGGCCCAATGCACGAAATTCATGCAAGAGTGGGCCTTTCTTCCCCCGGCTGCCAGCACCGGCTTCCCTCTGGCACCCAGGACCCTGGCTTCCCTTGCAGCCCCAGCTTCATCTGGAAGGTTGTATGGAAGGATGTCTGGAAGGATGTCCAGTCTAATAAGCAATTATGCTTGTATTATTATAGATTATTATTTTTAGTTTTACCTAATGTCTTTGTTCTCTTCCAGTCTCTTCCACATTACATGAAGTCATCATATCTTCTTGTTTTAGGCTTTTCTAGACTGTGACAGTTTCTTGGACTTTCCTTGTTTTTGTGACCCTTATAGTTTGAGACGTACTGGTCATGTATTTTGTAGAATGTCCATCAACGGGGATTTGTTTGATGTTTTTCTTATGAGTATGTCTGGGTCATGGGCTTTGGGGATAAAGTTCACGGAGATAAACTGACCTTTTCATCCCATCACACCGAGTACATGCTCTCACTGTGGGTTATCACTGTCGATGCTATCCTTGCTTACCTGGATGAGATAGAGTTTATCAGATGTCTGTAAAGTTGCTCTTTTTAATTTGTTTATTTAAGTTACTCTTTTTAAAGTATGAAATTAATCCCCCCTCCTTTTATTACAGGACTTTTTGGAAGTCCCTATGTGCAGCCCAAAATTAAAGAGTGGGAAGTTTGCTCCATCATATACTTATCTAATTTTATGTATATAAAGTACTTAGAATCCTTCTGCCTGTGATATGAATTTAATCCCCCAATTCTTTATTTTTAAAATCACTTGGTTATACCAGTATGGACTCATGAATATTTTTTTTATACTTTGGGGTGCAATCCAGTACTTTACTTTTTTCATTATTCAGATTGTTCCAGCTTTGGCCATTGAGAACTCTTTCAGCTGATTCCTATTTCCCTTTGATATATTCCCATCGTGTGTGTGTGTGTGTGTGTGTGTTAAGCATTTCCTTAATTTCTGGCATTATACAACGTTCCATTTTCATCTTGCATATTCCCTGCCTCAGCCCTAGAATCAGCCATTTTTCCGGGTTGATTTTATTGGACACAGTATTAGAAAGCAAGATCTGAGTACTGGGTGTGTTCTTTGCTACTAGAGAATCCTTGCTTCTGGGCCCTCTAAACTAACAGGGAATATGTGTGTGTATACTGCGCATGTATTTACACTGTGTTAGTATCAGCCTACTAACAATGTTGCTACTGACTAGGAATGCCTGGGACACTCCCCTGGACCCCCACTACTGAGCCAACATTGTGGCTGCACCAGCCCTGTGGTTCTTATTATGATTGAAAGAAACATCTCAGCAACAATCATCCAGTGTATTTATCAATTTACCCAATATCATAAAGACTTTCTCCCAGATTTCCATCAAGAATTTTTATAGTTTGCATTTTACAATTAAGTCTATGATCCATTTAGAATTAGTTTTATATAAAGTATAAATTCTGTGTTTATATTAATTTTTTGAATATAGACATCTAAAATTTTCAGCAATATTTGTTGAGAATATTATGCTGTCTTCATTAAATTTTCTTTGTATATTTGTCCAAATAATTTGAATATATTTGTATGAGTCTGTATGGGTCTGTTTCTGGGCTATCTACTATTTCCATTGACCTATATATTTATTCTTTCACCAATAGGACTCTCTTGAATTATGAAGCTTTATAATAAAAATTGATATTGGTTAATGTGAGTCTTCCAACTTTGTCCTTTCTCAATACTGTGTGGGCTATTCTAGTTTGTGTGTGTGTGTATGTGTGTGTGTGTGATTTTTGTTTTGTTTTGTTTTGTCTTTCTGCATAGAGTTTAGTATCAGTGTGTTGATATCTAGAAAGTTCCCTAGGAATTTTGTTTGGAATTGTATTGAATCTGTTGATCAAGTTGGGAAGAATCGGCATTTTAACAATATGAGTCTATAACACAATATTCTCTATTTACATCTTTGATTTTTTTCATCAGTGGTTTATAATTTTCCATATAAAGATACTATACTTATTTTATAAGACTTATCCTTAAATACTTCATTTTTTGATGTTATAGTAAATAGTATGTATTTTTTAAAGTTCAAATTCCAATTGTTTTTTACTACTATGTAGGAAAGGAATAGACTTTTATATTTCAACCTTGTATCCTATGACATTGCTATACTAGTACTCACTTATTATTTCCAGATTTTTTTTATTCTTTACAGTGTTTTACATAGATAACCATTCATTTGAATAAGTACAGTTTTCCTAGGAAACATAGTCTGTCAGCTAAATACCATGTGTCTTAGAATTAAATTGGCTAAGGTCAAAGGTCATGGGAGGCTAATACTAGTAGTTCTAGACACAGTTCTTTAGTCTCATTCAGTGAGTTTTAAAGTGTTACTAGTAAATCTTATTTTATGAGGAAATGATCTTTGAGGGTTAACTTAAGAGAAAATCAATATGTTTTAAAGCTTGTGGTGTGCACTTGAATCAGTGTTAAATAAGGAAATGCTGGTAAAATACAGTATGAGTGAACAAAAATTTATGGCCTTCCTTTTCAGTTCTGCCATCCAAAGTTTAGATTCGTCTGTCTCACACACTTTAGACAGATAAAGGATGTGGAATGTGTTAGTTATCTTGGATAGGGAGAATATAGAGGCTGGGGACTGGTTAAAATTTTCCCTGGAGAGAGCTGTTGAGTCCTTACTTTGAGTATGTGTATGTGTGCATATGTGTTCTTCATATTAAGCTTGTGATTGGAGGTTCCTATGTGACATGTTAGAAAAATATGAAATAAGATTCTCATAGTAGGGATACTAAGAGAACTGGTCCTAAAGAAAAATGATGTTGTCTGTGACCACAGTATAAGGGTGACTTCACTGTAATAGGCTTTTGAAATAACATTGAAGGTTGATTAATAGATTGAATTGAACATTTTTATTTCTGAGTTGGGATTGTGTTTAAAACCCATTGACATGTATTGGGGGGTAGGGGAGGCCGGGGGGAGGTCAATGGGGAAAAAAGGAGACATATATACTACTATTTGTAATACTTCAAACAATAAAAAAATAAATAAATAAAAATAAAAGATTTGGGAAAATTCTCAAATAAATAAATAAATAAATAAATAAATAAATAAAACACATTGACAATATGCATGTTTGTTATTTTCTAAAAGTTATTATAGAATTTATGAGCTTGTTGAAGTTTTCATCCAATAATAGGGGAAGATTATAAGAATAACTTTTAGTTGTAGCTGGTTTGGCTCAGTAGATAAAGCCTCGGACTGAGGACTTAAGGGTCCCAGGTTTGATTCTGGTCAAGGGCTTGTATCTCTGATACAGGCTTGATCCCCCACGAGTGTAGGAGGCAACCAATCAACAGGTCTCTCTCATGTATTTGTTTCTCTCTGTGTGTGTGTCTCTCTCTAAAAATCAATGGAAAAATATACTCAGGTGAGAATTAAAAAAAAAAAAAAAACTTTTATAGGGCAGTGAGTGACAATATAACTTTAAAAAGTAAATATGTGGGGCCTTCCTTCCTTCCTTTTTTCTTTCTCTTATGAGACATCCCTGTTCAGCATACAGTTATGAACATTTGTTGGAATCTTGTATACTAATTTTATATTTTTTCAGTTAAGTAAACATTGAATATCAAAGGGAAGGTGAGGGTGGGTGGATAGGTGGGAGGAGACTAATCAAAGAACTTATATGTATACTAGAGGCCTGGTGCACAGATTCATGCACTAGTTGGGTGCCTTGGCCTGGCCTGCAGGGATTGGGCTGAAATCAGTTCTCTGACATCCCTCCAGAGGTCCCAGATTGTGAGAGGGCATAAGCCAGGCTGAGGGACCCCACCAGTAAGTGCACGATTGGGGCTGGGAGGGACTGCAGAAGGGCTCCAGGGCATGTCCAACCCCTTCTTGCCCAGTCCCGATTTGTGGGACCACAGCAGCAAGCTAACCTACCGAATGGAGCGTCTGCCCCCTCGTGGTCAGTGAGCATCATAGTGACTGGTCGAGCGGTCAAATGAATGGTCAGACACTTAGCATATTAGGTTTTTATTACATAGGATAACCCATGGACATAGACAATATTGTGGAGAAGGCCTGGGGGTGGAGCAGGTGTGGAGTGGAAGGAGTCAATGGGCAAAAAAGACAGGGACATCTGTAATACTTTCAACAACAAATATATTATTTAAAAAAATAAAATTCATTTTGCCCCTGAAATTTTTAAGTGAAGACTATTGCAAGCCTCCCCCCAAACAATAAAAACTTATCAACATCCAAATGTTATCTGGCTGTGCATTCATTAATACATCCACAGAGCCCTTATTATGGCTAGGTGCCCAATCAGTACATTCCCCTTACTTTTAGGAGTGCTGCTTAGGAAACTAAGCTGTAATAAAAATAATCACATCTCTAGATCTGTGTTTTCACATGCAATGTAGTGTATTAGGAAGGGAATTTTGTGAACACTTATTTTAAATTTCTCATTTAAATGATAATTCCATGCTTGTTGCCTAACCTAGACTATTCTGAACCACATGTTTCCAGATATATTCAAATTAAATAAATAAGAAAATTAAAGCATAGGGCATACTCTGAAGTCAAAAGCAGGCGAGGGCATGAAATTTTAGCTGTAATTAAGTAAATTACATCTAGAAAACTTTTACTTTACAAAATTAATTTTCATTTGTAATGCTAACACCAAGACACCCATGAAAAACACACATGGTGTCTAAATAAGACAAAGGAAAATCGTTTGGGCAAAAATAAAAAGGATCCCAAATCAATTATATAGAAAAGATTCCTTTATTAACTTTTGGTCGAGAATGTTTGTATACTTTCAGAAAACAACTCCAAGACCATGTGGATTCCTGCAACAGAGAGGAATTGACAGGTCTGCTCCAACCACGAAGACAAGAGGAGAAACAGTCCAGAGATGGGAGACGCTGATGACGCCTTGCCACGCTAGCAGTCAGCAGCTGTGCGTCGCAGCAGGTTGCCTAGTACCAAACCAGAGAGGGTCGGACCTGCATTGCCACCATGTGCCCACCATCCAGATATCATTGCTGACATGTACACTTAAGGAACTGTTTGACATTGAAACGGGGACTCAGAACTGTTGGACATGGAAATTGGGACTCAAACATTTTTTGTTATTATACGTTTATTTCTAGTCTGCAGAGGCAAGATTTTTTAAAGGAAAGAAAAGGGGAAAAAAATAGATACAGAGGCAAAGAAGCATTGAACAGACTGCCAAACTACAGTGGGAAGGCAGAGGAGGTTGTGTGTGTGGAGGTGGGGGCTGTGAGAGATCAACCGAAGGACTTGTATGCATGCATATAAGCATAACCAATGGATACAAGACACTGCGGGGGTCGGGGGCAGGTAAAGGCATGTACTGGGGGGAAGGGGAGACCGGGGGGAGGTCAATGGGAAAAAAAAAAGGAGACATATGTACTACTATTTGTAATACTTCAAACAATTAAAAAATAAATAAATAATAAGAAAAAAATAAAAAATAAAAACTATTTTTATAGAAAAAATAAAATAAAATAAAAAATAAAAATAAAAACTACCTGAAAAGTAATCAGAATATATTTCTCTCTCACCTAGGATGCTGCCTCTTTCAGTGAACTCTTTCCAAGTTAAGCCCATAATATTTGTGCATGGTAAAAGAATGCTCACTGATAACACCCCCAGGCTCTGGGAAGCAGACATGTCCCAGCAACTTTGCAGATAGACAATGAATGACAGTGACACTTCACTTCTAGGATGAGACAATGAAATCCCAGTTGACCTTGCAGTTCTCTCTCTTTTCTAAGGAAAAGCAACAAGCATGGGATTATCATTTTGCTTTTGTTTATTTAATAAGCAAGGAGTTAAGGACAATTTCAGTTATGTTTCAGTGTCTTTGAATTGCATTATTTCAATATTAGCTTCCTGGCACATTTCCAGAAAATTTTCATTATACACAAATTGCTACATTTTTAATATAAGTAGTAATGTGCTCACATTACTTAATTTAGTCTTTATAGCAACATAATTACATGATGGAGAAGGACCAGGCAACTACTGTTGCCTTATAAAAGGCAGCTTAGCTCATACAAACTAACTGAAGAGATGAGTGCCTGAGCTCACCCATCCACAGTCCATGGAGATGTCCACATCCCAGTGGTTTTAGCATCTAAGCAGATGCACTGGTTTAATTGATTATGGAGTTTCCTTTCTTCACTTGTTGCCTCACCCATTTTTTCCACCTTTGTACCATTTTCCCCTCTTTGTAATAGAACCAAGCATAGCCACAGCTTTTAATTTGGCCAAAATAAATGAGAGGAACTGCTGTGCATCATCTCTGGGCTTTCAGAAAAACTGTGATTTGTTTCCTTTCTCCTGCCTTGGTGATTTTGGTAGCACATGTCAACGTGGAGCCTCCATCAGCCTGGGGCCCTTTGAAACTAAGTGGCAGAGGCCCTCTCCAACACATTAGGCGTGTTAAGTGAGCAAGAAATAAATGTTAATTCACATACGCCACTCAGATTTTAGAGCTGCTCATGAGCACACTGTAATCTAGACTACTCTGAACCATGTATTTCCAGATATATTCCCATACAACCACCTAATTTATCTCTCACTTTTATTTTCCCTTCCCAAGCAGACTGTAGTCTCTCAGAAAATAGGGATTGTGTCGTTTCCTTGTTGGTACTTCTGTAGTGCCCAGTGTAGAGCTTAACACCTATTACATAACTTTATTATTATGAACATTATTGTTATTATTACTATTAAATTGAATGGCCTTGATAGCTAAGTGTCTATGTTCTGGGTATATGAGTGATTCTACAGATGAATGCCAAAGACAGTAATGAAAAGTTAGGGGTAGTAAAAACCTTGTCAGAAGAACAAAGGGATAAATTCGAAATTATTTTGTTTGAGTGTAGATTTAGTACTTTGGGAGAATCTATTATATTTGTAAATTCAGAATTATCACAGGAAGTAATTCAACCCCAATGGAAGAGATTCAGATGCACTTGAAGATGGGAGTGTTAAAACTAGAGCACGTGAGCTGGTGACAAGGATGTTGAAATGGATACATGTATACAAAGTAAGAAGAAATTACACACACACACACACACACACACACACACACACACACATGCTCTATCATCATTATGTAAATAACTAGGAAATTTCATATCTAAACTACATCATAGCAATAGTTGCATTGAAGAGTTCACCTACTGATAGCTCTGGGCAAAGTGTAATTGCTTTAAATTAGTTCAAATTGTATTTGAAAAAGTCTCAATGGCAACTTAAATGTTTTGCTCAAGAAATATTTTGTATTGAACATAGCTTCCCATTTGCCTTCAGGGATATGTTTGACATTGAAAAGCTGAATACATACATTTATTCATTCCTATCTATGGCTAAAATCTGTAAGCTCCCAATGAATATATAAAATGACAATAACTGACCATGGAACCAAAGAATGACGTTTGTTCTAATGCAATCCATCCAGGCTATCAGAATCTTCCAAAATTAATAAGGTCATCTGGAGTACTTCTGAAGATATGGCAGGATACTTTGGCTTAACATGAAGATTCTAAAATAAAACAGTAAAATTAATTCAATTCAAAAGCAAACATTTGAACTCAAAGTTCAAATGGAGGTCACGGTTCTTGATACTGAATACTCAAGAATGGATAACACATGGTATTATCTTTGAGTAACTCAAAATCAGGCAGAGAACAGAAAGACCACAGTGTAATACATGCTATAGAGGAGGTGAGTGTTCAGTGCTAGGAATATGGAAATGTGGGAGCAAATGTGTGTGGTTATAAGGCAGGACAGGAAGAGGACGAAACAAATAAAACAATAGGATTTTGTGCTATTAGTTCATTGCCCAACAATTTAATGCACAACTCTCAGTATCTGATTGAGCTAGTAACAAAAATCAATAATCCAAACGTTGTGAAATGAGAACAATAAAAAAACTAAAAATTATTGTTGTCATAGTGCAGTCTTCTAACAATGAGAATATAGTCTTGAGATGTCTAACACCAAAATGAGCTCATAAGTTTTCAGGGCTCTTATAAGTCTCTATTTTTTGGAATGAAAGACTTCTTCTGGAGACAATTATATCACATTGCATATTTGCCAACAAGAAGAAACATAAATAAGATATGCAACAGAAGACTGGAGGCTATTTGGAGAAAAAAAGTTGGGTTGGAATTTGTTTTTCTAGAGCAAACAAAATGTCTCCTCAGTGCATCAAGATTAAAGAGATGCTCGATGGCGTGGCTCAGGGGTTGAGTGTTGACACATGAACCAGGAGGTCACGGTTCGATTCTCCATCAGGGCACATGCCCAGGTTGTGGGCTCAATCCCCAAAAGGGGGTGTGCAGGAGGCAGCCAATCAATGATTCTCTCTCATCATTATTGTTTCTATCCCTCTCTCCCTTTCCCTTCCTCTCTGAAATAGATAAAAAAAAAAAAAAAAAAGATTGAAGAGATGCCCTGGCCATTGTGCTCAGTGGTTAGAATGTCAGCCTGTGCACCAAAGGGTCTCAAGTTTGATTCCCAATTAAGGGCAGTCAAGGGCATGTGCCTGGGTTGCAGGTTCTATCCCGGCCACCCACAGGAGGCAACCAATAGATCTCTCTCTCTCTCTCTCTTCCCTCCCTCCTTCCCACTCTCTCTGAAAATCAATGGCAAAAAATATCCTCAAGTGAGAATTAACAAAACAAAACAAAAAAGATTACAGAGATAAGCTGTGCACCTATCACTATACTTTTTAGTTATGCAATTCAAATATTAGGTAGAAAGAATTAGCAAAATATGAACAGAAGATGAGAACAGTATGTTGCAGCCAAAGAATTTGGAAATGAGAAAAATTAAATTTTTCTTTAGGAGATAAAATATGCATAAAGGGTGAGATGAGATTAATGAACACTACCAAAAGAGAAAAATGGTTTTTATCCTTAAGGGCCATTGACTGGATAAAAGGTACAGGAACAAATATAAGTGGAAGGGTAGGATGCGGAGACAATTGCTAATCAAAAATAATCCAAGGAGCAACCAAAATGTTCAAGTGCATTGTGCATATCTGGCCCCATTATAGAGAGTGAGGCGTGAAGAGATGGATGCCAGTAAGCATTTAAAATATACAAGAATAAAAATTGTACAGTGACCCTCTTTATTTCTTGTTCCAGGTTTACCAACAATGCTTCTTTGAATCTGACTTCACATGAGTGGTCTTTAAAGAGAATCTCAGTCAAGTCACTGAGACAGCTGTATTTCCTGATAGTCAAATTTCTTATGGTAAAGCAACATGAAATCTTTTTAAGACTTTTAGGAATGGTTTTGTATATCACATGTAATGCTTACTTCAAGGCAGGTACTGTTCAATGATAAGCATGTAGCAAGACTTGCAACATGCTTATTTAAAAATAATAACATTCCTCTGGTATTTGGGCAAAAGCCACAAAAATGGCAAATTGACAGCTATCTCCAAGAAACTGCAACCCATTTTTCTATCCCTTGTGTTAACTGAAAGGACAAGGAGAAAATGTTCTAGTAGTAAAGAAGCACTTTACTTCAGAGATAGTAAACATAAGCCATAAAAAGCTATTGATCCTTACTTTGATGCCTATCCCAGAAGTGGGTGTTTGAAAAGTAAACATGTTAGAGTCCTGGAACTCCTCTCAGTATCCCATTAGACCTGTATTCAAGGTTTATTTCCAGCTCTGATGTACAAATAAAAGGTTTGGGTCCTCTGATCACAGACAGAATAAAAACGGGGGTTGTAGCAAGAGCTCCCTCCCGCTGAGCAGGTTGAGCGCCTGCAGTTTCTTCATTCTCCCTGCAGTCAGCCCCGCCCTTAGTAGCCCAGCCTGTTGTCCATCTGATACAAAACCTGGGCTGTACCCCTGTGGGACCACTGTTGTTTTCTTCTGAACTAAAGCCTCTGAAAACAGCTTTCATCAGAGAAACCGCTTTGTGTAAGTGAAATTAGAAATGTCCTGAGAAGCGTAAGGTGGAGTGGGAAGTTTAGACAGGATGCTCTATTTCTGCTTTATAGGTCCGGGGACAGCTGGAATTAGGGAGCACAGTGGTGTCAGGAGGCCTGGATGTGGCCTGACCTGGTAAGCCTCCCTTTGGGCTTGCCATCCCTCTCCTCCCTCTCTAGTCTTATGGTAACATACAACAATGCTCATTTTGCTTTTTTTGGGGTAGATCAAAAAGTGAACACTATGTAATTAACAGCATTGAAAAATAAGGATTTGAAAGCATTATATTCTAGAGAATTAAGATCCAGAAAGTTATAAATTTGTTGGTAATGACCTGAGGGTTGCCCAGCAGATTACAGCTTCAGAGCTGGGAGGGCCCCTTGAAAGCTTCTTAGCTCTAAGTTCTCATTTAGCAGGTGAGGAAATAGACCGTCAGTAGCTGACACTTGAAAGAGAAGATAAGGAAAAAGAAAGTTAATTATTTGTTATTTTAAATTCGATCCAGAAACACAGAAGCGTGGAACAGACTGTCCAGTCTCAGAGGGAAGTGGGGGGAGAGTGGGAAGAGATCATCTAAAGAACTTGTGTACAGATTTGCATCCCCCATGGACACAGACAATAGGGTGGTGAAAACCTGGGGCAGAGGGGTGAGTGTGGGCTGGAGGAGTCAATGGGGGAAATAAGAGGATATATGCGATACTTAAAACAATAAAGATTTAAAAAAATGGAATGGCTAGTAAAATGCCTAGTGGGAAATAGTAACTGGGCACTAGGCAGTGTGATCACAGGGCCAGGCTTCCTTCCTTTTTATATGGAGTTTGTTCTGAAACAATTTTTCCTAAGATATCATGGATCTGATAATATGACACATTAGTACCACCAAGAAAGTTCATATTTCTTTGTTACATATCGGGAACAAGGAGGTTAAAACAACATCTCTCCTAAATCTTCCATCAGGTACTTTCCTTTGGGATTATATATATGAATCTGTCACAATCCCAGCTCACTCTATGAGACATTCTCTACAAGTTCTGGACACGTGCTTGTGTAGAAGCCTCCATTCTCCACGCCAGTGCCAGTGGACTCTGAATACAGAACAAGCTGGAGGCCTCCAAGTTTAACAAACAAGTCTGTATGGGCACAGCATGATTTAGGGTTGGCATGCTAAAGGGCATTGCAGTACTGGAGGAAAATTAAAACCACATATTTGTGACTTTCCCCATTACTCAAAGAAAAAGCTTGTGAAAATAAATTCTATTGAAGCATCACTTTATGGATATTGTCTGGCCTTAAGTGCGACTTGGTTGTAAAAACCTAATGATTTTCATCTCCAGTTGCCCATTAGAATCACTTGGGGAGTTTTAAAATTTTTCGTTTTGTTTTGTTTTATTTTATACAAATGCCTGGATTGGACATGGACACACCTTTTCTGAAAATCTACCCTACTTACCATCACTTTCTACCTCAGGCTCCAACTTTCCTAAGTGACATATAATGACCTGAGAATGAAACAGGATGAATGGTAGTTCTAGCAGGAAAATAAGTGGGTGTTACCTTTGGCAATTCAATTCCTGAAAACAGGAAGACATATTGGTGCTCTGGGTCCCGACACCAAGAAAATACCCCCTGAAATGTCTTATTTCGCTAAGTGCACAGATCAGCTTGGATAGCAAACATATTTCTACATTTTTCAGGTTTTTCTATTCTCAGAGTAAATGTTGCATAAATCAAATGAGTAAATCACACCCACACACGCACACGCACATGCACATGCATGCACACACGTAAAACAATCTCAGAGACCATAAAATCTGACTAGTATGCCTTGAGGACCAAGCAAGTAACTCACATTTCGGAGTCAAATCTGTGTAAAAGAATGAGTGGTGAAGCCTGTAGTGACCAGAGAGAATGTGTTGTAGTCATTTGAAAAATAACAAATCACCGGCGGGTCAAACAAAGCAGAGCCTGTGACAATACTTATAACCATTAGCTCTAGACCCAGTTTCCTAACTGATTCATCCTATATAATAAAAGCCTAATATGCAAATCGACTGAACAGCAGAACAACTGGTAGCTATGAGCACTGACCACCAGGAGGAAGACGCTCAATGCAGGAGCTGCCCCCAGCCCACAGGCCCCAGGACAGCTAAAGTGGGTGCAAGTGGAGGCCCCCCCCATCGCCCCGCTGGTTGCCCCACAGAGGAAGGTGACCAGTGGCAGCAGTGGCAGGGGGTGGGGCCGGTGAGCGGGTGGTGCCAGGCTAGCCAAGATGGGTGCCAGCTGGGGCCCTCCAATGGCCCCACCAGTTGCCCCACAGATTGGTCCTGATTGCCAGCCAGGCTTAGGAACCTTACCCAGGCACTAATTTCATGCACTGGGCCTCTAGTACTTACGTAACCACCTCTCCTCCCATAATGGAGTTGTCCATCAAGTTAGCAGGTATGGAAGGTTAGTTCCTTTCCTTTTTAAATCTGTATCTTCTTGCACTTGTAAATTGTGCTTCCTTCATCCTGTGGAGAATAATATACAGGCCCATTGCTGAGCCAGAAATCTCTTAATGGCTACAACATAAAGAGCCATCCAAAATTTGCAATTGCCTTTCTTAAAGAAATCCATTAATTTCTTGGCCACGGACCATTTTTACCTTCAGCCTCTGTCTCAGTGGAGATCTGGATAGGATGGAGAGATAATTTGTTTACTTTTTGGCTCTTCTATGTTCGCTGAAGGCAATTGCTCAAAAATCCAGGATTAATCAACTACAATAGAAGCTCACACAATGACTAAAGTGTGGACACAAATTATAATTTACTAGTGGCCAGGTGCATGAAATTCATGCACAGGAGGGGGGTGTCCCTCAGCCCGGCCTGCACCCTTTCCAATCTGGGACCCCTCCGGGGATGTCTGACTGACGGGGGATGTCCCTGTGGGATTGGACCTAAACTGGCAGTTGGACATCCCTCTCGCAATCCGGGACCGCTGGATCCTAACCACTCACCTACTTGCCTTCCTGATCACCCCTAACCACTCTGCCTGCTAGCCTGCTCACCCCCAATTGCCCCCCCCCCCCGGCCTGCTCTCCCCCAACTGCCACCCCCTGCAGGCCGAATAGCCCCCAAATGCCCTCCTCTGCTGGCCTCATGGCCCCCAACTGACCTCCCTGACCAGAGGCCAATCTGCGGCCAGGCGCAGAATGCTTGCCTCATCGCGATGACACAAGCATTCTCCCCCGCCAGCTGCTCCGTGCCCGCTGCCCAGAAGCCCTCCACCAGGCCTCTCACACTGCCCACTCTCAGCGGCCGCCCCCCCTGGGACTGGGGGACTCCGGAGGGGCTGAGAGGACTGGGCACCGACATCTTGTGGCTATGGGCGCCACCATATTTGAGATGGAGTGACAGTCAATTTTCATATTCCCTCTTTATTAGATAGGATTAGTAGATTTATGCACATTTATGTCTTTAAATATAGCAATTACAAAGCAACTTTGTATATCCTTTTCTTATCTTCCCAAATAGAATACAAGTATTCTGAAAACAGTAGGTATGCCTTAATCTATTTTTGTGTAATATATGATTTTATACAGTATCAGACACATCACAGGTAACCAGTAAGCAGTGATTAGTTAGAACACATTTAATTCTGCATTTTGTAATATACAGAAGAAGTACAAAGCATAGTCTCTTTCTGGGCTGATATAAGTATATGGCTGGTTTCCTCTGCAAGGAGAGAGACTGAGGAGATGGTTGAACACCGCTGTAATAGTCCCACATAGCCTGCTGGGGACCCTAGAATGATGACCTCAGTCTACTAATATTAGAGATGGCTTTATCATACTTTTATTTTGCCTAGGAATATATTTTTATTAATCCTCACCTGAGGATATATTTGTATTGATTTTTAGAGAGAGAAGAAGGGAGAAAGAGAAAGAGAGAGGGAAACATCAATGTGAGAGAAAATCAATTGGTTGACACCCCTACACACCCTGACCATGATCGAACTCACAACCACCTTCTTCTTCTTCTTCTTCTTCTTCTTCTTCTTCTTCTTCTTCTTCTTCTTCTTCTTCTTCTTCATCTTCATCATCATCTTCATCAACATCTTCTTCTTCTTTTTTGGGGTGTGTGTGTGTATGTGTGTGTGTGTGTGTGTGTGTGTATGGAACTATGAGACTATGCTCCAATGAGCTGAGCCATCTGGCCAGGGCTGACTAGAAATATTTTGAGGTCATTTTTTACATGTTGCTTTGGAAATTTTTAGACTTCAAGTTTTTCCCTTTAACTATATTATGGCCTATGATTTTTCAGAAATCATTGTGAACAGACAAGGATACTTGTAAACAAGAAAATTTATTACTATAAATACATTTATTTGTTAATTCAAATTTTTTATTGATGTACTCTGTGCCATGTATTATTCAGGAAGCTTGTTATATATCAGAAAACATAAACAGAAATCTCTGCCATCATTGAGTTTTTATTCTAGTGAATGGAATTCTTTTCAAGTGTAATTAAATTTTTTAAAAATATATTTTTATTGATTTCAGAGATGGAGAGGAAGAGAGACAGAGACATCAATGATAAGAGAGACTCATTGATCAGCTGCCTCCTGTACTGGGAATTGAGCCTGGCAACCCAGGCATGTACCCTGACTGGGAATCAAACCTTGAACTCTTGGTTCATAGGTCGATGCTCAACCACTTAGCCACACCAGCCAGACTCAAGTGTAATTAAATTTTAAAGAATACAAATCAATTATTGTGGATGACATAATGCTAACAAGCGTTTTGCAGATATTTAGTTAAATATTTATTAATTTCAGTTTTGTAACTTTCTTTTAGCATTTTAATGCATATACACATGCATGTATATAGACACACAGCACACACTATGTATTTACATATAATTTAAATCATATTACATGAAGGGAGCCAAAGTTTTGCCACTCTGAAGCTATCTTTTTGGGATATTGATTTGAAGCTGTTTATTAAGAAACAAGACTCAAAAAGAACTCTTGACCCTTCCTCTTCTGCCTACGAGATTCAAACGGGAAAGCCTACTCCAGAAAGGGAATCTTAGGATGCTGCTTTAGCCTTATTTAAATTAAGTATGGTAAATAGGAGGGTGCCAGGCAGGTGCCTGCTAGCTAGGTGCCCCTGTGTCCCCTTGCCACCGAGTCACCTAGCAAGAATTTGTCTGCCATGTATGTTCCCCTCTCCCTCAACTACTTGTAAATCACCCATTCTCACGTCCAAAATCTAAGATTCTGCCCCTCATCTTTTCTCCTTTGTCCGAAATGTCATGTATACCCAATGTTGCCCCACTGTCCTTGGAATTTTTATGCCTATGTGAATTCCCCATGCATGTGTATTAAAATTTGTATTTTTCTCCCTTTAATCTGTCTCTGTTAATTTGATTTTTAGCCCAGCTAGAAGAACTTAGAAGGTGGGAGGGAAAGTATTAATTTTTTAGCCCTCACATATATATAATATAATGTTATATATAAAATTTATATACATTTAAATACATATTATTTATATATCTATAATGCAGTTGTAATTTTCTTTATCTTTCTTGGATCCATGAAAAGCTCAAAGGTTCTAGATATTCTTTCTAATATGTAAAAATGATAAAACAATTCTGACTTTAGTTCAATGTCCTGAATTTAATGCTGTTTGGCTCAGTGCTAAATTAGTTCATAAAATATAGAGCAGAAAATTCTCTAAACTGGAGTAATGACTGTAATATCAGGAGAAAGCATTTGATTGCTTCTTCCCTACTATTCAGACGGAGCACTTCCCTTCTCACACTTCCAGTCACCAAATGCAGGATTTCCCCCCCACACCAAGCAATTTTCTGTGACACCAGCAGGTGTCCTACAATTCAATTCAATTCTGACACTAGCCAGCTTTAGTGAAGATCCCACAGCTTAAGAGTTAGTCACACAAGACTTTCCCCAACTTCAGAAGCCAATTGAGAATAGGAATGTTACTACAGGTTCTTCTGTGGTGTCATGGGAAATAAATTTCAGGGGCACACATGTGGAGGATTTTAAGCGATAGTGGCAAGATTTATTAGAGTGAAAGAGATAGTGCTCCTTTAAAGGGGCAGAAGGCAGGCAGGCTATAGTAGTGGCTCCTCTGGGATCCTTGCTAAGCCTCTCTATTTTCTTAGGTTTGCAAAAGAGCAGGCTTTCTTTCAAACTATCCAATCTTTTTTTCCTGTTTTTTGTTTGTTTGTTTTCTGGGGCTGTGCTAGTGCCCTCCCCTATCTGATCCTTTCCCAGGATCTTCCAGGGTTTTGTGCCCTTATCCTATAGGATCTTTTCCCCAGATTTCTCCAGGTTAGACCCCTCCTCGTTATGGTTGCCGTTTTGGCACCTACTGCACATGAGCTCACTAAAAGGACTTCCCTCTGCATCATTGCTCCCTTGTTTGATTAATCCAATAGAGGGGTGCTGGTTGTTCCCTGGGGTGACTGAAAAGCTGGTCTTTCCTGACAACTTGGAGCAATGCGGGCTATTCCCAGGAGTGACTGTGAAACTGCCCCTTCCCAGTGCTAAAATTAGTTCACAAAATATAATCCCGTTTAACCAGATGTCTGGCTCCCTTCTCTTTCATTAATATCTAACTGCTGTCAATGTAAAAAGTGTTCAAATCTGTAGAGGATTTTTATGAGCCAAACTGGTGAGAATTGCCAAATAGCAAAATCTCAATGGATTGAGAAAATGCTCTGGAAAAATAGGAGTTCTGCACCCTGCTTTATACATTACAATCAAAAGAGAAGACAAAAGTGAAATCTGTTAGTGATAGATTAGGGAGGCAGGAGAAAGCAAAGGGGGGAAACCTCTGAGGGTGGATAAAAAGTAAAATGATAGACACACACTTCTTTTACACAAGTGGGTACAGAATAGTTAACAGTCAACAATTAACATGCTAACAATGACAATGAAGGGATTTGTGGTCTCCCTCCATTCGGATGCAGTGCCTATGCTTTGAGAGGTCCGGTTGGGCGGGGGGGGGGGGGGGGCGCGGGGAAAGGAAATTACTTTGTGTTTGCAAAGGAATGTTTATCAGGTATGTCACCCTAAATGCAAACAGACAATAGACAGGTTTAGTTAAGGTGAAGATTGACCTTTGTCAGGGAAGATTCTCACCTAGGACATGACTACCCACCAAAAACTGTTTGTAGTTAAAAAGCTTTAATTTCAGATCATTTTATGTGGTTATTTTAGATAGCCGAGTTTGTAAGGTCAACATGCAGGCCTTCCCTGAGTTTGACAGGTTTAGTGTGTCCCCTTTTCATCCACACTGCCTACTAAAATAGTAAGTCCTCAGGTGTAGAGAGCACCTGGGAAGGCACATGAGCATTTCTTTAATTATTGTCAGCTGAGTCCAGTGGCATTGGCAGAGCCACGTCCTGGAAACATACCATGCCAGAGGCAGGTATGTTGTCAACCTGACCCTTAGCTCGGTGCCAGGGGATGGGTTTCATTATCTAAGTTCAGCGAGGTGCAAAGAACGAACACAATTATCCAGGCCCAGCCAAGAGTGACGATTACAAAGAAGCCACAAGAATGAAGAATTACAGCTTGATTTTTAATCATGATTTCACATAATTTCCTTTGTTTTAAACTCTAGTAAAACTTCCTGGAATCATACTGTATAAAATAAATGTGCTGCACCGGCTCTGGGTCACTGTCTCTCCATCAGAGAGCCAGCTATCCCACCCGGCCCCGGCTTTTCCCCTCTGGCTCTGTGTCTGTCTCTTTCTTTCATTTTCTCAATTCCCAGCCACCCCTACTCGGGATTTGTGGACTTCTCTCTAGCTGTGCTGGATGTGGTTAAAGAGAGAATACTTATACCCAGGTTGCCCACAACTTCTGTTCCAATTGGCTACAAGTCAGAGGTTCCCATGACTCTCCACTTTGGATTTGATCATTTGCTAGAATAGTTCACAGAACTCAGGAAAACACTTGGGATTCCTCCATTGTTCGTGGGAGAGGGGTTCTAGGGACACTGCTGAAATAATCATTTTGAGAAGCCTCCATGGGAGAATGAGAGGTGGTAGAAGACTTTATTGGTATGGAGTTTACCAGTTTGTTATATAATAAAGGATATGGGTGAACAGTCAGATGAAGAAGTAGGTCGGGTGAGATCAGGAAGGGTTCTGAATGTAGGAGCTTTGTTGGGCTGTACCACCTTTCTGGTACACAGATATGTTCACACCTGGAAGCTCTTCAAACTCTATACCATTGGCATTTTTATGGAGGCTTTATCCTATAGGCATGATCCATCTTTAACTCAATTTGTTAGTTTTTTTAAATTTATTTTATTTTTTTCATCATCATTTATCCCTTCTATGCTTTCTCCCACCTCCACCCAACCCCCTCCCCACCAAAATCACCACACTGTTGTTCATGCCCATGAGTTCTCTCTCTTTTTTTTTGTTGTTTTTTGCTCAATCCCTATACAGCCTTCCGCCCCCATGTTCCTGGGACTCCTGTTTCAGGGGCTGTACTTCCTTGTGCCCATATGGCTCCAGGCCACACTGAATACTGAAACAGTAAGTCCCCAGGTTACCCATAAAAAACTAATGGACTTTAATCTGGCCTGAATGTTGAAATACACCCGGCTACACCATGGAACAGAAGCTCTGGACACTGGCCCTCCTTTAGGCTCTGCCCAACTCCCAGCTGCCCCTCTTTCAGGACTGGCTTAGGGAAATGGGACATTGGAAACAGGAGTGTAACTCCATACCAATAAAGTCTTCTACCACCTCTCATTCTCCCATGGAGGCTTCTCAAAATGATTATTTCAGCAGTGTCCCTAGAACCCCTCTCCCACGAACAATGGAGGAATCCCACTCATGTACCTCTCCAGCAGCAGCACCACAGCTGTTTTATCCACTCATCTACTGATGGACACTTGGCTGCTTCCAACTCTTGGCTATTGTAAATAACACTGCAATGAACATAGGGGTACATATATATATATTTTAAAATAGTGTTTAAGTTTCCTCAGATAAATTTCCAGAAATGGAATCACTGGGTCATAAGGCAGTTTCATTTTTAATTTTTTGATGTAACTCCATACTGCTTTCCATAGAGGCTGCACCAATCTGCATTCCCACCAATGGTGCACTAAGGTTCCCTTTTCTCCACACCCTGACCAACACTTGTTATTTGTTGATTTATTTATGATAGCCATTTTGACAGGTGTGAGTTGATATCTAATTATGGATTTAATTTGCATTTCTTTGATGATTAGTGATGAGCATCTTTTCATGTCTATGTCCTCTTTGGAGAGGTGTCTATTCAGGTCTTTTGCCTGTTTTATTTAATTGGATTGCTTGTTATTTTGGTGTTGACTTTTGTAAGTTCTTTATAAATTTTAGATATTAACCCCTTATCAGATGTATCATTGGTGAATATGTTCTCCCATTCATTGTGTTGTCTTTTTATTCTTAAAAAAGAGTGAAAACCCACACTAAAACTTAGCTTCTTTTGCTACCTACTAAATTGAGTTATTGAATACAGCAGCAGTTATATTTGGTATTATAACAGAGCACATCTTTAAAGGTGAATAATTGCCCATGCAGAATTTATTTTATTCTTTACTTTTGATCTTTTCCAAGACCTACACAAAGGGTAACAAAAATTTTTGTCATGACGCTCATTTATGGTAACCATTCTGGAGGTAGAACATGATACTACAGATGCATTTCTTGTTGTCTGAGGTCGCAATAAATTGAACAGACATGTTCTGGGGTTAAAATGCTTCTATAGAATGCCTGACAGTGTGCTTCTAAGCGACATTTCTATTATTCGATATAATCCCCTCACTTCAGAAAGTAATTGTGATGTTCAATGTGTTTCTGCAGAGAATTTACACTTCTCAAAAATGGAAACTCTCTTAAGATTTTCTACCTTTATGATAACAAAATGTTCGGGTAACTGTATGTTTTTTAAATTTAATTTTCAAACAGAGTCATCAGTTAGTTCACTGACTCAAAGTTATGTGTTGTATTTCTTTTTGCTTGAAGTAGGAAAGAATTATATGAATCCTCAGGAAGTGAGTAACCCTGGAATAATAGTCCTCAAGAGTACAGCCTATGTTTAAAACTAATATCCATCATAAATGCACTAGAAATTCTGATATTTTACAAGAAATGTTGTGCATGATCACATCAAAGGAAAGATGCTACTAGCTTATTTTTGCCTTACTCTCTTCAGACTAATACTAATAGCATAGAATATGGAAAATGTTTTATTCATAAATAAATTTCATCTTTTACTTCCTATCATAAGAATTATACATACATATACTAGAAAATATGGAAAAGGAACAGCAGCAATAAAAATCACCCATGATCTCACACTACAGAAATACCTACTATAAGTATTTTTATATTCTTTTAATCTTTTCATATGACTAAATATTTAAGTTTATTTTAAGAGTGACAATCACACTATATTTAAAATTTTGCATTCTGCATTTAGTAAATTATTATTTTCTCTTTAAAGTTTTCTATATGGCTGAATCTTGACTATCTTTTAGATTTTGTCTTATGCCTGAGAAAAAGAGTGAGGCAGAGCAACAGTTTCATAGAACATCAAGGATTGTCTGTCTCAATCAATAGGAATAAAAGGAAAGTAACAGAAAGACAGTAAAACTAAAGTTTCCAACTCCTGTGGATGATTTTCATATATATACTAGAGGCCTGGTGCACGAAATTTGTGCACGGGGGGCGGGGGTTGTCCCTCAGCCCAGCCTGCACCGTCTCCATTCTGGGACCCCTCAAGGGATGTCCGACTGCCCGTTTAGGCCCGATCCCACTGGACATCCCTCTCACAATCCAGGACTGCTGGCTCCCAACTGCTCGTCTGCTTGCCTTCCTGATTGCCCCTAACCACTTCTGCCTGCCAGCCTGATCACCCCCTAACCACTCCCCTGCCAGCCTGTTTGCCCCTAACTGCCCTCTCCTGAAGGCCTGGTACCCCCCAACTGCTCTCCCCTGCAGGCCTGGGTCCCCCCAACTGCCCTCCCCTGCAGGCCTGGTCCCCCCCAACTGCTCTCCCCTGCAGGCCTGGGTCCCTCCCAACTGCCTTTCCCTGCAGGCCTGGTCGCCCCCAACTGCCCTCCCCTGCAGGCTTGATCAGCCCCAACTGCCCTCCCTTGCAGGCCTGGTCCCTCCCAACTGCCCTCTCCTGCTGGCCTGATCGCCCACAACTGCCCTCCCTTGCAGGTCTGGTTCCTCCCAACTGCCCTCCCCTACTGGCCATCTTGTGGTGGCCATCTTGTGTCCACATGGGGGCAGGATCTTTGACCACATGGGGGCAGCCATCTTGTGTGTTGGAGTGATGGTCAATCTGCATATTACTCTTTTATTAGATAGGATAGAGGCCTGGTGCATGGGTGGGGGCCAGCTGGTTTGCCCTGAAGGATGTCCCAGATCAGAGTGGGGGTTCCCTTGGGTGTGGGGCAGCCTGGGCGAAGGGCCTGTGGTGGTTTGCAGGCCGGCCATGCCCCCCGGCGACCCAAGCAGAGGCCCTGGTACCTGGGATTTATTTATCTTCTACAATTGAAAGTTTCTAGCCTGGAGCGGAGCCAAGCCTTCTGCTCGCTCTGTGGCAGCAGCCATTTCTGTTGGGATTTATGTATCTTCTATAATTGAAACTTTGTAGCCTAAGCGGAGGCCAAAGCAGGCCAGGGCTGCAGAAGCTTGGCTTCCTCCATCGCCGCGGGCAACCCTAGCCTCCTGCTCTCTCCAGCTCCGTGGATGCCACCATTTCTGTTGGGCTTTATTTATCTTCTATCATTGAAACTTTGTAGCATTGAGTGGAGGCCTGAGCTGGCAAGGGCAGGCGGAAAGCTTGGCTTCCTCCATTGCCGGGGAAACCCAAGCCTCCCTCCTGCTCTCTGTGGCCGTAGCCATCTTGGTTGGGTTTATTTGCATACTCGCTCCTGATTGGCTGGTGGGCATGGCTGGTGGGTGTAGCGGAGGTATGGTCAATTTGCATATTACTCTTTTATTAGATAGGATATATATATATATTGATTGATTGATTGATTTCAGAGATGAAGAGAGAGGGAGAGAGAGATAGAAACATCAATGATGAGAGAAAATCATTGATTGGCTGCCTCCTGCACGCCCCCCACTAGGGACTGAGCCCACAACCTGGGCATATGCCTTGACCGGGAATGGAACCGGTGATCTCTTGGTTCCTGGGTCGACACTCAACCGCTGAGCTACACCCGGCTGGGCTGGATGCTTTTCTTGTCACATCCTGCTACATCATGCCTCCATATTTTATCAAAATATAAAATAAATAAAACTAAAACTTCTGGGGTGTGGCAAGCAGGCTCTAAAGCACCTTTAATTATTCCCTCTTCTTTGTACTCATGTTCTTGTGTATAATCCTCTTGGTTTGAGTGTCCTGTTACTTGCTATGTCTAACCAGTAGAATATGGTAACATTATGAGATGTTCCTTCTGTGATTACATTATCAAAGATCATAACTATTGTCTTGCTAAGAGACTCTTTCCCTTGTGGGTTTTGAGGAAGCAAGTGGCTCTGCTGAGGAGGTCCGCATGGCAAGAAACTGAGATCAGCCTCTGGCTGAGAGCAAGAAAGAAACTGAAGCCTTTAATTCAGTCACCTTCAAGAAACTGAATACCACCACCAACCACAAGAGCTTAGAATTCGATCCTTCCCCAGTCAAACCTTCTGCCCAGAACCCAACCTTTACTGACACCATGATTACAACCTTTGGGAGGACCCATTTCAGCTGTGCCTGCCATTCTGACCCACAGAAACTGTGAGGATATAAATATATTGTTCTAAGCTGCTATGTTTGTAGTAATGCTGTCATGTAGTAATAGATTACTAATATGGTGTCATTAACTATGCTTCAGACACCGCTAAGGGAATAGGAAATAAATATGGTTTGTAATTTAAGAAATTTCACAGCTTGCTTGGTATGCAAATATTTAGGAACCATATACATTCTAAAATTTAGTTAGTATAAAGATCTGGTGAGTAAAAAAAACAGAGAAAAGATAGATTGTTTTGTCTGCAGACTGATGATGCCTTCAAAGAGAAGGTGGGTCTTGAAGAATAAATGAGTCCAATGGACAGAGAAGAGTGAGAAATACCTTTGGGCTGTATGTCAAACAAAAATGAACTGACATAAAATTATTTTCTCCTCTAGATGAAAGAGAAACACCAATCAGTAAGTAATTTATGAAAAGATATTTGTGGGGCAGGAAATATGTAATTGTATCATGTTTTGAAAAGCAACATCTCATAAGATCAGCATTGTTCACATGTGGGGTTTTTTTTCATTTTAGCTTTCTTGTTTTTTTAGTCTTCTTTCATATCCCCCAACCTCCAAACATTCATATGTGTGAATGCACACACATACATGCACAGAAATATACCTCTTAACTCTACTTTCTGGATGTGCATAAGAATATAAAGCATCAGTTTTCTAAAGGATTACTTCAATGCTTGGGATAGGTGGACTAGGTAAGAACTGGGAATTGTGGCAGAAGATAGGATAGGATGAAAATGCCTTTTATTCCCTTTCTAGGAATTTGAAATCAATCTACAAAAATTAGAAGTCCACTCCTTAATAACTAGTTAGAAGATATTTCCTAATCTACAACTATGTTTCTAAATCTCACATTGTGTGTGTGTGTGTGTGTGTGTGTGTGTGTGTGTGTGTGTGTGTGTGTGTGTGTAAGGGAGGGGAGAGACAGAGAAACATCAATGTGAGAGAGGCATCTACCGGTTGCCTCCCTCTTTGGGGCAAAGGATCCAGCCTGCACCCTAAGTACTTGTCCTTGACTGGAATTGAATCCTTCAGTCCACAGGCCAATGCTCTAACCACTGAGAAAACCCACTAGAAAAGTGAAAACCCATTTTAGATTGAGACTGAAAAATTGATTCTCTTAGTTTCTGTTTAAAGCTTATTCATTGAACTTCTTTAATATTAATGAAGAAGTGGAATTTACTTACATTTCTTTTTCTGTTTGGACTTTTGTTTCAAACACCAGACTTGTCTAACGAGAATTTTCATTTACAGAGGAGTAACTTTCCTATAAATGTCCTCTACAAATATACCATATGCAACCTTGACTGTCAAACCAAGAATATACTTCAAGGCAAAAAATTGCTCCCTTTGTATTAAGTTTCTCTAGTTGAACATTTTGGTGATCTTTAAATGGATAAACACTGTTCATTTATAATTTAACTATAAGCAATTCACTCATCAAATCCATAGGGGCATGACTTATATTATTTATACATTTCACCCTGGTGCATGAATAAAACACCATTTGGTACAACATGCTTCTGTAGGCATTTAAAAGAAATTATTATTAAAGAATAAATTTTAAGCTGGAGTCCATGGATATACTGTCTTATTTGTCAGCCCCTCTTAAAAGAAGTCAAGACCCCGGTGTGGTTTTATCACTGGGGAAAACATACAAAGAAACTATGCTCTTGCCCTTTCAGCTGGGTAACATTTCACTCAATTCTCTTTTGTCTCATATGGGCCAACTGTCTTGTTTTAGAAAACAGTGATACATTTGTTCAGTTTCTAATAAGCCTTTTTTTGTTAAGACTACACTAACAGTCGTGATTCTAATCTCTCACCTTGCCCACTGCCTTGGCTGCAGCCGACTGAACCAGTGTAGACACCTGTTCCCAGCTGGTGCAATTCTTATTTTCTAAATCTGGAATTTGGTATAGAGACTATGAGATTTGTAATGAGTGTGGACAAAAAAGGGGCCACATACTAAACTTGACAAGCTCAGGGGAGGCCTGCATGGCGGGTCTTACAGACTCAGAGACCTAAAATAACCACATAGGATGATCTGAAATTAAAACTTCCTAACTAAAAGCAGTTCATGGTGGGTAGTCATGTCCCAGGCAGTATCGTCCCTGACGAAGGTCAATCTTTACCTTAACTGAGCCTGTCTACTGTCTATGATAACATACCTTTGGAATGTTAAGGTAATTTCCTTTCCCCAGAGCCTTCAGGGCACAATTTCCCACCAGAACAGAGACCACAGAGCCCCTCATTATTATTGTTATCATGTTGTTAACTATTAACTATCCTGTACCCACCTATGTAAAAGAAATATACCAGTATGTCTGTTCATTTTACTTTTTACCCAATCCCACTTTGCTCTCTCCCGCCTCCCTAATCCATCACCAATGGATTTCATGTAACCGCCTTATGCCTCCCCCTTTGACTGTAATGTATAAAGTAAGGTGCAAAACTGCCATCCTCTGGAGCATTTTCTCAATCAGTTGAGATTCTGCTTCTCGGCAATTGTCAATTTAGCTCAAACTCATAAAAATTCTTTATAGGTTTAAATGTTTCTTATATTGACATGAGTCTGCTTAGATCAGCAAAAGCAAATAAATGTAAACTCAGGAATCCAGTATTTCTGATGTGTACATGAAGAATTGGAGTGAAAAAGTATGCAAGAAAAGAAAAACAATTCAGACAACAGAGAGATGAAAAGATGAGAGATGAAGAAGGATGACTATCTAGGTTTCTGATGACCTCCCAGTTACTAGTTCCAGTCCTGGCTCTATTTACAAGGATCACCTGCCTCTGGTTTCCATAATAGCTAAGGTTTCATAAATTAAATACATCTGATTACTTTGCTTAAGAAACTTTAGTGAATTTCTGTTATTTACAATTCAGTCATGACTAAGACATTTCCTAGGTTTCCTTCCCATGAAAAAAAAATTCCCATATTGGACTAATAGAATAATTTTTTATAAATTAAAATGGAAGGCTATATATATATATATATATATATATATATATATATATATAACTAATATTATTGCTATATGATAGATGATACATAAAAATATTTAGTTATTCTCTAGAATATTGAATCTTTGCCTTTCAACCAAGTACATTATCTTTCTCTCCTATATCTGAGCTTCTATAAACATAGTAATTCCTATTTGTGTTTCAGTATCTAATTGTTGATAGAAATATTAAACAACATATGTTTTAAGACATAGGTCTGTACTTCACTATTGTAAATATCCCTGAGTTATCAATATTTGGTTAATCAACAGTTTTCTGATAGGTTTTACTTAAAAAGCTATATCTTTATCTATATGATATCTATACTAGTATATGATTTATGATATCTATACTAGTTTATGATATCTATACTAGTATATGATTTATGATATCTATACTAGTATATGATTCTATTTGTATAGCCATACCCTAGTCTATATTTATAGATATATTTATACTAATACTTGTATCTGTATCTATTAGAAATTTAATAGATATAGATAAACTTCTTGCTAAAACACAGATGCATTAAGTCAATAGTATTCCCCTAATATAATGATTCTAAAAAAGGGGAGCAATGTGAAGTTTATCAAATGTGTTCTTACATATGTGTTCTTTACTATATGAAGTTTATCCTATGTGTTCTTAGGTGAAGTTTATCTTCACATATTTCATTTCCGTATCTCTCTTGTCCTTGTTGTCACTCCCTCCATCCATTCCACCACAGATGCACTCATGCACTTATTGACTTCCCATAGATGTCCTACAAACCTGCAAAATATGCCGTGATCTGTTCTTTTTCCAGCAAGCTCAGTCCTTTGGAGGATAGGTGGGTGTTTGGTCAAATACTCACTGTCAGACATGGACATAGGCTCCACATACAGGGACATTACACAGAAGACACAGCACTCTCCTTCAGCAGTTTTGATTTCCAGAGACAATGTGCAGCTATGGGAATGCCTCGTGTAGTCGCCACAGCCTGTGATGACGGCAGTCAGTCAGGGAGGCCCATAGCGTCTGAGCAGAGACCAGCTTTGTCAAAGCTTATTAAACCATCTGGATCTTCCTTAGCAATGATTTTTTAACACAAATTTGTTTCCCCATTATTTGCAGCCCCTAAACTTTATGAGACTTTTATCATTTGTCACACACAGTCTTACTGCAGGGACTTCCTAGCACATCCTACTGCCTTCAGTCACTCTTTCCCTTGGCCTTTCAACCAAATATGTTATCTTTCTCACTACTTTGAGTTTACCAGGTAGCGCATTGTATAATTAATCTTCTCCAAATCTTATATCTTAACATCTACTACTACTTAGTATATATAACCCTAACTCTTATTAAAGTAAAAAACTTTAACTATCAAGATTTTCTATCACCTAGCCCATGCTATCTTTATGACTACTATATTTCTACTCCCTGGACAGCTATTCCAGAAATTTTACCATGCAAGCTCAGTTTCAGGAGTTTCATATTTCACCCAGCTCTTAATTCTTTATCACACCTGATAACCCTGTTTTTACTACTTATTATTGGTCACAACTGTATTCTAAGTGCTTTTCATATATTATCACAATTAATCATTTAAAACCCTCGGCAACATACATTATTGTCCACATTTTACAAGTGATAACAGGGATATTTTACCCCAGAACACACAGTTAATTTATGGTGGGTTCAGATATGGAGAATATCTCTCTGCTCCAGAAGCTACATTCTTAATGATAATCTCCAAAGACTTGCCTTCATTTCTCTGTGATCATTTTTCATAGCTTAAGTTGCACTGCTGACTGGGCAATTTTATCATATGATTATTGACTTTTCTATATTGATTTAGAATGGCCATGAGAAGAAGAAAATTTTCATGTCCTCAATTAAATTATAGTGGGCCTAAAGGTGGAAGGAAGAGATAAGAGAGGTTCATCAGTTAACTGAAGGGTAAACCAAGAGATTGCTTACATTCCTGAATGTATGGTGAAACTTTGAATTAACTTCCGGATGATTATTTCTGTGAGTATCTAAAGAGAATAGCCAGGTGCCATGGGCCACCAGGTGCCTCAGCTCCTTGCTTGTGCATGAACTTTCCAGACTGTTGCCCACAACCAATCTAAAGGAGCAAACACTTCTTCCTTACGGACTATGCACCTGTCCAGAATTAGCCCTGCTTCACCTCTCCCACCGCTGTTATCTACAGCTGATGTAAACTCTCCCAAAACAACCTTTCTTCCCCACACTGTTTACATAAAAGAGCCCCTCAACTCGAGGACATGAGACTTGTTGTTTTCTCCATCCAGCCCTGATGCTGGCCCGTTAGCCTTCATTTTCCGGGACTTGGTCCTTTTCTAGCTAACATTTGGCTCCTTTTTCAAAAGCTTTCAGGCGTGAAAGCTATGATCATCCAAAATGGATTTCACACACTGCTGTGGGATCATACATTCATTTTTGGATGAATTTCACAATATTTTGTTGGACATATACTTTAGGTCAGCAGGGAGACTCAGTAATGAGGAAAATATTCTTGTCTCCCAGAAGCTTAGTGCAGCAGAGAATATATAAATCTGAAGAGAAAGATTTGACTTTAATGTTTGTAATTTGGGATAAATTATGGGGCCAGTTAACAATGGAAAAGTGGGCTGCACAAGGGAGAGTCCTAAAGGAGCCCTCTTACCCTCCCCTCTCTCCTGGCCCCAAGTAGCTCAGTAAGATGAGTATATTTTAATTCCTCAGAATTATTCTGAAAATAAATAAAACAATGTATAGGAAGGTTCTACTTTGGCAAAGGTAATTCAGTATGTCTGTAAACAGGGGAGAAATCTAGAGTTCATTTTTAGGGATTGTTTTTCACCAGTTGAATCATAATAGTATGAATCTATAGTTATAATTGGTATCCTATTGTAGGGCTATGGTATCTATCAAGTAAGTATAATTGATGTCATAGTAATAATGGTTTGCACTTGTGATTGACATACTAGTATCTTTGCTAACAAGCAATTTGGACAGGGAAAACAGTCACTTTATTTATAAACATGTGGGCAGTACAATTTTATAATAGGCTGGATGCTTTAAAGTTAAAGTGAAAATACTCTCTCAATATTTTAAAAGTGATAATTCAAAAGGGTTCACAATGTCTGTGTATGCATGAGTTTATTTCTGGGCTCTCTATTCTGTTCCATTGATCTATGTGTCTGTTTCAATGCCAGTACCATACTGTTTTGATTGCTGTAGCTTTGTAATATAGTTTGAAATCAAGGAGCATGATGCATTCAATTTTGTTCATTTTCAAGTTTGTTTTGTATATTCAGGGTCTTTTATGGTTCCATACAAATTTTAGGAGTGTGTGTTCTATTTATGTAAAAAAAATGCCATTGCAATTTTCACTGGGATTGCATTTAATCTGTAGATTGCTTTGAGACAATAAATATATATAAGAAACATTTTTCCAAAATCTTGTGAGATATATTTTATTATTTGCATTTTAAAGATAAATATTTTTAAGTCAAACTGGTAAGTAATTTGTCCATGTTTTCATAGCGATGGTTGAAACAAAAAGTTATAAGCCCCATACTCTTTAATTTCTGTCTTGGTAATAAAGTGAAATGAAATAGAAGTTACAGGTCTCAGCCATTAATCCAAAATAAAACAAGGAGTAAAAGTATGTACGATTAAGAGCGTTAAGAAGACAAGCACTTAGCTAGCCATTGCATCTTGCTAAGAAGAGGTTAGGAAATATTTACATACCTAATATGGTAAAATTTAAATTAAATACATACTTATTGAATTTATCATCACAAAGTTGGCTCCCTAAGCCTGTTTGAAAAACAGATTGACAAGCTTTTTTTATTATTATAAAATGATTTGTTTCACTAGTTTCAAGGCTTACCGACTTGTTAAGTTGAAATATGCTTCCTATAGAAAAACACATGTGTATGAATGTTTGCTGGAGGAAACTGTTGACTTAAAGTTGTAAAATATCTTTGCCAAAATGAGGTAGGCAGTTAGACATTGGCAGAGCAAGGAGGACAATGGGCCAGGTACAGAAGGTCACCAGGATGGAAAGCCCTGGGTGCCTAGCAATGGGTAAAACTGGGAAAATGAGGGCCTGGTCCCCAATGTGACCTTTCCTCCCCTAGCATATCACTGGTCACAAGGTTTAAACCCCCGAGCTTTTATATCGCTGCATGTGCTTTTCAGACCCTCTCCTTGTTGGAGAGTGGGAATTTTTGAGCACTACTGAGGCCGTGGACTATGCCCAAGATAGAGTTGTCAGTGCTGACACCAGGCTAGGCCTTGAGATATGGTCTCATGGCCCCTTCCCAGCACATAGGCCTTCTTTCATAGAACACTGTCAGCTTTCTGAAGAACAGGATGACCCTGTGAATAACATGGTCGTCAATGGCATGATCCTGACGTTGCTTAGGAAAAACTGTTTTGTCTTGGGTTACTTGCTCTGCAAAAACAGGTTGTGGTAAATGTGCTTAAAAGTGGTCCTGCACAAAGGGTCGGGGCTGCTCTCTGGACTCCCTGCGTGGAGAAAGGCAGAGCAGTCGCCGGCCGGCTGGCCGGCCAGCTGGCCGGCTAATAAAGGCTCCCTAAATTTTAATTTGGTCTGGGCTCCAGTGGTCATTCACTCGCGCTCGCTCCACAACATCCTGACCTTTCTTCCACTGGCATATCACTAGTCATGTGGCTTTGGACCCTCTCAGAGGAGGAACAAAGGGACAGAAAATAGCCTCATATGACTTCCCTTCAAGCCCTTACACAACCACTCCCTTAAGCATTAAGCCCTTAAGACAATGAGGTTCCCTATCAAATAATCTTAGGAACAAAGGTATGTTGACCACAGAGACAGAGTTTTGGTCAAAGTAGAAATAACATCTATGCCTCAGTTGTGTTACAGGCCCAGATAAGCAGCAAAACCAGACAGAGAAACTCCTTGGCTGACATCAGGACCAGCTGCAATGACTAATGACCTCCTCCCCTAGCACCAATAAATCAGTGGAAACCACCACACTGAAAGGACACACCTGGAAAGCCAATGAATATTCTATTGAGTTCCTCCCTTCACACCTCCCCTAACATTCCCACTTTTATAGAACAGGTAAGATTCCTCAAGATGAAGAAAGCCAGTGTGGGCTTCCTCTGGAGCATTCCCACACATTCCTTTCCCCTTTCTTTCTCAGGCATATATCTCTACTCTCTTTTTCCCAAGCTCTAAGGGTCCCAGTGAGACTTGCCATCAGGGGAGCAGTGGACCAGGCTAATCCCTTGAACCTGTCTCCAAGGTCTCCTTTTCTCTGACTTTTCAATGAGCTAACAGCAGCCTTGCCTTTGTTCACTTCTGTCATGTGACTTTTACTTCTCAGTGAGTCCATGGAGCCCAGCATGGCTCACTTCTCTCCTGTAATGTTTCTAGAGAGCCTAAGCTGGCACTACCTCCGGCTGCTTCTTCTATCCTAAGCCCTTCCTTTGTTTCACTGTCCCCATCTTTAATAAACGTACTCTCAATATCACCTGGACTTGTACTGTGAAATCTTCCCTGCATAAAGTCAAGAACCCATATAGTTCAGGCTGACCTGAAACAGACCAGTGACAAAAGGTTAATTTTACCTACCAAACTTGATAATTAACTGAATATGACCTAACTAAAATTGCTTTAATTAACTACATTGGTATAAAAGACCTGTGCAGAAATTATTTTCTTTTTAATTAAATTTATTGGGATGTCATTGGTTAATTGGGTCATATAGGTTTCAATGTACATTTCTATGGTACATAACCTATATATTGCATTGTGTGTTCAGAAATTCTTAACATTAGGAATATTAGCTAAAGGCAATTTCTTTTTTATAAAACATACTAGAGGTCTGGTATATGCAGATTCATGCAAGAATAGGCCTTCCTTCCCCTGGCTACTGGCACCGCCTTCACTCCGGGACCAGGAGCTGCTTCCCACCTTCACTCTGGGCTGGCCGTCACCATCTTTGCCGCATTAATTTGCATATCCCTCCTTATTGGCTGTGGGCACCGCCATCTTTGTCTCAAAGTGACAGTCAATTTGCATATTTCATCTTTATTAGATAGGATGTTTTACACTAAAATTAAAATGACTTGTTATTCCAATAAGAAACATGGTACATTCAAGTAAGGACAGTTAAAAAAGGTTGAGTGAAGAATCAATTTATAAAACAAGAGGCCCGGTGCACAAAATTCGTGCCTGGTGGGATCAGGCTTAAACGGGCAGTCGGACATCCCACTCACAATCCAGGACTGCTGGCTCCCAACTGCTCGCCTGCCTGCCTTCTTGATTGCCCCTAACTGCTTCTGCCTGCCAGCCTGATCACCCCTTAATCACTCACCTGCCAGCCTGATTGATGCCTAACTGCCCTCCCCTGCAGGCCTGGTCACCCCTAACTGCCCTCCCCTGCAGGCCTGGTCACCCCTAACTGCCCTCCCCTACAGGCCTGGTACCCCCCAACTGCTCTCCCCTGCAGGCCTGGGTGCCCCCCAACTGCCCTCCCCTGCAGGCCTGGTCCCCCCCAACTGCTCTCCCCTGCAGGCCTGGGTCCCTCCCAACTGCCTTTCCCTGCAGGCCTGGTCGCCCCCAACTTCCCTCCTCTGCCAGCTTAGTCTCCCCTAACTGCCCTCCCCTGCAGGCTTGATCAGCCCCAACTGCCCTCCCTTGCAGGCCTGGTCCCTCCCAACTGCCCTCCCTTGCTGGCCTGATAACCCACAACTGCCCTCCCTTGCAGGCCTGGTCCCTCCCAACTGCCCTCTCCTGCTGGCCATCTTGTGGTGGCCATCTTGTGTCCACATGGGGGCAGGATCTTTGACCACATGGGGGCAGCCATCTTGTGTGTTGGAGTGATGGTTAATCTGCATATTACTCTTTTATTAGATAGGATAGAGGCCTGGTGCATGGGTGGGGGCCAGCTGGTTTGCCCTGAAGGGTGTTCTGGATCAGGGTGGGGGTTCCCTTGGGGTGTGGGGCGGCCTGGGCGAGGGGCCTGTGGTGGTTTGCAGGCCGGCCACACCCCCTGGTGACCCAAGCAGAGGCCCTGGTATCTGGGGTTTATTTATCTTCTATAATTGAAACTTTGTAGCCTAGAGCGGAGCCAAGCCTTCTGCTTGCTCCATGGCAGCAGCCATTTTTTTTTGGATTTATGTATCTTCTATAATTGAAACTTTGTAGCCTTAAGCGGAGGCCTGGGCCGGCCAGGGTGTGTGGAAAGCTTGGCTTCCTTCATCACCAGGGGCAACCCTAGCCTCCTGCTCTTTCCAGCTCCTTGGCTGCCATCATTTCTGTTGGAATTTATTTATGTTCTATAATTGAAACTTTGTAGCATTGAGTGGAGGCCTAGGCCACCAAGGGCAGGCGGAAAGCTTGGCTTCCTCCATCGCTGGGGAAACCCAAGCCTCCCTCCTGCTCTCTGTGGCTGCAGCCATCTTGGTTGAGTTTATTTGCATATTCCCTCCTGATTGGCTTGTGGGCGTGGCTTGTGGGTGTAGCGGAGTGAAGGTTAATTTGCATATTACTCTTTTATTAGATAGAATAAGCTGTCAGGGTTTGGGAAAATCAACCAAGGATGGTAAAGTGCCCTGAGGATAGCAGAATGCTATTACTACCCTGCCTCTGTGTGGTTAAGAAAGGGGAGCAGTTATAAGCACTCAGAGGGAGAAAAGCTATAGCTATGAGCAGTGCTGTTGGACAGGAGTTGAGACATTTGATAGGTAAGTGCATGTACAACCAATTGCAGGTTTATCATGAAGAAAGATGGGGAAATAAACATCCCTCACTCTGCAAGCATTCTGATCTTTTCCTGGTGACTCATAAAAGCCAACCCAACCATACGCCAGACACCAAAGTAACCTATTGATCCATCTGGAAAGGTCTGCATTCTAGCACACAAAATGTGGCACCAAAATGGAGAATGGATATTGAGAAATGGACAAAGTCCGTTGCCTCTGTTCCTTAGCATCCACCCTCATTGTTCATCAAAGCCAACTCAAGGCCTCTCCTGTAAAGCTTTACTAACTCTTAACCCTACTGGTATTCACCTTTCTGCCACACTTATATTTTGATGCATACATCTATTTTGCTCATCATCTTATATTGTATTTTTTAAATTATATTTATTTTTCCCTACTGGATTGCTGCACACTTAGGTTTTATTCCTTTGTACCCCTGGCATCTAGCATGGAAACTGATCTGTTATGATTCTCCATAATGATGACTGATGGCATTGAATTGTACTACTACTCTTTTACCTTTGAATGAAGGATGAAATAGAAACTCTACTTGACCAATGTCACAGCTGATAAAATTCATAGCTGATATTTGAAGTTGTTTTTGACCTAAGTTCAAAGTTCTTTCTACTACCACTGCGAGCACCACCACAGTAAGTGCTCTTTAAAGAAGTTACTTTTAAAGGATAGGAGGAGAACAATCAAATGTTTAGTAAACAGCATTTCCCTTTTCACTAGATTCAGTCAATTCAACAGATTTAACATTGAAATTTTTTGCAAAATGCAGCTTGGTGTCTGGTGATTATCTTATATTGTTATTTGATGACAAATGGTAGTGTTATTAACATTTGGATGCAATTATATTCTCATTGACTTTGTAAACTGATTTTTCACAGAACTCTGATATTTTACCTGATAATTTAATGAGGGCATTTCAGAAAAACAAAATGTACTTTTTTAAAAAGGTATATTTACATTATTAGGACCCCTTAGATACTATTTTTTCAAATTATGTTTATATTAGTTGAAAAATACTTTCTAGTTTAAATAATGTTGGGAATTACTATATACTATATTACCTTGTGTAGATTTATCAAATATATTAGCAAAACAAACAAACAAAAAACACAAAATCTGAAGTAAAGCTATTAATTTGGTTAATAGCTTATGTTCTAATAGCTAATATGTTCTCAAGCATATTTCCACAGAACCTACTGTAATATAGCATCTAATAAAATCCTATTGATACTACTTGAAAACATTTTGTTAAACACCATTCAGGGGGCTTGTGACTTTAAAAAATAACAGCAGTAAATTATACAGATCACTCAGTAAAAAGTAAATGTTTCTACAAAATCTTTGCTGAGGAGGCTGACTGATTCTATTCGTGAAATAGAATCAGTCACAAATAAGGTGAGAATTCCTGATAAGAAATCACTTTTCTTTTGCTCTGAAGCCCAAATTTGGGGAATACAAACAAGAGTGGTCTAAGAGATCCATGTACCCTCACCTTCCCTTTGAGGAAAACTGAGGGCCTGGGGCTCTGATTTAGTCTGTTTTACCCCCTGCCAAAAAAAAAAAAAAAAAAAAAAAAAAAAAATCCCTGGGAATAGGCGGATTTTTAGTCTCAAGGTCTGATGCAAGGTCTGATCCAAGTCTGTCAGGGAAGGGCATTCTAAGAATTTCAGGACAGTTCCAAGTCAAGTCATGGGGTGAAATGGGAAGAGCTATTTTGAAAGAGAGAGGTGTGTCCCAGAGAAGAGCCCTGATAGAGCAACAGGTGGGTTCCTGGAGGAGGTGGGATGCCTGGGGAGGGACCCGAGACCCTCAGCCAAACCTCTGAGCGTCGGAGACCTGATTGGCGACAAAGGCTATGACGAGGGACGGGAGGCCCAGACCAATCAATACCAAACTCTATTGACTTGGCTGTACTGATGAATGTACAGTTGCTCATTCTAATTTACCCACGATAGAAGTGTCCACGTATGGTCCATTTCACAAACTCTGACAAAGTACTTGTGTGCTTGTGTGTAGCCTGCTGTGCTACACTTTACCATAAAAGTTGGAGCTGAGGCAACTGGATAAGCACATTCAGTGCGCAAGTTTTTCCCCTATTAGCTTCAAATCTAGGGCAACCTAAATTTAAGTCATGAGGGATAAAGCCAAATACTTAAAATGCTTTTCATGTAATCATAAACCTAAAATCAGTGAAGCTATCTTACAGTGCTGAGGTCTGTTTAGAAAGTGGCTGTGGATAAAGGCTCATCTATTGTTATACAGAATGAAAATAAATTCCAGTTAAATAAAAGCTACCTGATTCTCTTAATTTTTGTTAATACTCCACCCCCTCTCCCCAACCATTGCCTCACAAAGCTTTTAGAAGTCCTGGAAAAAAAACAAACAGAAAAGGTTAATTTTATTTACTTTACAAGATACAATATTTTTGCCTTTTTAAAAATAAATTATCCCCCCTTAGCCAACAGAATGTTGAACAAACCCATAAAGCAATGATATATTTTTAGCACCTATAGAATTCTTTAGAGCTAAAATACATATTTTCTGATTCTGAGATGCTACTTTGAAAGCTATGTTATTACATCAATATATTCAGTTACAGAAATCTCATTTTACATTTCCACACAAAATTCTTCTGGAACAAAAATAAACTTGTTGAATTCCAGGATTATTTAAGGAATGGGAGCACTGGCTTCTTCCAAATGCATTATAAGAAACAATTTCATGTTGGGTGCCATTTCTCAAACGGGATACCTACCTGTTATAGCCTCAAAACCTAGCAGAACAGGGAGCATAATTAAGTTGATCTCATTCAAATCCCTCTTTAAGATCTCAGAAATATATCAATTATTATCTTGGATCTCTGGAAAAAAGACTCTTACAGAGACCTGGGATAATAATCCAAAAACACCCATGTAGAGCATGATAAGGAGGATTATAAGAAAGGGATGTTGCAACTGTAGAGTGGTGAGGGTGGAACTTATTGGAAAGGTAACGTTTGAACAAAAGTAGGAATGAGGTGAGGGAGGTAATCATGTGGTATCTGGGGAAAAGAATTCCAAGCAGAGGAAAAAGCTCTTACCTAAAGAAGAGAGTATGGCTCAGGTATTAAGAAATCACAGAGGCCACCCAGCCAGTGTGGCTCAGTGGTTGTGCATTGACCCATGCACCAAGAGGTTTCTGGTTTGATTCCAAGTCAGGGTACATGCCCAGGTTTCAGGCTTGATCCCCAGCAGGCGTGGGACAGGGGGTGTGCAGGAGGCAGCCAATCATTGTTTCTCTCTCATCAATATTTCTATCTCTCCCTCCCTCTCCCTTCCTCTCTCTCTCTCAAACCAATAAAAACATGTTAAGGAGGAAAAAAAAAAAAGAAATCACAGAGACCAGTGTGGCTGGAATAGAGGGAGCAAAGAGAAGAGTAACTAGAGATGAGACTAAAGAGTAAAGGAGAGAATGATAAAGATCGTGTCAAGGCTTATAAGCCCTTATAAGGAACTTTTGTTGTTGTTAATTCTCACCTGAGGATATTTTTTCCATTGAATTTCTTTAGAAAGAGTGGAAGGGAGGGAGGAAGGGAGAGAAAGAGAGAAACATCTATGTGAGAGAGACACATTGGTTGGTTGCTTCCCGTACGTGCCCCAACCAGAGCTGGGGCATGAACCTGCAATCCAGGTATGTGCCCTTGACCAGGAATCAAATCCAAAATCCTTTGGTGTGCAGGCTGACACTCTAACCTCTGAGCACACTGGTCAGGACCTCTTAAGGATTTTTTACAATTATCCCCCAAGCAAGATGGAATGCCAATCTTTTGAGTTGAAGAGCCACTCAATTTAAAAGGATCAATTGGATATTGTGTGAAGAACAGAAAGTAGAGGGCAAGAATGAAAGCAGTAATCTAAGTGAAAGATGATGGTGGTTTGAAACAGGGAGGTATAACTGTGACAATGGTGAGAAATAGTCATATTCTGGACATATTTTGATGATAGAGCCAAAAGAACTTCCTGAGAGATTGCATAAGGAGTGTTAGAGAAGAAGAATCATCAAGAATGATTCCAAGATTTGCAATCTGAGCAACTGGAATGACACAGTTTCATGGTGGACTGCCATGTGTCTGCATTCCCGATTAATGTTAAACTCAATAAACGTTATCTAAAGTTAACAATTAAGGAGGTTGCCCTTTGATGACAATTGGTATGCACTGCTTTTATACAATTTTGCATCACCTCATTAAAACCTGATTCCAGAATTTTCTTCCTGCACTTGTATAATTTTTGGGGTAAATCCCACCCATCAACCCAAAGTCAGTCTATAGCAACTAGAAAAACGATCTTCTGGAATTCCAGTGTGACCTGTGTGGTATTTCCCACAACCCATCTACACTAGAACTGGGCTGAGTACATTTCTAGGACTGGCTAGAGCAGCATCTCTGCTCTGGTTTGTGTCCAGAAGCAGATAATTTCAAGAACCAAACATGGACTTTGAAGTCAAGTGCAGCTAAGTTTTAATTCCATTTCTGGCTCTTATAAATTTAGCTTCAGGCTCTCATCTGTAAAATGGGGAGTATAATACTATTTCCTGAGGTTTTTGTTTGTTTGTTTGTTTGTTTTTAAGTGAGCATTTAATGAAATACATATGGAGTTCTTATAGTTTCTGGTTCTTATTTTCTCGCCCTTCTGCTAACTTCTGATCTCTGATCAAGTGCTAGTATTGAGAGTCTTTGTACTATGGTTCAGTGTCTACCACAAAACTCAATAAATGTTATCTAAAGTTATAATACTAATATTGCATTAGTCAAATAACTTTATACACATTAGTGGGTGAGGTGTGTATTTTCACTAAGGAAAAGCGGGTTATAGATGTTTGTGATATTATGTGGGACTTGTAATCTTAATCAAGCTTGAGATGAAGACCTCTCTTTCCATAGGCATCCTTTCCTGTTTGATACAGTGGGCAGATAGACGGATGTAAGCAGAGTAGAAATGATAAGCCAGGTACAGAAGGCCCCAGGTAAGTAGTGACAGGCAAGTGTAAGTGGGACTTCGCCTTCAGGGTGACCTTATCTCCCCTAGCATATTGCTGGTTATGGGGTTTAGACCCCCTGACCTTCATACTGCTGGTCATGTGATTCAGAGCCTCCCTGAACTTTCCTCCCCTAGCATGTGACTAGTCATATGGTAGACCTACTTAGAGAAGAAATAAGAGGGGTGGAGAATAGCCTCATAGGACTGCCGTACAAGCTTGTGCCCCGGCAAAGACATGGGGGTGCTCGAGAGAGAACACAGCTGGGGACAGAAGGGGGTGAGGAAAGGTGCAGCCGTGTTCTAGAGAGAAAGCTCAAGCACACGTAGGGTCCTTCATCTGTTTCCCCAGGATAGGGATTTTAGGGACGGTCTCAGGGGAGGTCCACAATAGAATGTTCATCAGCTTTCCAGGTGTGTCATATCAGGGTCCTGGTCTCTAATGATTGGTCAGCACGAGGACAGGGGGTCATTAGTCATTGTAGCTGGTCCTGATGTCAGCCATGGAGTGGCCTTGCTGCTTTCCTGGGCCTGAAGCTGAAACACAACTGAGGCCTAGATGTTATCTCTGGTTTTACCAAAACTCTGTCTCTGTGGTCAACAGAATCAAGGCTTCATTCCTAAGATTATTTGATGTGGGCAGAACCTCACTGTCCTGAGGGTTTAATGCTTAAGGACGTGGTGTGTAAAGGCTTCCATGGGAGTCCTGTGAGGCTGTTCTCCAACCCCCTTCTTCCTCCTCCATGTAGGTCTCCCACACGACTGGTGACATGACAGGGGAGGAGCGGCCAGGGGAGGAGTGGCCAGGAGAGGAAAGGTCAGGGGAGGGTCCAAACCACGGGACCATATGCTAGGGGAGGGAAGCCACCCTGGGATCCCACCCTGGGATCCATGTTTTTTTTCTTCCAAATTTTACAGTTGCTAGATACCTGGGCTTTCTGCCCTGATAAACTTCTTTTTTTTAATTATTATTTTTTATTAATTTCTTTATTGATTAAGGTATCAAATATTTGTCCTCATCCCCCCATTCCCATCCCAAACCCTTCCCATGCATGCCCCCACCCCCCTGTTGTCCGTGACCACTGGTTTGGCTTATATGCATGCATACAAGTCCTTTGGTTGATCTCTCCCCCTTACCCCCACCCTCCCCTACCTTCCCTCTGAGGTTTGACAGTCTGATCGATGCTTCCCTGTCTCCGGGTCTGTTTTTGTTCATCAGTTTATGTTGTTCACTATTTCCCCTAGATGAGTGAGATCATGTGATACTAGAAATACACTTATAAGAACCGAAAATGAGACAAGCACTGATAAACTTCTTTACCTGGCTTGTTGCTCCTACTCTGCTCATGTCTGTTTAACTTCCTACTACAACACCCCTTCCCCCTTTCAACATTCCCTTTAGTGTAAAGTTAAAAGATCATTTCACCAGGGCCCAGGCATTTTGATTCTGTGTCTCAAGCTCTCCCAGTCCAGAGAGAACATCCTATCAGTGGCTTTTGAAGGGGATCAGAGCTTGCAACCCCCAAAATATGCCTCTTTGGGGATATTGATTATTTTAGGCTGGATAACTTTAAGAAACAGCAGACAGAAGAGAAGCTCTGAAAACCAAGTATAAGTTACTCGTTGTAAGAGACATTTGCATTTGTACAGGAAATCTCCATGTGTACCGGTGTTTCCCTCACTGTGCCAGGCCTGCCTTCAGTACCAATGGAGAAGGCAAGGACTTCAATCTGTATAACAACCTTACCATTACTGCACTTTTCCTGGTCACCTCCCATAACTGACTCAACTACTCCCAACATTTTCTTTTGTCTTTAGCTGAAGATGGTATTTAAGGTAATGGCTTCCACCATTTTGTCAATTTACTCATTGTTCCGGGTGTCTACCATGTATACAGGAGGTATGCATGTTATTAAGCTTTAATTTTCCCCCTTCTTGGTAACCTTTCCTGTGTGTTAATTTTGTTACCAAGCAAGGGGCCACTACCTGTTGTGCATAGGAGCCAAAATTATGACACCGCTTTTGAGAAAAAGAAAGAGCCTTCATTATTCTTGGGTTGACCCACAAGCAGACAGGAGATGTTGCTCACACGCAGGGTTCAGGGTGGATTTTCACAGGGTTAGGGGTAACAGGTATGCAGAAGTAAGTGCTGGTGGGCCAGGACCTTAGAACTTGAAAGGGGCTTCAGCACTAGATCTTCCTGCGCTTTACTTCTGAAAGGGTTTCGCTTTTCAGGTTCTAGTTATATTCTAGTCTCTACTCTGAATATGCTTAGGCTGCCTGGCTCGTGATTTTGGCCTGTTGTCTCTGAAAAGCAACTTAGCATCGCTTAGGAACAGGATAGGGCCATTTGGAACTGGTTCTGTGGTTACAGTTTGATTTGGCTCAGCCAAAAGAACCTTGAAGGGTAGAGGATAATTTTTCCTCCCTGACAGTTTCATAAACCCCCCACCTCTGCAGGGAAATCTTGGATAAGCACAAAGAACAGAAAGATGATCGATCCAAGGGCACCCCTTTATTCCTCTGCTGCCACCTTCCTGCTGCATTCTTTAAACACCACTCTGCATATCTGAGTTTCATAGATTGAAATTCTTGTGAGGTTTCACTTGTCAATGGCAGAAACAGTCAAAACTGTAGAAAACTTTTATGAGTTTATTTGAGCCACACTGCTGACAATTGCTGGGAAGCAAAACCTCAAGGGATTAAGATTATGCTCCAGAGAATGGCAGTTTTTCACTTTATTTTATACTTTACAATCAAAAGAGAAGACAGAAGTGGGTTACGTGAAATCCATGGGTGATAGATTAGGGAGGCAGGAGAAAGCAAAGCGGGGAAACCTCTGGGATTGGATAAAAAGTAAAATGATAGACATATGCTTCTTTTACATAGGTGGGTACAGGATAGTTAACAGTAAACAACATGATAGCATTAAAAATGAGGGGATCTGTGGTTTCTTGCAGAGTGGTGCCTGTGCTTTGAGGGGTCAGAAAAGGGGAAATTACTTTGACATTCCAAAGGTATGTTATCATAGATGCAAAAAGACAATAGACAGGCTCAATTAAGGTAAAGATTGACTTTTGTTATTGAAAAATGCTGCCTTAGGACATGACTACCTGTCCTGATCTGCTTTTAGTTAAAAAGTTTTAATTTTAGACCATCTTCTGTGGACACTGTAGATCTCCGAATTTGTAAGGCCACCGTGAAGTGTATGGCTCAGGTTTAGTGCATGGCTCCTTCTTGTCCACACATGTGAAGAAGTAATTATTCTGTTTCACAAATTATAAAAAGTGCCATGCTATGCAAACGCCTTTTATTTTGATGCAGTCCCATTTGTTTATTTTCTCCTTTGTTTCCCTTGCCCTAGGACAGTGGTCGGCAAACTCATTAGTCAACAGAGCGGCAAACCGCGGCTCGCGAGCCACGCAGTGTGCCAACCACTGCCTAGGAGATGTATCAGCAAACATATTGCTAGGAGAGATGTCTGAGATTTCACTGCCTATGCTTTCTTCTAGGATTTTTATGGTTTTACAACTTACATTTGAGTCTTTTATCCATTTTGAGTTTGTTCTTGTATATGGTGGAAGTTGGTGGTCTAATTTCATTTTTTTTTTTTTTTGCATGTATGTGCCTAATTTTCCCAACACCATTTATTAAAGAGACTGTCTTGAGTAAGTAAAAATGCTGTGGTACATTTACACCATGGAATACTATGCAGCAATAAAAAAGAAGGATCTCTTACCCTTTGAGACAGCATGGAGGGACCTGGAGAATATTATGCTAAGTGAAATAAGCCAGTCAGAGAAAGACAACTATCACAGGATCTTACTCATATATGGAATCTAGTGAACAAAATAACCTGATGAATAAAATAGATCCAGAGACATAGAGGTATAAAACAGACTGAGAAATCTCAGAGGGAAGGTCGGGGTGTGGGTGTGGGTGTGGGTGGGGAGAGATTAACCCAAGAACTTATATGCATATATGCATAACCCATTGTTATAATAATGTAACCCCTCTAATGTATGAAATAATTATTGTGTGAAATGTTTGCTGTATGGAAACCCCCAATACTCTCTAACTTCCAAAATTAATGAACACTCCACTATCGTGATGTAAAACTCTGAGCCCTTAAAGTGTAAACGCTCTGCTCCCAGCATAAGGCACACCATCTGGCCCACGCTGATAAGGACACAAGTTGTTTACCACGGTCTATGTAACCCTGAGACCGTCTTCAGTTGAGGTCTCCTGCCCGATAAGAGGAGGACTCTACGTCGCCTCGAGAGACAAGCCCCTGATTGCTCTGCTGTGTGAGCCTGAACCAATTGCGGCCGCCTGCCTGTCTCTGTTTTCATCGTCTGTCCTTCAGTGTGCATCGCCGGGTGGTCTTTGCTGGAGCCTAGGACCCACTAGGAATAGGTAAATAAACCCTGTTTGACTGCATACTAATTCTGTCTTGTGTGTCATGTGTTCCAGTTCGGCTCAGCTGTCTAGACATTGAAGTACCAGGTGATAGGCCGTTATTGCTGACTCCTGGTCACCTGTGTTTGTCCCACTAAGTCTAGACAGATAATTAATTAATTGGGGAATAATTGGGACACCCATGGACACAGACAATAGTGTGGTAAAGACCTGGGGGGGGGGATGGTGTGCAGGATGGAGGGGGCCAATGGGGAAATACTTTCAATAATACTGTAATACTTTCAACAATAAAGATTTTTTTTAAAGTACCAGGCTAAATTATTGAAATTAGGAGATCCAAGATGGCGGCGTAGGTAAACACATAAACTGCTGCCTCACACAACAATTTCAAAACTACAACTAAAAGACAAAACGTCTATCACCCAGAACCATGGGAAAGCTGGCTGAGTGGAAGTTCTACAACTAGAAGGAAAGAGCAAACAGCATTGAGGGGTGCACAAGCACTGAAAAGCTGAGGTACAGAGACGCGCGAATCGGGCTGGCGAAGGGTGACTGGGAGCACTGCTGTTTTCAACCCGAAGGGAGATAAGCTCCCGATTACTCCGAACTCGCTTCTGGGGAGACGCGGGGGACCTAAACTCCTACGGGGAGAAGCTGGACTGTCTGCCGTGGGGTCGGAAAGTGAGGGAGGCTTGCTTGCAGGGCTGCTCGCAGGAACAATTGTTTATTGTGCTGGGGCGCGGGACACAGGGACACGGTTGGAGACACAGAGCCACAGTGCAGGCTTACTGTTTGCCACGCCCTAGCCTAGTCACGCCCTGAGACCCCGCCCTGCACAATCTACGAACCCACCCAAGCTCCAAGCAGCGGCTTTAGCATATGAATGGCCTGCCCTATCGCAGCTTAACCTAGCAAACTTGCAGCCCAGGTCAGACAGCTCCAAAACCTCCAAACCCCAAGCAAAGAGGAGAAAACTGTAGTTCTCGCTGTAGCTCCTGCTGGGTGGCCTCAGACAGTAGCTGACCTGCACCCCATTGGAGATCCAGAAGCCAGTGTACCTAGTGGTCAGTGTGAGACACCAGATTTCAACTCCTCACATCCATAAGTGATACATTCAAGAGGCAGACTCAGTGAGCACCAAAGCCCCACTGAAACAAGTCCTGCACCATAAGCGTGTCTCCAGCGCAGCAGTTCTTCCATTATAGACACAGCGGGTCCTCACAGCTAATTGGCCTGGAGGTCAATTCCTCCCAGTGTACCAACAGCAATCAAGGCTTAACTACACCAAGACTTTGCACTCAGCCCACAAAGGGGTGTACCAAAGGCGTCCACCTCAGGTGATTGGGGAGGCTGAGCTACTGGCCCCTATAGGTCACCTACCACACAAAGCCACTCCATCAACACAAGGAAGCAGCAAAATGTGGAGACCAAGAAACATGTCACGAATGAGAGAAATGGAGGAAAGCAAACTACTGGACGACATAGAGTTCAGAACCACATTTATAAGGTTACTCAAGAATCTTCTAAAAACCGCCGAGAAACTTGATGAGACCTCCGAGGAGCTTAGTGAGACCTTCAAAGACCTTAATGAGAATGCCAAAAAAATGGAAAAGGACCAGTCAGAAATTAAGCATACACTGTCTGAAATAAAGAATATACAGAAACTCAACTGTAGATCAACGTACCCCAAGAATCAAACCAAAGATCTGAAATATGAGGAAACAAAAAACACCCAACCAGAAAAACAAAAAGAAAAAATCCAAAAATATGAAGATAGTGTAAGGAGCCTCTGGGACAACTTTAAGCGTACCAACATTCGAATTTTTGGGGTGCCAGAAGAAGAGAAAGAGCAAAATATTGAAAACCTATTAGAAGAAATAATGACAGAAAACTTTCCCTACCTAGTGAAAGAAATAGACTTACAAGTTCAGGAAGCACACAGAACCCCATACAAGAGGAATCCAAAGAGGACCACACCAAGACACATCATAATTAAAATGCCAAGGGCAAAAGACAAAGAGAGAATCTTGAAAGCAGCAAGAGAAAAACGGTTAGTTACCTACAAGGGAGCACCCATACGACTGTCAGCTGATTTCTCGGCAGAAACTATGCAGGCCAGAAGGGAGTGGCAAGAAATATTCAAGGTGATGAACAGCAAGAACCTGCAACCAAGATTACTCTACCCAGCAAAGCTATCATTCAGAGTTGAAGGTCAGATAAAGAGCTTCACAGACAAGAAAAAGCTAAAGGAGTTCATCACCACCAAACCAGGATTACATGAAATGCTGAAGGGTGTTCTTTAAGAAGAGGAAGAAGAAGAAAAAGGTAAAGATAAAAATTATGAACAACAAAATGACATCAAATACATACCTACCAACAAGTGAATCTAAAAATCAAGTGAATAAAAAATCTGAAGAACAGAATGGACTGGTGAATATAATAGAATCAGGGACATAGAAAGGGAGTGGACTGACAATTCTCAGGGGGGAGGGGGTGTGAGGGGTGCGGGAAGAGACTGTACAAAAAGCTTACACCTATGGATGAAGACAGTGGCGGGGGGTAAGGGCATGGGGTGGGGTGGGGAATCAGGTGGAGGGGAGCTAGGGGGAAAAAAAGAGGAACACCTGTAATAATCTGAACAATAAAGATTTATTAAAATATATATATATATATTTACAAAAAAAAAAAAAAAAAGAAATTACTTACTCATGTGTTTTAATGTTCTTCTGGAATCCAAAGTTGAGAGAACCTGCAGACCTTGTTGACAGGAATAAATATTGGGTCGGAACAGGAAGGAATTCTGGAACTCACAAAGGAAAGCCCTATGCTAAGGGGCAGGTAGTTGTAGGATGTCAGAGCAAGAGAAAAATTCTAAACTCTAGGCAGACAGGTAAAGTGGAGCACCATGAGATGGAATTCACTTTGGTCTATATGCTCAAATTCAATGTATCCCTGGGTGTGGGTTTATTGAGCCTATGAACACCAACTGAATAAGGTCTGTACTTGGGAGCAGAGCTGGTGAGAATTGCTCTTAATTTGAGAAATGTGCTTTCCTCTGGTGCTGTGCCATTTTGTTAAATAGTCACACATTTTATGAATTACAGCATAAGTTTAGATCAGTGGTTTTCAAACGATTGTGTGCATCGGAATCATCTGAAGGAATTGTTAAAATGCCAATTTTGGGGTTCAAGTTCCTGATTCAGTGGGTCTGGAGTGGGACCCAGCACTTTTTATTTCTAACAAGTCCCCAGTGATTCCTCTGCTGCTGTTCTAGAAATCACACTTTAAGAATGAACCACTGGTGCCCTAGCCGGTTTGGCCCAGTGGATAGAGTGTCAGTCTGGGGACTGAAGGGTCCCGGGTTTGATTCAGTCAAGGGCATGTACCTTGGTTGCGGGCACATCCCCAGTAGGGTGTGTGCAGGAGGCAGCTGATCGATGTTTCTCTCTCACTGATGTTTCTAACTCTTTATCCCTCTCCCTTCCTCTCTGTAAAAAAATCAATAAAATATATTAAAAAAAAAAAAAAAGAATGAACCACTGGTGTAGACATTTCTTTAATTGGCTTTTTACTTAAATAATTAGAGGCCCGGTGCACGCTCTCTCACAATCCAGGATGCCTCGGGGGATGTCGCAGAGCCAGTTTTGGCCCAATCCCCACAGGCCAGGCTGAGGGACCCCACTGGTGCACAAATCATGCACTGGGCCTCTAGTATGCATATAAGATCTTTGGTTAATCGCTTTCCACCCTTTCCCCTCCCCGCTTCCCTCTGAGATTCATCAGTCTGTTCCATGTTTCCATGCCTGTGGTTTCCACTCCTGCATTGAGCGTCTGCCCCCTGGTGGTTAGTGCTTGTCATAGCTACCAGCCATTTGGACAGTTGGACAGTCATCTGGTCAGCCAGTCGCTTAGGCTTTTATATATACACTAGAGGCCCAGTGCACGAAATTTGTGCACGGGAAGCGGGGGGGTCCCTCAGCCCGGCCTGCACCCTCTCACAATCTGGGACACCTTGGGGGATGTACAACTGCCAGTTTAGGCCCTATCCCACAGGGATTTCTGTGGGATTGGACTTAAACTGGCAGTTGGACATCCCTCTCATAATTCGGGACCGCTGGCTCCTAACCGCTGGCCTGCCTGCCTGCCTGATCACCCCTAACCACTCTGCCTGCCTGCCTGATTGCCCCTAATCACCTCTGCCTCAGCCCCCGCCACCGCAGCTTCATCAGGAAGGAGGTCTGGAATGACGTCTGTCCGGAAGGTAGTTAGGCTGTCAGGTCTAATTAGCATATTACACTTTATTATTATAGAGATTTCCATAACACAGAGGTTTTCTTCTTTTCTGGATGACTATTCTCATTTTAATTCCTATCTTTTTTCTATGGGAATTCTTATCACAATGAAATGCTAAGTTTGTGCATTTACATTTACTTAAACTTTAATGCCTATAGTGCAATTTTCATGTTTATAAATTTCACAAATAAAATGATTCCTAAAATAAAATAAATACTTGTTTTTATTTACTTACCAAAATAAAGCAAACAAGTATTGATTTTTACCACTTCAGAAAATTTATGATAAGCTTTTAAAATGTTGACTTTTTTTAATATTGATTTAATATTGGATTAAAAGTGCAACTGTGAACATTGAGTGATAGATGGCTTATTTCCTATTCTGTCTGCCTTTGCTCCTGCTTAACCAAGGATTGGTCTAGTTTCCATCTGTTAGTGCAGCTGTGCAGCTGGCAAAGTCCCTCAACATACAGAGGGGCATCTGGAACCCAACCTAAGCATCTCTTAAATTGCTACCAGTACATGGTTTTCTTTCACAGCCAAATTCTTGAACAGCTCAGCTCATACCACTCTGTCATTTCATCTGTCTTAGTCATGGAGTTTGCTATGATATACCTGTTACATCATCTGATATTACTTCTACCTGTGGCCTTCTCCTTGACAACCTCAGATCCCACTCCACAATAATTCTATATCCCTGTCCTATGGCCAGACTGGAGTGTTCCTCCTGGCTTGATAAAATATCTGGGCTTCTTCTACTTCCTTCTATAAGAGATGCTCTTAACTGGCTTAATCTATTTTCCCAGGTGGAACTGGAGAGATTAAATTAAACTAGCAACATTTGCAGTGAAATTAATTATACTCAAAGCGTATTGCTCTAGATTAGACAGGTAGGTAATCTATAGTCCTAAATCAAGTATGTGCAAAGTTGTGTGTCCCAAAATTGATCTCCCTAAAGGTTGAAACAAAATCTTTTCCTTATAGTCATAGTCATTGTAGTCAATAACTGATTCTATCTCCTCTCTTACCCTACCTTGAAGGGGAAGGGAAATAGATAAATAAAAAATATTGAATGCCTAATTTAGTGGTTCATCAACTCCAAAGTATATAATTCTACCTTGTTCCAGGAGATGATTGCATGTGGAAAAACTGTCCTATATTGCCATATCTTCCTATTATTATTTGAAGTATTTTTATAATTTCAGAGAGGAAGGTGAGTGAGAGAGAGATAAAAACATCAATGATGAGAGAGAATTATTGACAGGCTGCCTCCTGCACATCCCCCAATGGGGATTAAGCCCACAACCTGGGCATGTGCCCTGACGAGAATCAAACTGTGACCTCCTGATTCAAAGATCAATGCTCAACCACTGAACCATGCCAGTCAGGCTAGATCTTTATATTATTGAAGGGAATCCTGGCATTTATATGAAATATGCTAATATTTTAATGTTTGCAATTAAGATTCTTTGACTCTCACTGCAAGTCATGTAAAAAGACACACACACACACATGATCCAGGTTTAAACAGTAGACTACCAGTTTGTAGACTCTATTTTAGGAGTTGACTGAAGGGAAAATTCTGTTTTCTAGTATCCAAAAGGATATTTAACCTTCCATGACTGTGTTTTTGAATTTTATGTACAGTGCAAAAATATCAAAATGGAACAGTAATAGTTCCGTATTTCCTCTAAAAACTTTGAGAATGGGAAGTATTGTCTTTGGTTAGGCTGATGTATGAACTTAGACCTATTCAGGTTTATCCTCAATTTATGTTGAAATTCTTAGAATGCTGTTTGCAACATTAACATTTCATATGAGTTTGAATAGTGACCCATTTCTGGTTGCCAGGTTTTAACCACTAGTATTATTGTTTTCTGGAATAACTCAGTTAGTGCCTGAATCCTAACTTCTTTTGGTAAGCTCTTGAAGGTGTGACAGGAGTGCAAATAAGATTATTATAAAGCTTCAAGTCATTCCAAACTTCTGTAATGAGAAAAATGCCCTGACAAGAGGGAGCAAATATAAAAGAAGCAGTGCTTGTTTACTGATTTCAAAGATTCATTGACATTTCTTGACTATACATAGGAGAGAGTTATAACTTCTGACTATACTCAAAATGTAACTATAAGTTATAACTTCTGATTATACTCAAAATGTAACTGTTTATATCAATGTAACTCATGGAAAAGCTATTGGGGAAATTAATTGATTGGCAAATATAAAAACTTTTGATGGTTCTGTCCCATAAAGTTCAAAAAAGAAGGACCTGAATGTTGCTAAATAGAAGTCCACTATTAGAAAACCGGGGGATATTTGAAGAATGCAAAAAATTAAGATAAACAAAGTCTTGTAGGTCACTTTTATTATTATGTTTAATAACTTGAGAAAGGCTTTATTCTTTGGGTTATGATAGCCTTAATAAAATCTTTAGGCAAAAGGCTTAATATTATGGTTAATGCCATTGGAATGTTTTAATATTATTTTCTTACTAGAGGTCTGGTGCATGAAATTCATGCATGGGGGAGTCCCCTCAGCCCAGCCTGCACCCTCTCCAATCCGGGACCCCTCGGGGAATGTCCAACTGCTGGTTTAGGCCCGATCCTAAACCAGCAGTCGGACATCCCTCTCACAATCCAGGACCGCTGTCTCCTAACTGCTCACCTGCCTGCCTGCCTGATCGCACCTAACTGCCCCCCCTGCTGGCCACCCCCAACTGCCCCACCCCTGCTGGCCTGGCCACCTCCAACTGCCCCACCCCTGCTGGCCTGATCGCACCTAACTGCCCCCCCTGATCGCACCTAACTGCCCCCCCTGCTGGCCACCCCCAACTGCCCCACCCCTGCTGGCCTGGCCACCACCAACTGCACCCCCCCCACCAGCCTGGTTGCCTCTTTGTAACCCCCCACTGGCCTGGTTGTCCCTTACAGCATCCCCCTGCCAGTATGGTCACCCCCCGCCAACTTGGTCACCCCTCACTGCCCCCCTCTGCTGGCCTGGTCACCCCACGCAGCCTGTTCAGTTGTCCGTTCGGTTGTTTCGGATGCAATGGTCGCTTAGCCTTTTATATATATAGATGATTATCATTCATGGAGACTATGATTCAAAAAGATCCTTGTCATCTTCTACTGCTAAGACTTTGATCCACTAGTGAAAATCATCTTTTTAGTAATTCTTCTCCCAAAGCTTCTTATTAAAATTTTCACTTTTGAAATTTCAGAGGAGTCTGGATTCAATCCAAGTCTCCCATTTCCCTATTTTGAATAACTATGCTGAAGACCTGAATGCATGTAAAAAGCTATCAGTAGGCTAAGAATCTGAGCTGCATGTAAACACCTAATTTCCACAAAATACTCCACGTAACAGTTTTTAGTCTTGTCTAATAATAAACCAGAATGTTCCTCCATCCTTACTGCCAAAATACACATTTTGGATGACAGACTGAATTCAGATTAACACAAGCAAGTTGTACCATTATAGAAATATGTCTCAGGAAAATATATCAACCTCATGTTTAGCAAATAAGCCTGAGAGGTTCAGTGTTCCAGGTAGTCTGGGAATGTCATAGCACTTTAGGGAACAGACTGACGATGTAAAGTTTATTTCCTAAGGTGCAGAAAGACTCAGAAACCATGCTCCTTGGTAGAGGGTTCTAGCAGTGAGTCTGTGAGAGGAGAGAGGGTTTCAGAAAACTTCATGGCTGTCTTCAAAATAAGGGCTGCCATGTGAAAGACTTGCTGGCTTTGACCTGTCCTAGCAAGCAGACTAGTGCCAGGAGACATATTTTGACTTCAGGAAAGTCTTTCTAAGAATTATAAGTGGTAAGTAATGACATAGACCATTTTATGAAGAAGGCAATTCCATATTTCAATCTGTTCTGGGAAACTGGACAGCATTCTGGGTTTCAAGTGCAATTCCTTCAAAAGGTTCATTGTACATGTCTTCTGCCTTTAACTTACTGTAAAATTATTCTCCATTTCTAGTCTTTCTGTCATCATTCTTAAGAGAGATATTCTTTTCCCACTGTCATACTCTTCCAAAGGGTCACCATCACTAATAGATTTCAGTGAAAGGTGAGTACAACAGAACTGATTCCCTGGGGTTCACTATGCCAAGGCACTTACTACCCAAGGTAACACTATCCAGTTATGTTACAGAACACTTACTCTTTGAACTAGGATGATTCACAACTCATGAATATAGATCTGACTAATTTTAAAATTTAGATATTAAAAGTTGACTATTTCCCAGGTACCAAGCTAGGTGAGTTGGTAAACAGGAGGAAAAATATCTTTGCAAACTGGTGAGGTGTGGTTAGTGGTATCTGATCCCTCCTCAGGTACACACAATCCAAGGTGACCTACCTTATTATCTAAGCAAATATTTAAATTTCCTTCTTTAACCATATTTTTTGCAGGTTTTTACTGAATGAATGTCTACATTCTAAAAATACCTATATTCCTTGAATACTGAGTAGTTGCTACAAGTGTAGCTAACTGAAGAAAAGATGATAAAAATCACAAATAAATTAGTTACTTTACTGTATATTAAGAATATATCTCTAAAGGAAGCATCATCCCTCTAAAAAGTAGTTTCCCCAAGCTCTATTATCACTTCACATGGTGATCATCCTGTTTAGTTCTTTTGCGAAACTAAACCTATTTCTTTTATCATGGAGTAGGCAGTCTCTATATCTCTGTGGCTATTCTTGGGTATTCTGACGTGACTTGGCAATCTTGATTATATGCAGGCCTGCAACAAGGTACATGCACTTTGCCAAGGAATCATTCACACTAAGACCTCTTATTAACTTGTGGTTCTTACGGCTAGTGCAAGGGATTCCTAGGACATTCCTGAATTTGTTCAGTTTGCCTGGTCGCGTCCAAAGCCAATTCTAGGTGTTTCTTGTTTCTGATGATCCCTCTTAGGACCAAATTTCAGACATGTTTGAAGTCCTATCACTATCAACTGAGCAATTATTTCTCAATATATCCTATTTATGTATTTTATAATTTTATTTAGTCATTTTAGTCTTTATGTATTTGGTGTTTTGACATTACCAAGTGCATTAGTGGCATCCTATATAATAAAAGGCTAATATGCAGATTGTCCACTCGACTGGGAGTTCAACTGGGAATTTGACTAGGCAGCCAGGCCAGCGAACCAACCACCTGCAGCCCCTCCCCCTAATTGGGGCAGACTGCTGGGACCCCACCCATGCATAAATTTGTGCACTGGGCCTCTATGTAACTATAAATGCTGTTGGATTTTGAAACCATCATTGTGTCAGGTTTAGCAGCTTGAGACTTAGGCAGTCTGTGGTTTCTTTTTCCAGTGTTCAAATTAAGTCCCTTCCTAAAGCATAGCTTCACTCACAACTATATTCCCACCTATATACACATTCCATTAAAACAAGAGTCATATCAGAGAGTGATTTCTGTTCCAAGTTGATCTGGATTCCTCTTCTTTCAACATCTAAAGGTGCTTCTCAATGTGACCATTGTTTTCATCTATCCTGACATAACTAGTTCATTTAAGGCACTCATTAGTGTTTACAAATGTCAGTAATCTTTGCACGTACTAAGTTCAGTAATGTAAATGCCATACACTAATAATTCTCTTGGCCATTTTGCTTCACCAAAGTGTGACAAATACACATAAATATTAGCATTACCTGAGAGCTTGTTAGACATGCAGAATATCAAGGCCCATCTCAGACCTACTGTATCACTTGAAGTCCAGTACTTAGAGAAAAGACACTCTCCTGTCATTTTAACAGAATTTAATAATAGAATTAAATGGAATTAAAGTTGTTACTTAGATAAAAAAGGCAAAAAAACACACAAAGATATGATGAATGTAAGAGTATAGAAGCATATCTTACTCCTAGGGGAATTGGAATGATTAAACATTGGGTCAAGGAGAGGCTCCATGGACTTGAAATCCAGACCAGTGGAAAAGGAGTGCTTGTCAACTGATGCTGGTGACCCTGACCTTGGAGGAGGGGCTCTACTGAGCTGGGGCCAGTAGTCTGTAGGAGAGACAACAGGGAAACTGGTGCTGGTATCTCAGCTCAGATGAGGGACCCCTTGAATTTGAAAATCAGATCTTCGAGTGGGAAACTCTATGCACTAGTGCAAGTTTTCATAGTTAGGGTGGGGTGGGGAGGCATGAGGCTAGTTCAACAGATGTTGGAAATCCACACTGGATTCAGTTGCTGGGACAGGAAGGAAATGCTGCTGCCAGTGTGAAAGGATAATCTTAAAATGACATTCACAGGAGCATGGAACAGGCAGGAAACCCAAAGGAAACAAAAAGGGAAAAGTTCTTCTTCCTTCTTCTTGCATTCTGTGTTTTGTGCCCTATTGGCAGAGCCTAACCCAGACCAGTCTGGGAAACACAAAGTGGGTTGAGAGCTCTGTGTCAATAGATTGCCTGCAGAATAAGAATCTGTATTTCAATGAGATTCACCTTCTCACCCCCTATACCCCAGCATTCACAGGATATTCAAATATGAGGAGCTCTTGTTCAGTCGATATTCTAAATGGTTCTCTTATTTGGAATGTATAATTTTAACTCTTTCCAAAGATTAGTAACTAATCTACTACTGTTGGTCCTTAATTACATATCTTAAGCAACATTAATTTTCAATAAACATTAATTATAGTTTCCTTTGTTAAAAAACAATAAAGTTTGCAGATGATTGCCTATCTATGACATCATATAACAAATTTGTGAGGATCTGGTTGATTTACCCAGTTAGTTTGATATCTTTATAACAAAAATAATTGCTAACTGGTGGTCTCTGAATCTGCAAAGAATTCAAGTATAAATTCATGAATAAGTACTGGGATCTCTGGTGTAAGAGCCAGACATATTTGCAGGTGGTTATTTAGGGTGTAATTTTGGCTTCATCATTGATTTGTTTATCTTTTGGAGTAGGTCCCTTAACTTGTGCTACTGCATAAATGGAGAAAATGTGATTTATTTGTTCTATATCCCAGAAGCTGCGTGAAGATCACCTGGGCTTTAAAGTTGTACAGGTTTCTTGGAGAAATAATGCAGATATAAAAGTAAAGTGCAGCTGTAAAGAAATAGTAGTTTTGAGCACATTTTCTAGACTTTATTTACTAAATTCAAAATTGTCACCCTGGGAAGTATGATGTTTGTATATTCCTAACTAAGACTGTTTTCAGCATCAGTTTCAGAGGCAAATTTATCTGAAGAGTCTCAGTTGCAGCATACTGTCCTTTGAGTATAATTTATTTTAGAAATAGACTTTTTGCATACTCCTATTAGCCTATTCCTCTCTAAGGATAGGAGCATCTAGATTTGATTCCTGAAATTGAAATGCTAAGTTTGGGCCTGGCATGTGGAAGGCTGCACCAAGATTTGTTAGTAAGAGACTAAGTGAATGGCTAAATGAAAGAACATACACGAATAATACAATTTAATTTTGGCCAAGGTATACATATAAAATTGTTATAAATATGGCTAGGAAGTGAGTCTAAGAGTACTTTCCAAATATAAACTCCAAAAGCTATATTAAGCAATAAAGTGTAGCTTGTAAAGGAAAGATAAAGTATTGATCTTTTTATTTATTTATTTAAATATATTTTATTGATTTTTTTACAGAGAGGAAGGGAGAGGGATAGAGAGTTAGAAACATCGATGAGAAAGAAACATCAGTCAGCTGCCTCCTGCACACTCCCTACTGGGTATGTGCCCACAACCAAGGTACATGCCCTTGACCAGAATTGAACCCAGGACCCTTCAGTCCACAGGCTGATGCTCTACCCACTGAGCCAAACCAGTTAGGGCAAAGTATTGATCTTTTTTAAAAAATTATCTTTATTATTGAAAGTATTACAGATGTTCCCTTTTTTCCCCTTAAAATATTGCTCTTGAAAGACAATTTCTGTTAGATTTGTTTAAATCAGCTTTATTTTAATAATATACATTATACATAAGTTATATACACATTTTAGTATATATTTCCATAACTATAAAAAAAGTGTCCCAGTGCACAGATTCGTGCACATTGAAAGGAAATTAATTAGAAGATATATTTTAATATCGCTATTCGCCCTTTCTCTATAATAGAAGTGTCAACCAAATTCACGACCGATAATGATAGACCGAAACACATGCGTGCGATTGGCGCCAGTGAGAGCTTTATATGTATCGCACATGCGCGAGTCAACATTTATTTTTAAATTGCCAGTGCGCGTCATATGTACTGGCCAGTCAGTTGGTCAGATGGCCAGACAGATGTATGGTTGGTCACTTAGCCTTTTATATAATGTATATAAATGATTACTAAAGGTTATTGTATTACATCAGGAAGCATATCTCTATTGTGTTATTTTATAAAATTGCTCAAGTGCTTGGGAATCAACTCAGGTACATTCAATCTTCAGTAGCATCATTAGCCTTTTTAGCGTAAATTGTTTATTTTTGTGTCAATCCAGGATTGGTCATGTCAGTAACAAAGTTTGTGGTCTCAGCAGATGAGGGATCTGTTTAGCTGTGGTGAACCACTACAAAATGCCATGCCACTGCCAGGATGCACAACTCCAGAGATCTTTGCAGAAGCAGGTTGACCTGTTCAGAAGAGATGACATTTGACCAGCAAAGGCCATATGCCTGGGAATAGTTTAGGTTGGAATAAAGGTCTGTCATTGGATTGAAATATTAAAACGTTCTCCATAGAAGGCCCAGGACTTATAGTAGATCTGTATGGCAAAGGCACCACAATATCGGTGAGCTCCCGAGACAGAGGGCCCTTCCTGTGCATTATTTGGTCCACACAAAGCCTAGAATGCCATTTAGACCAATAGTCCAAATATGTTGAGAGAACCCAAAGGTAAATACATATGGAAGTGCAGATCCGTATCTGGTGATGTAAATGATTTATTATGTATTAGCATCATTCGATAAAGATGCTCTGAGCCACTGGTCACCAGACGCAGAGCGAATTATTATGTGAAAAAACATTTCCCGTTTTGATTAAATGTATAATATGGCAATAAGAAATTTAAAATAACTGTCAAAATTGTTGTCTTCATTGTCATCATCTTTTATGGAAAAGGGGCTCTTCCTGGGCTGGCCTTACGCAATATTGTGAAATAAGCTTACTCGTCCTTCTCCTTTTCCCTCTCCTCGAAGAGTAAATCAATGACCTAAAATGAATGATGATACAAAGACCATTGAGGATATCCTGCCAGTCAGGGACTCTGCTTTAAGGTTATTAACACCTTAAATCCTCCCCCAATCCCAAGTGATACCCACTGTCTTTTCTGTTTCTTACAGACACATTTTATAGACAGAGACAGAGTCCCCAAATCCCCAACTCCCCGAGACGAGACAGGCAGCAGAGAGTCAGGCAATGTGACTCCAGGTCCACATGCACAAACAGCAGCACAAGCACGCGCATGGGTAGCAAAGTGCCCTTGCGTGAAGACACTTGCATTTTCAGAAATTCAGTTCAAGGAAATTTCCGTAATAATCTAAGGGATTTCATTTAGAAGAATTCATGACCTGAGTCTGATCTGAGTGGGGAACTGCTTTGGCTGGGCGAGTTCTCCCTCATGCTCCTGGAGCAGAATCCCTGGGAGCAAACCCTCTCTGCTTCACTCAGAGTCTGCCTAGCACAGGGCCATGGAAAGGGAAGCAGCCAGCAAATCTGATATCTCATGAAAGGGTAACATGCTTTTCTCATGTGGTCTGTTCGTTCTGTTTTGCAGCCCTCGGTGTGTCCTTAACCCTAGATACACGTGCCTTTGTGTAGCATTCTCACAACTTCCTCCTCCACCTCCCAGAAAGAGCTCACGGCTCCCGAGTCCCCAGGACACTTACCCTTCAGTCTACTCAGAACTTCCTGTGTTTCACTGATGCCATTTGTTTGATTCTCCTTTCTCATTAGAAGTGCGTTCTGCAGGGCAAGGACCACACCACTCTTCTGGGGGTAACCAGCCCCCAGCACGGTCCCATGGATGCCAGGTGCTGGGACTCAATGAAACTTTATGATATTGGCATTTATCAACAAAAATATAATCAAAGTATGCTGCTGAATTGAGGCATCAAATATTCCAGATTTCAAAGTGGAATAGAGCTTAGAAAGAGAGAACAGTATTAGAGATGGCTCTGAGCAGTGTAGGTCAATCAAGATCTATATAGCTGCTGGCTTTAGGAAACCAAAGATAAGGCTGATAATGAAGGTGAACACTGAAATTAAAGGAAGCAAATTATAATAAACTATGGCATGCTAAGTCTAGGCTGGCTGCATCAGTAAGAATCTCTTGAAGGTTATAATTTTAGGCTTATTATCATCTTTCTGAGACAGATTATTTATAAAACCCTTTAGTCAAATTGAATCCTTTGACTTTACATTTTTTTATCCTAAAATTATATAAAATCTGGTGAAAAAATACCACTTTAGTTTCTCCACCTACAGCACTCACCAATTTATAAATTTAGGCTTTGTGCTGCTGATATTCCATGATTTGAGACCTTAACCTATGGCATGTCACATATTTTGTCTCATATATGAGAGCATGTTATACTCATGCTAAAATCTTATCACTCACATAACACCTAAATAGGTAATAATCGAAGTTATGACTTACTGAAGAATAATTATATCCTTAAGCCTAGCACTATAGGTGGACTATGTTATTTTAACCTCACAAGAATTTTAGAAAGCACGTACTATTATTCCTATAGTTTTTCAGAGAGGAAAGTTGAGAGGTGAAGCAACTTGCCTGAAATTGCTCATGTAATAAATGGAAGCAGGGGGCAATATTGATTCTTGGGCTGTCTGAGCACAAGTAAGTTAGGCAATGCCACTTTATCACACAATGAAAAGGACAACCAGGAAGATCAATCTCACATTCTCAGAAATCAGTTGGCTGTAACTTTAACACATAAAACCATCTAAATGTCACTGAGGAAGCAGGACTTACCACACAGTCACAAGGCTGTGACATGGCTCTTCCTCTCTTCTGTTTATGTCATGGCAGCTTTGTGACATTAGTCAGGATCAACCTGGAGGTGGCACACAGGAAGTGGTGCAAAGATTGATTAGGTCTGTGTGTTCCATAGTCCTGACTCACTTCTCATTTTTTTGTTGTTGTTGTTTCAAGTATTACAAAAAGTAGTACATATGTCTCCTTTTTTTCCTCCCCCATTGACCTCCCCCCGGCCTCCCCTACCCCCCAGTACATGCTTTTACCTGCCCCGCCCCCCGCAGTGTCTTGTATCCATTGGTTATGCTTATATGCATGCGTACAGAATCCTTCGGTTGATCTCTTACAGTGCCCCCCCCCCCCCAACCTCCCCTGCCTTCCCACTGTAGTTTGACAGTCTGTTCAATGCTTCTTCGCCTCTGTATTTATTTTTTCCCCATTTCTTTCCTTTAAAAAATCTTGCCTCTGCAGACTAGAAATAAACATATAATAACAAAAAATGTTTGAGTCCCAATTTCAATGTCCAACAGTTCTGAGTCCCCGTTTCAATGTCAAACAGTTCCTTATGTGTACATGTTCTCATTTTTTTAATTGCTAGAATTTATTTTTTAAAATAAAATTATATTTATTGAAGGTATAAAATATGGTTTGATATGCATACATATAGTTAACGATTACTACAGTCAAGCTAATTAACATATCTTGCATAGTTAGCATTTTTTTCATCTGTAAGGTGCACACCTAAAGTCTAGTCTAGCAAATTTCCAGTGTTCAATGCAGTATTATTAACTATAATCAAACTGTACATTAGCCATCCTACATAACTGTAACTCTGTACCCTTCAATCAGTATCTTCCTATTTCTCCCACCACCCTGCCCCTGGTAACAACATATCTACTCTCTGCTTCTATGTCTTGCATTTTTTTTATTCCACATATAAGTGAGGTCATGAAGTTTTGTGTTATTTTTTTCTTTCTGTATCTGGCTTATTTCACTTAGCATATTATCTTCCAGGCTTATCGATGTTGTTGCAAATGGAAGGATCTTCTTTTTCAAGGCCTAATAATGCCCTATTACATATATGTCACAATTTCTGAATCTCCTTTTAAATGTATTGTGTAATGTGAGGAAGCTATATACCTTGGGTGCAAATTTTATATGTGTAGAAGAAAAAAACTAACCTAAACTCTCTGAGTGTTGGTTGTCCTTATAGCTCTAAGTATAAAGGAGAAATTTATTTGAAAAAGAATGTTTTTTCATTCACAGAATTTGTCATATTCTAGAGAATAAGTGGAGTGTCACATTCCTCTCCATCCAGTGGAATACTGTGATTCACAGTCACAAAATATGGGAAAACCAAACTTCAGTATGCAATCAGAGCTCTCTGCTCAAATGGATGCTCACACCAAGCACAACCTTGATCAGGGCTCTGCCAGCCCCACGGCCTCGTGGTTGCCTGAGCTGCAGCAGAACACTATATAGCACTCTGGTGTGTAGCACTTGCCCATTGGAAACTAGTCAGCTAGGGGCTTGACCAGAGAGGAGCAGATAAGAGGATTTGCAGTATATCATACTCAAAAAGGGCGTATCAGATCTGGATGTCACTCACTTCACCTACATAAAGAAATCAAGACTCAGAGATGGTGAATGCCTCAGCCAAAGCTTCACGCTCAGCAGGATCAGAGCTCCAAACTTTACCCCGTTTCTATTTTATTCCTTCTGAATTTGCATCTTTACTTAAGGTCAAAGGTTGTAACTGACTACTTTCAAGAAGAATTATATATTTTGTTTAAAGTCAGACTTTTTTTTTTTCTATTCATACATTTTCTTTCTTGCTAGGTGTTTGCTGTTGTTGTTGTTTCGTTTTCCTTTGGGGATGATTTTGCTCCTCTGTCCCAAGTGACTGGGATTGCAGTGATTGTTGGTCATGAAATGTGGATCTAAGCAGGAAAGAGCAGTACTGAATTTGCATTGGACATCAAAAGCATAGGGATAGAATTGGATCTAAAAATGCACCGTATTGCAAAACCCATATGGGATATAATAAAGGAGGTCATATTTCCTGTCACTCTAGAATACTCTTTGAAACACCTCAATAAATGTGTTATTGTTAAGTCTATATGCGTCTCTTCTCTAATTTACTTTAAAAGAGATTCTTAATTGATGTAGCATTTTAAAAGCCACCAACCCACCAGTGAAAGCATCCAGTAAATAAAACTGAGCCTGCCAGCAGACATTAGGGAACATCTCAAGTGATTTCCCAAAATCATAGGCCACACTCATCATCTACCCACCTGCACAGTATAATTAGTAAACATTGGCTAAGTTCGATGCCAGAGATGGTTGATGGGCATCAGACTTGCATTCAGAGGAAATCTGTGGAATGTGACTCTGTGGACAGACACAAAAGCCAGCTGGCCTTGGCAATAATATCAGTAAGGATGCTTTTAGCTGCAACCTGGCTCCAATAATAAAGATATTTACTAGATGACATTCGTAAATATTGTCTAGTAAATATCTTCCCTACCCTCACTTCCATGACATCAGAGTTGATTGATTATTTTATTTAGTAATTTCTCTACTTTGCCATCCTTTGTGTTGGCTTCATCCTTCAGTTCATGGCTGAAGAAGTTTCACATATCATATCTAGACAGGGTAAAAATAAATCCATCTCTTACTCTCTCAATAAAGTAAACTGTTTGATAGTCTTTTATCATTAACGTATCGTCATTTTAATTCTTGAACCCAATTCTTATTTAGAGAATGGATTACTCTCACAAGACAAGATGTCTGCTCAAGGAGGGAATGGGTTTTATGCACAATGCTGACTACCTCAATACAATTCAGAGATCATGGAATCCACCTTACAAAATTCCTTAGACAGAAAGTATGGACACATTCCATTCCTCCACTCTCTTTGAATGCTATGTGATACATATTTCCAACTCCTTGTTTTCTCTAAAATAATTATTATCTGTACAACATTAAAATATTTCCAAGATGATTATCTAATACAGTCCAAACAAATTACCAAACTTGGCCCTCACAACAATCATCTAGTCAGAGAGTGTATTGGTTTTCTATGGCTGCTGAAACAATTGACCACAAACATTCTGGCTCAAAACAATATACATTTATTATCTTACAGTTTTGGAGGTCAGAAGTCTGATGCAGGTTTCAATGGGCTAAAATCCAGAAATCAGAAAGGCTGACCGCTTTCTGGAGGATCTAGTGAGGAATACCTTTTCCTACCTTCTCTGGTTTCTGGAGGCTGCCTTCATTCCTTGGGCCATGGCCCACCTCCAGTTTTAAAGCTATCACCAGTGAGTTGAGTCTTCACATTGTATCACTTCAATCTTGCTCCTATCATCTCCCCTTTCACTTTTAAGGACCTTTGTGGACATTGTGCCCGTCTGGATAATTCAGAATGACTTCCCCATTTTAAGGTGGGCTGATTAGCAATCTTAATTCCATCTGCACCTTTACCCCTTACAATGTAACATACACTGAGTGGCCAGATTATTATGATCTCTGAACGCATAATAATCTGGCCACTCAGTATGTGTATATATATATATATATATATATATATATATATATATATTAGAGGCCCGGTGCATGAATTCGTGTATGAGTGGGGTCCGGCCAGCCTGGCCAGGGGGAGGGGACATGGGTGGTTGGCCGGCCTGCCTGCTGGTCAAACTCCTGGTCGAGGGGACAATTTGCATATTAGCCTTTTATTATATAGTATATACACTGAGTGGCCAGATTATTATGTGTTCAGAGATCATAATAATCTGGCCACTCAGTGTATATTCTCAGTTTTCTAAAATTATTAAATGGACATCTTTAGGGATAACAAGGCTACTTACCCTAAAAAAGTATAGCACTTCATTACAATTTCACAAATAAAGCAAAAAGAGCACAGAGAGTCTAAACTTTTACACAAGGTCAGATAACTAATAATTGACAAAGTTAAAGATTCAACTAAGTCAGACTCCAAGCTCAGTGGGTATTTTAGAAGACAGAACAGTTGCTCCCAAATGGCTTTCAAAAGAATGCTTTATTTTCTGTTTTAACGTGGCAAATTAACATCATATGTAAATATGAAATAGAATGTCCTCAAGGTATAGTGATAAAATTGTCTTTTTTGCTGGATGAACAAGTAGTAATTTGACCACAGGTTGCTTTGAATGAATGTAGAATGAACAGTCATTATCCACTTTCTGGTTCTCAGCTCAAAAGGATCTCAGAGAGGCCTTCCTTGTACACCAGTTTAACAGTGACCTACCCTCACTCCCATGATGTTCTTTTACCACCTCTCCTGTCATTTTCCTCATGGTACCAATCACTACATGAAACAATTGTGTTGATATATTTGTTCAGCTGATATGCACCTCCCTTCTCTCACCAACAGATGAATGTATGTTTCCTAAAAACAGGGACCAACCATATCTTTCTTGATTATTTTTTAATCATCACAACTAAGGTAGAACCTGGAATTTAGTAGGAAACTGGTAAACAGCTGTTCAATGAATGACTGCCAAAATTATTTGCACAAAAAAGGGCAGCTGAAAGTGAGGTAGGAGGCGATCTTTTATCAATTCTTTCTATATCAAAGATTTTGTAGAACTGTCAATATCTACATGCAACAAAATTTACTGCACCATCTCATTATGGTTTGATGTTCAATTAATTTCATATACTCCTTTTTCCTATTAAAATAATAGTAATTAACATCATTTTACAAAATTATTATTCTTTATTTTGATTTTATGCTTGTATTAAATTCCTAGAATTAAAATTACTGAGTTAAAGGGCCAGGCCATTCTTAAGGCCCTTGATAAATACTGTCTGTTTTCTAGAAAGGTTGTATAAAATTATATTTTTACCAGCATGTGTATATAGAAAGATATCTGACTATATCCTTGGAAACAAGTGTTGACTTCTAAAATTTGCTAATTTGAGAAACCAAAATTGGGAATTATTATTGCTCATAGGGAGTTTTTATTTTAATTGTTAATGAGCTGCACAATTTTATGCTTGCTATCTTTTTTAATCTATTTATAATTTCATATGTTACAAATTGTTTGTTGATATATTTGACTCATTTTTCTTTTAGGTTCTTCTATTTTTTAAAAATAATTCATCATGTTTTTAAAAACTTAATTATATCAAACTCCTATTAAATTTGTGGTATTTTCCCACTGTGTCATTTATCTTTGGATTTTTTTTTTGACATACAACTAGTGTTTGTTTTTGTTTTTCAGAACCCCAGAAATATGTTACTATACCCCTGAGTTTATGACATGTTTTCATCACCAACCTGTATATGACCCCTCTTTTCCTTCCTTACTATGTAGTTGGTATATGCGCAGTTAGAAAACATATTTTATTTAAAAATTCATTACTTTTCTTAATTTTATTGATGATTCTGGTTAAAGATTTGTCAATCTTTTTAATCTTTTGAAAGAACCAGTTCTTAGTTTCATTGAGTTTTGTATTTTTTTTTAGACTCTTATTTCATTTATTTCTGTTCTGATCTTTATTATTTCCTACTTTCTACTCACTTTGGGGTTTATGTTCCTTTAAGCATAAAGTTAGATTGTTTAAAATATCAAATATTTTTCTTAATTTTCATCCAAACTTGCCTTTGAAAATCTATCCCTGTCACTTGCAGTGTAGTATTAAATCACATGCAACAATCACTGCAGCAGATGTTGGTGTTCTACCCTCAGGCTTTCATACCATTTTTTGTGTTTACCATATGGATTTCAAATGGCCAGCATTTGCACTTTTGCCAGTGGTTATCCTATGAACTACTGGAATGCACTTTGTTGAAGTGCATTGCAGGCCAGAGTGCCTGGTAAATTACATCCACTGGGGAGCGCTTAATGATGGCTGCTGGATGGGGGTGGATAAATACGTTTGCTCCCTCACTCTTAGCTGAGATTATTCCCAGGTGTGTGTTTTCCACAATTTGCCAGAGTCTATCTGTGGCATGCTGCTTCTGTTGCCTACTCTAATAGCTGGTTTAACAACAATCTCCTATTGGCTCCCTCCCCTTCCCTGGTTTACCTCTCTACTCCCTTTTGGTTCCTTTAGCCCTTGTTCCAAGGTCTGCTTCTAGAGCAGGGGTGGGCAAACTTTTTGACTCGAGGGCCACAATGGGTTCTTAAACTGGACCGCAGGGCCGGAACAAAAGCGTGGATGGAGTGTTTGTGTGAACTAATATAAATTCAAAGTAAAGGAGTGGAGGGGAGAGCAAGAGAACCGGATAGAACAGCCGGATCCGGCCCGCGGGCCATAGTTTGCCCAAGGCTGTTCTAGAGGAAACCTTAGGAGGGAGGCCTCTCTTTTTGTCTCTATATTCTTAACTAGTAGCCCGGCACACAAATCCGTGTGCTAGTAGCTTGCTGCTGCCCTCCAGTAGCTCTCCAACCGCTGCCCCGTCCTCCTGTAGCTCCCTCCACCCTCCCCCCCCACCTCCCCTCATAGCTTGCTGCCCTGCCCCCTCCTGTAGCTCTCTGCTGCCTGCTTGTATCTCACTGCCCCACCCTCCTGCTGATCTGTGATCCAGTGGTTCGGTCGTTATGCTTCACAGTGTAACGACCATTTGCATATTGTATCTTTATTATATAGGATTATATAGGATGGTTGATTGAAAGATTGCTTTCAACACATTGCTACCATTAAAAAAATAAAAACTCTCTGGCAAGCATAATTCTCATGAACCTATGCAGGATTTTTCTATGCTCTGTCACCCAGGAGTGGATTATATAAATATCAGGTATAATACCCAAACCATGGAGTACATACATATGTAATTTCACTCTGTACTTCCATATTGCTTTTGAGGATTGCTGCCCAGGTACACTCTCACCACTACAGTATGTTTTTGTTTTACCCACATTCCCACCAGGATTTTATACCATGTAACTTTCCAGTTTTCACCATGCTGCTGGTTATCAAGCTTCATTTCATTGTTATTTGACTTGTATTCTCTATTTATTAGTGAAGTTAAGTATTTGTATTCATATATATATTATTTATTTCAGAGAGAAAGGGAGAAAAAAAGAGAGATAGAAACATCAATGAAAAAATATCATAGATCGGTTGCCTCCTGCATGCTCCCTACTGGAGATTGAGCCCACAACTCAGGCATGTGTCCTTGACCTGAATCGAACCCAGGACCCTTCAGTCTGCAGGCTGACACTCTATCCACTAAGCCAAACCAGCTAGGGAAAGAATTTGTCTTTCTTATTCTTCTTGGATGAGAGGGGTCTATTCTGCTAATTTTTTATTTGTATCCTTAGCCCAAGGTTTTCATTGAGCCTCCCAATTTTCTTGCTAGTGTATAGAAACTCTTATATATTCTTAAGAAATCCTCTCCAACCCCAAGTCTTAAAGTCCCAAATATATTCCCTTATATTTTGTTTTTCTAATATTATTACTTTCATATTTAGAGATTTTAATGCATTTAAAGTTTATCTCTCTATATATTGTGGGATATAGAAGTTAAAATTTATCTAATTAACTTGATAACCATTTACTCATAGTCAGTTTTTCCTGCTGATTTGTGATATCATTCCTTTTTTTCTTTTTAAAAAATTGAATTTATTGGGGTGTCATTGGTTAATAAAACCATACAGGCTTCAAGTGTACATACAACTCAATAAAACATCACTGGCACACTGCATCGTCGCCTTTCACCCAAAGTGCGGTATCATTCTATACCATCTGGCCTTCTGTCTTGTGGTGCAAGTCCATTTGTCAGCACAGGTGTTAATACAAAACTGTTTTAGTCACTCTTACTTTATAATGCCTAGAAGCACAGGACTCTTTCTCCTGCCTTTAGCTCTTCATTTTCAAAATTGTCTTAGATCTTCAAAGATCTTAATTTTTCCATATCTATTTTGGATAATTTTGACCACTTATCAAAAAAAATTTTTTCTGGGCAATTGAATTGAATTTGCAAATTAAATTAATGGAAAATTTACTCCCCAGCAATTGTGCTTACAATTATCTATCCTGAATGCAGATATATATTAAGAAATATTTTAGCATAAGTTTATGCATTTAACTTTTTACATTTGGAAAATGTTTTAAGTTATAGGAAGAAAGATTTTATATTTGTGTAATAAGCTAATTCTCCATCTAATTTATTTATTAGTTTGTGGTACTAATTTATTACATTTTAATTTATTGCAATACCAGGATTATTTTTCCTTCTACCTAATCTGTTATAATGACTTGTCAGCTGCACCTTATAATCATAATATGTTTAATATATGTAATCTTCAGAAGGGTATGACCTCACATACAAAATGTTTTTCAACATTTTGGGAAGCTCTTCTTGTTCATTTATTTTATTTATTTTGCATAAACAATGATATACTTTGACAAGTTTAATTTCAAAATCACATTATAATCTTGTTTATAACTGTGTTAATCTTCAAATTAATTTTTAAAATTTCATTTCCATAAAGCATTCTATATTTTTAATGATTTCATTAATCAAAATCCTCTGTCACTCATATGTATCCTTCATATGTGTCTCACCTTAGAGATTATCTTTCTAAAGTGCTCTTCTGGTGGCGGAAGCTGATAAAAATGGGGATTATTAGTACTTAGAGAGATTGTGTCAAATTAAATACACAGCACAAGCCTATCTTTGAATGTTAGCAGCAATCTCTCAGGGCTATGTCGCCCCTAAGATCAATTGTGATATATTAATAAGAAATATCACTTTATTCAAAATCAACATGTAAGTAATCCAGGTATTAACCAGGAACAGGTTTGGTACAAGATTCACTAAATGATTGCAGAATTGAATTATTGAATGTTGTGATTCTAACTTTAAGGCTTCATTTTTCTAAATTTTATAAACTAAGATAATTTATGTAACAATGTAACAGGAATTGGTCGATCACAATTTAATAGCATCCATCCACAGGTTCTGTCATATCGATGCAAATAGTCATCCTTGGGGTTGAACTAATTAAAGCTTTGCAAATCACACGTTTTTGCATTAATTTTTGATTTAGCAACAGCTTCAGAAATTTTACATGCTGCAAATATTTCCTACACATGACTTCACTAATCATTACTGAGCTGGGAAAGAAGCCAAAACACTTGATACCCATGATGCTTTCTGTTGAAAATCTGCATCTGTATTGCATGCCCCTTTATTTTTCCTGGTATGTGTTACTTAACGATTTTAATTGCATTGTAGGAGAGGTCTGTATAGACTGAGTCATGAAAATACGATTAAGGAGATCCCTTAGGATCAACTCTGCCAGCAGCTCATTAATCTTTACTTAGTCTGCCCCAGTTACAGTGGTGATTCCAATCATAGACTAGTGCAAAAACTAATTGAAAGTTTGTAGAAATAACAAAATTATCAGATGAACCATTCATATGCCTGTGTCCTGACAGTAGTACACATTTTCAGTATCAGGACAGCAACTTTCCCTTTCTTTTCCAGTTACTGGAGTCCCAGAAGATTCGACATAAGAATCATTTGAGTATCTAATGGCTATGATAGAGATTTTATTGCAATATGCAAGAAAGAATTTGAGTTCAGAGAACTAAAAACAGAGCTACAACATAGCTGTGCCTTCTTCATTCCAGTAGACCTATAAGTGCCTGAAGTGGATAAAAGTACCTGCTAAATTCCAAATGACACTCCATTCCAAGTCTGGTTCATGAAGTCTCACTTTGTTTTATCCTTTACTTTGCATGTAGGGCTCACCTTAGGGCTTATAAATCAACTTTAAATAATCTTGTTTTATTAATATCCATCCCCTACCACTGTTTTTGTCTCCATATTGCTACCAGGTTCTCGTGTATTTAAAAAATCATATGGATTGCATTATTCCTGTGTTCAGAAACCCAAATCTTGGTATATGATCTCACTCTGGCTTGCTTTCTGACGTCATCTTCTCTCTCTCCTTTTGGTTTACTCAGTTCTAACCACACCAGTCTCTTTGTTGTTCTTTGGACTTGCCAAGCTTATTCCTACCTCAGGTGCTTTGCACACTATTCTCTCGACCTATTTGTGATCTTTTGCCAGGTTTTCACATGTGGTTTCTTCAATTAATACAAGTTTTCTTTTAAGATCATAATATCCTAGAATCATTTCTTAAGCACAATATGAATTTAATTTTTTAATATCCAAATCAACTTAGTCTAGTAATCAGAGACACAATGAACTGGACAATTAAGTTTGACTCACAGTCTCAATGGAAAATGTAGGTTTCAAAACCTTGGGTATGTTTTTGTTTGTTTGTTTGTTTTCACTATTTTATGTCCCTTAGATATGCAATACATGGGAAATATCTATATCTCAAAATATTTTGTTTTCAGATTCTTCTGTAGTATGGAATTCAGTAATGTTGAAAATAATTAGTTTAACTTTTAGTCCCACAGAATGTTTCTGTTCATAGGAAATTGGATCAAGTTTCTTTTCTCATTGAAAACCTATATATGGTTACTATATTGAAGGCTGATACTATCCTTTGTCATGTCTTATGCACAAAATCTCTCAAGAGCTCAGCAAGAAGGCCTGCCTGGAATTCTTATTAATTAGTTGACAGTATTAATTAACCCCTCAACCTTGCTCTCAACAAGCTGCTTCTATAACTATGTCAAATGATGTATCTTCTTTATTTAGGGATTTCTGTGTAATATGTCTGAGTTCCCTTTAACATTCAGACATAACACATCACCCATTCCTAGCTGCCTCCCCCATGATTTTCATGGTTCCAAATACATACATAACATGTGATCAATAACTTTTTAAAAATCTACTAGATTAATGAAGAAGTAATGCTCTGGCATCAGGAAGCTGAAATATTTGCTTGGGATCTAAAGGTAAATTGTATTATGAAATATTATAGTAGTTCAGAGCAGAAATTGTTTTTGGAAAACCATTACAACTTAATTTTCCATTTACTTGCTATACCTCAATTTCCATATACTGTATAAAACTCCTGTGTATACCTACTACAAAACTGATAAAATAATAATCCCTCAATAAATATGTGTTGCCTATTTTTAATATTTATAATAATTTTTATTTATAAAAAATTTAAGAGAGCCTTTCAGAGACTATAATTAGAAATATATGGAGAAATTCATTGTCATTGTAGTTAACTTCTGGAGATTAGATGAATGTTCTTTTTTTCAAAGGCTACCAGAATTCAGAATACAAATGCCAAGACACTGAAATATCTTTTTTGTCTGCCTGAAGACAACTGTTCATGGGAACTCAATTGAGATATTTTTCAAGCTAAACGCCAGGGCTGAGGGTACCACTAGAAATATGAAATCTGAAGTTTTTGAATTACAATAGAGGCTGCTTTAAATTTTGAGAGTTGGTATGGTTTCTCTCCACAAAGACATGTATTTAACATTTTCAAAACTTTTTAGAATCACCAATTTCTCGCACTGTTCTCTTCAGAGTAGATCAATGTTGTTTTTTTCATAGCAAGAGAAAATTTGTCATAGAGATGTTTAATAAAACAACCAAAGCCGTAAGATTTTCTGACGTGTAGCTGCACTATTTCCCTTTTAGCTAGTATTGTTCTAATCCAGGGCACTTCTCTCGCACAAGAGAGAATATCATTAAGGGGATTCTGGCTTGCTGAAAAAAATCATTCTCTCAGCCTGTACAGAAACCACCTTGCTTCTCAGGCTGATGAACATTTAGGATTGGCATTCTCACAATTGTTTGGTCAGCTTTTAGACATGTGGCCTTGTCTGTCACCAGGTTTGGATCTTGCTTCCTAAGGAAATATTTCCCTGAAATATAGTATCTGCCTTAGGCCAGAGAGATCAAAACAGAGTGTGAAAATAAAGCACAGAACCAGGCAGCCTCATTTATGTGACCCAGAGTGTGAAAAGCATTGGAGGCAAAATTGAACTTGATTGAGCAGAAGATAATAAAATCTGTGCGTTTCTAGTTGACAAGGAATTTGTTCTCCTTCATCTAAAACTGTAATTATGAAAGCATTATCGTAGACAAAAGGAAATTATCTTCAGTAATCAGACCTTTGGAGAAAGTATCAGAACTGGCTGGCCAGAGTTCAGGAAGGTCAGAGACAGTTACAATGAGATCCTGACCAGACAGGGGTAATAGACTCATGCTCATTGCTTAAAAAAAGACAGAAATTAAAGAAACTATTCAAGTGGTTTAAAAACAAGGCAAAACAGAAGGTAAGCTACTTCTGATATTAGGAAGACTTCAAAGTAAAATAAACAAAACAGACAAATATTACCATCTAAGTATCATTTAAATAATTCTGAACAATATTCAGTACCATATGTTGAAACTTTTGAAGTAAAGATGGGGGAGAAACTCTTCAAATAAGTAATGAAATGAATCATGACATCTGGTAAGTGACATAAACAGAACCTCTGAGATTTTGTTGCATACAAGGTGTCAAATGCCTGCACTGACTCACTCAGTGTGCTCTCCAAGAACATATGTCGAGGAGCTACCCACGGTGATTATTAAAATCTAGTTTTACAGGCTAGTGTGGCCTTTACATTTAAGACAAAGCCCACACTAGCCTTCCCTAAACTAAGCTTGGGGTTACTCTCCAAACTTCCCACCTCATGTTTATACACTTTAAGAGAAGCTAAAGGAGAAACTACACAAAGAGACATTGTCACTCAAGGCAATGAGGGACTGATGCAGCCATGACTGCCTTTTCTCTCTTCCTACTCTGCTGACACTGACTCAGGTCTCTGCAGATCTCAGATTTAATCTCTTTCTCCATGAGAAACCTTAGGTGAGGTAAACAACCCAGAGGAAGAATTTACTAGATACAATGTTAGAGACCTAAGGCACAGAGTGCTGATCCCAGTCCATGCTGAAAGAAGGGGCAAAAACCAATGTATTGCAAATTATTCATTCTTGGAAAGAACTGTTCTTTCTACTATTTATCCAATCATGGTCGTATTTAATGTTAGCTACAGTTTCCTTATTAATTAATAAACTATAATTTGGCCATTACATTGGCCTTCCTGTATGTATATTTTAATGTATGGTTAAAGATCACTGAGTGTTATGTAATTCAACAATGAAGTTGATCAAGTAAGTTGAGAACGCTGACGCAAAATGACCAATGAACCCTGAGCAGTATAGCCAGTGTAAAAGAGAGGACACAACAGTATGGAATTCATGAAGATATTTAAGATTAAAAGATAAGATGAAATAGTTCTGTAATATATATAAAATTTACATTTATGTAAGGACCTTAGATATCTCTTAGTTCCACCCTCTCAATTAGTGATGGAGGGTCTCAGACTTTAGATTTATCCAAGTTAGAGAGTCAGCTCTGGGCAAAGTTAAGACTCCAAGCTTTATCTGCCTCCAAAAGGAATATTCATTCTCCTCCAGCATGCTGCTTCACAGAGAGATCATTTGGGTAAACTTGCTCATTTGAGGTGAAAAAAAAGTTGAGACATAGAGAATTTGTGAAACTATGTTCTAAAGAAAGAAAATTGAAATGCTTCCCTAGGGGAAAGTAAGATGAACACTATGAAAAATAACAAGAAAATCCTATCTACACTGAAAAGTCAAGAGCAATGGTGAAAGGGGGGATATTCTGCAATAAAATCATCAGAAGCAAAGGCAAGCCTGGTAGAGGACTGCACCAAGCAGTAGAGCCTATCAGGGGTGGGCAAACTTTTTGACTCGAGGGCCACAATGGGTTCTTAAACTGGACCGGAGGGCCGGAACAAAAGCATGGATGGAGTGTTTGTGTGAACTAATATAAATTCAAAGTAAAGGAGCGGAGGGGAGACAAGAGAACCCTCTGCTCTTTCGGCTCCGCGGGCCGTAGTTTGCCCACGGCTGGCCTAGATACTGGACAGAACCGTCAGGTACTTGGTGAGTCTCTTCTTCATCATTTTTCAACCCCAATATATCCCTACTCTGCCAGAAAATACCTGAAACCTCTTGAAAATGGGTGGCTTAGATAAATAGAAGAGAAGTTTGTTGCAGTTTCCCAAAGATCTGGGAACATTCTATGAAAGAGATTGTTATGAGAGACAGATTTTTTTTTTTACCAGCTTAACAGAAAGCATGAAGCAATGCAGGCAGAAGACTGAGAATAGTTTGAATCTAGGAATATATCCCAAGAAACCAGAAACACCAATCAGAAAAGATATATGCACCCCTATGTTCATAGCAGCACAATTCACCATAGCTAAGATTTGGAAACAACCTAAGTGCCCATCAGCAGATGAGTGGATTAAAAACTGTGGTACATCTACACAATGGAATACTACACTGTGGTAAAAAAAAGAAGTAATTCTTACCATTTGCAACAGCATGGATGGAACTGGAGAGCATTATGCTAAGCAAAATAAGCCAGTCAGAGAAAGATAAATACCACATGATCTCACTCATTTGTGGAATATAATTAACAACATAAACTAATGAACAAAAAACAGATCCAGAGACAGAGAAGCATGGATCAGACCATCAAACCTCAGAGGGTAGGTAGGGTGGGTGGGGGTAAGGGGGAGAGATCCACCAAAAGACTTGTATGCATGCATATAAGCCTAACCAACGAACACAGACACCAGGGGGTGAGGGCATGAGTGGGGTTTGGGGGAAGGGAATGGGGGGATAAGAACACATATGTAATACCTTAATCAATAAAGAAAAAAAATTCTATGGGCAGCTGATTGACAATAGCCAGTGGAGCAGAGGATCTTTACAAGGAAATCCCTTCTTGCCTAGGGTTTCTTAAAGTAAATAACTAAAGAACCAAAACTGCTAGGGGTAGGGGGCTAGAAATGATCTGGTAGCATGGGTAAGCAACCGCAGGGGTTCATGGGAATCTCAGGGAAAGGGTATTTCCTCGAAAAAATATGGGCTTTCTGCTAGGCAGAGGCCTAGGATTCCAAACAAAACTACTCCAGAGTTTAAGTGTGATATGTTTATATTCATAGGCTGCCAGTGATGTTCATTTGGTTATGCCTACATGAGATAATTGGCAATGGAGAGAAGATACTGGAAACAATAAGAATGGATTAAATAAGGAAGAAAGAGCACTAGTCTATGGTCATTTAGCATAGGCAAGCAACTCCATAGATTGATTAACGCCCCCTTCCTGACACCAGAAATAGGTTTTCATTTCAGCAATTTTTTATGACATAAAATGGTTTGAATGACTCTTCACTTTAGAGAGCTCTAGTTTTTTCAATGCTATTTATTTTGTGATTAGTCAAGGAGAAAGTTGTAGATGGCTTTTAACACTTCTTGATATCCCTTTTTACAGGGAAACCTCAAAACATTTGAAAGGTGTGGTAATAGCTAAGGAGCTTTTATCAGAGAGAGGAAAGAATAGAAGTGATATAAGTAAACGAAGAAAAATAACAAAAACTATGAGGCTTAATTTATGTAACAGTGCTCTTGTTAGAGTTGACAAATACACTCTCCTTTCTCTAACCTCTTTCCACAGTGTAACTAGCCAGGGATTAGCATGGAGACCAGATGGGTATTTGGAGTGTGGGGATGGAGAGGCCTTGTCTGAGCCTTTGACTTAAATCACACATGCCAGTGCAAGTTACTATAGAAGACTGCATCTGGACATAATGTGCTGGCTTGGTCTAGCTTAAAATAAAATGGTTCACATTTCCCCATTGTCTCAGTTTACTTCCATATATATCATTGGAGAGGCCCACCCACTGTAAGGAATAGTAATTGACCAGGCAGGATTTGGTGTTTACCTGGTTCTTAATGATAACCCTATTTGTTATGGATTGAATTGGATCTCTTTGGGAGTATTTGGAAATAGGGTCATCATTGATGTGATTAGTCATAAGGTCACACTGGTGTATGGTGGGTCTTTAATCCAAAATTCTTCCAGTAAAGAGAGGCCACTTTGGACACAGAGAAGATAGCGTGTGATGACCGAGGCAGAGATTAGAGCTATACTTCTACACACCGAGGAATTCCAAGGGTTGCTGGAAAACACTAGAAGCTGGAAAGAGGCACAAAAGAATTCTCCCCCCGAGCCATCAGAGAGAGCACTGGACATTTTCTGTTAACTTAAACATGACATAATTTTTTTAAATATATTGCATCCATAGTACTCAATTTAATGCTATAAATATTTTTTTGAAAAACAATTGTTTTTGACATGTAGAAGGGCAGGTTTGAAGATTAATATGGACTATAGAGAATATCTATAGTGCCTTCCATACTCTTTGGAGTTCACATAGGAAATACACCTTACACATGTGGTTCTGCTCATTAATGTCACTGTATTCATGATTGTTTGCGAGGTACTGAGTGGACAGATAAGCTTGAATAAGAAATGTTGGAGGCACAGTTTGTAAAAGGCTTTTACTTTTTTAAAATTATAAAATGCAAAAAGTAATTCAAAATACCAGGAAAAAATATACTTAAACTATCCTAGATTGTAGTATTCAAATTCTTTGACATGTCTGCTTAAAAAGTATACAATTTTTATATGTAATCAAAAAGTAAAATCACATTTATTTTTCTTAAATATAAATTCCTCTTAGACTCTATAGTACTTATAACTAACTTTTAAGGCCAGTTTTATTTTATTTGTTGTCACGGGCATGTAAAGTACAGCAAAGAGATAGAATACAGTATAGCTATGCACAGTGTCAGATGGGTAGTAGACTAATTGGGGTTATCACTTCATAAGGTATATAATTATCTAATCACAATGTTGTATACCTGAAACTATTGAATATCAACTGTAATTGGAAAATAGATCATATTGAATATCAACTGTAATTGGAAAATAAATCATATATATATAGTACATATACTGTATATATATCCTACCTAATAAAAGAGTAATATGCAAATTGATCATCACTCCAACACACAAGATGGCCGTCCCCATGTGGACACAAGATGGCCTCCACAAGATGGCCTGCAGGGGAGGGCAGTTGGGGGCGACCAGGCCTTCAGGGGAGTGCAGTTGGGGGCGACCAGGCCTACAGGGGAGGGCAGGCGGGAGGGACCAGGCCTGCAGGGGAGGGCAGTTGGGGGTGACCAGGCCTGCAGGGGAGGGCACTTAGGGGTAGCCAGGCCAGCAGGGGAGGGCAGTCAGGGGTGACCAGTCTGGCAGGGGAGGGCAGTTAGGGGCAATCTGGCTGGCAGGGGAGTGGTTAGGGGGTGATCAGTCTGGCAAGCAGAAGCAGTTAAGGGCAATCAGGAAGGCAGGCAGGCGAGCATTTGGGAGCCAGCAGTCCTGAACTGTGAGAGGATGTCCAACTAAACAGGCAGTCGGACATCCCTTGAGGGTTTCCAGATTGGAGAGGGTGCAGGCTGGGCTGAGGGACACTTTATATATCTCCTATATAATAAAAGGCCAGAAGCATAACATCCAGAACAACCAGAGACCAGAACTACCACGGCCCCTTGCCGGGCTGGCCCCGCCCCCAAGCAAACGTTTAAGACAATCAGGCAGGCAGGCAGAGTTGTTAGGGGTGATAAGGTAGGCAGATGGCCCCTCGCAGGGCTGGCCCTGCCCCCCAGCAAGCAGTTAGGGGCGCTCAGGCAGGCAGGCAGAGTGGTTAGGGAAGATCAGGTAGGCAGGCCAGTGGTTAGGGGAGATCAGGTAGACAGACAGCCCTTGCAGGGCTGGCCTCACCCCCCAGCAAAGAAAGAGGGAGGCCCAGGCCACCAGCGGCAATTCTGTGGCAGGTGTGTGGCCAGCCAGTGATCACCCTACAGAGGGAGGCCTAGGCCAGCCAAGCCATTGCACTTCATGCCTGTTGCCTGCAGAGGGAGGCCACTGGTGTCAGGGGAGGAGGGCAGCGCTGCACAGATGGCAAGCAGTGGCAGCAGTGGGGGTGGGGCCAGCTGCCTGCAGCCAGGATAAGGAAAGCCCCAAAAGGCCCTGATCTCAGGCCAGGCCTAGGGACCCGACCTTAGGTGTCCCAGATTGTGAGAGGGTGCAAGCCAGGCTGAGGGACCCCCTGAGTGCATGAATTTTTGTGCAATGGGCATCTAATATACATATATACATATATACATAAATACATATATACATATACATATACATAAATATATATATATATATATACACATATATATATATATATGTATATATATATATATATATACACACACACATATATATAAAATAAAAGGGTAATATGCTAATTAGACCAGACGTCTTCTGGACATCATTCCAGATGTCCTTCCTGACAAAGCAGGGGCCTGCAGCCAGCCAGAAGGAGGTAAGCTCAGGTCTTGTGTGCCTGCAGCTGCCAGAGGGAGGGAAGCTTGGGTCCTAGTTGCCTGCAGCTGGCAGGAGGAGGAAAGCCTAGGTCCCAGGTGCGGGGGCTGAGGCAGAGGCGGTTAGGGGCAATCAGGCAGGCAGCCAGAGTGGTTAGGGGCAATAAGGCAGGCAGCCAGAGTGGTTAAGAGTGATCAGGCAGGCAGGTGAGTGGTTAGGAGCCAGCAGTCCCGGATTGTGAGAGGGTGCAGGCCGGGCTGAGGGAACCCCTCCCCTGGGCACGAATTTTGTGCACCAGGCCTCTAGTATACTAATAAAAGGGTAATATGCTAATTAGACCAGGTGAGCAGACATCTTCCAGACGACTGACTTTCTTTTGGACTTAGGGGCGACCAGGCCGGCGGTGGGGCAGTTGGGGGGCGACCAGACCAACTGAGGGGCAACCAAGCCGGCAGGGTGGGGCAGTTGGGGGGCGGCCAGGCTGGTAGGGCGGCAGTTGGGGGGTGACCAGGTCAGCAGGGGGCCAGTTGGGGGCAACTAGGCTGGCAGGGCAGCAGTTGGGGGTGACCAAGCCAGAGGGGGGCAGTTGGGGGTGACCAGGCCAGCAGGGGGGGGGGCCGTTGGGGGCAATCAGGCCCGCAGGCGGAGGCGGTTGGGGCAATCAGGCAGGCAGGAGCAGGCCTAAACCAGCAGTCAGACATCCCCCAAGGGGTCCCAGATTGGAGAGGGTACAGGCTGGGCTGAGGGGACCCCTCCTCCCTGTGCATGAATTTCGTGCACCAGGCCTCTAGTGTGTATGTATGTGTGTGTATGTGTGTATATATATGTATATATATACATGTATATATATATGTGTGTGTATATATATGTGTGTGTGTGTATGTATATATATATATGTGTGTGTGTGTGTGTGTGTGTATACATACACACACACACACACACACACACACACAAGAGGCCCAGTGCATGATGCACTGGAGGGGGGGGTCCCTCATCCTGGCCTGCCCCCTCTCACAGTCCGGGACTCTGTAGGGGAGGAAGGCGACCCGGCGATCAGGGGAAGGCAATGCCCCCATCATACCTCTGCTGCTGCCACTGCCAGCAGCACAAGCCTCAGCGGGCCCTGGTTACCTGAGCCTTGGGCAGCCCTGGGCAGCTGGGCAGCCGCCATCCAAGGCTTGCCTGCACCTCGAGTCAGCCCTGGGCAGCTGGGGGCTGAGGGCAGGTCTGGCCACACCTCACGCCTGCCACCCCCCCAGCGGGGCTGAAAGGACTGGGGGACTCTGGTGGGGCTGAGGGGACTGGGTGCCGCCATCTTTGTGATGGCATGATGGCCAATTTGCATATTCCCTCTTTATTAGATAGGATACTAGTGGACCAGTGCACGAAATTCATGCACATTAAAAGGGAATTAATTAGAGGAAATATTTTAATATTGTTATTTGCCCTTTCTCTATAATAGAATTGTAAGAAGTGAAAGAAAATTAGTAAAATGTATATGAAAATCTCCCTCCTGTCAGAGTCTGGGATGCACCACGGGACCTAGAGTCAAGTCCTTGCCTACCACCCGCACACACTTCAAAAACGCAGGAGACCCAGACCTGGCCGGCCCCATCACTTCAAGCCCCTCTGGGCAGGGGGCACAGCCTCAGGTCCCCCAGCCAGGTGCTAGGTACGGGGTGCAGTCTCAGGTCCCCTGTCAAGCCCCTCTGGGCAGGAGGCGCGGCCTCAGTTCCCCCGACCCAGTGCCTAGGCGGGGGTGTGGACTGAGGTCCCCTGCCTTGGCCAAGCACCATGCAGCCTCAGGTCCCTGCTGTTCGGTCATTACATTATGGCGCCCTGGCCAATTTGCATATTCCTCTATTATTAGTGTGTGTGTGTGTGTGTGTGTGTGTGTGTGTGTGTGTGTGTGTGTGTGTGTATAAGAGGTCTGGTGCATGAAATTCTTGCAGAGGGGAGGGTCCCTCAGCCCAGCCTGCACCCTCACCAATCAGGGACCCCTAGGGGGATGTCCAACTGCCGGTTTAGGCCTGATCCCACAGGGATCGAGTCTAAACTGGCAGTCGGACATCCCTCTCACAATCCAGGATGGCTGGCTCCTAACCGCTTGCCTGCCTGCCTGCCTGATCCCCTGCCAGCCTGGTCGCCCCCCAACTGCCCCCCTGCTGGCCTGGTCATCCCCCTACTGCCCCCTTGCTGGCTGGCCTGGTCACCCCCCAACTGCCCCCCTGCCAGCCTGACCGCCCCCCTACTTGCCCCCCTGCTGGCCTGGTTGCCCCCTAACTGCCCCACCACCAGCCTGGTCAACCCTTAACTGTCTGGAAGGAAGTCGGATGTCTGGAAGATGTCTGGTCACCTGGTCTAATTAACGTATTACCCTTTTATTAATATAGATATATATAGTGATATAGTGCTGATGAAAGGAAAATTAAACTCCAGTGTAATGTGACCTAAGAATATATTTTGTTCATGTCATAAATTTATGACAATAATTGATGTCATCTAAAACTTCACAAGTAATAATACAAATGCACTTTTCTATAATTTTCTCTTTACTTATGCTGATACTTCAGCCTCCATTTTAACTTCTACTCTTTTCAATCAAGGACAGAATGTCAGCATTTTTTCCACCCAAACAGTGTCACAGTATCTCCTTGTGTAATTTTTTTATTTTATTGCAGGACAATGACTTAAAAGTAAAATAACTGGCTGAGAAGAGGTAAGTAGATAGCAATTCCCCACTAAAACATTGCATTTTAAGAAGGATGATATATTTAGCAGAAAGTATAGATTAACTGGTTTCTGTTCATATGTTGTTTTTGTAATCACAGTCTTAAATTCCAATGATGTTGAATTTGAGGTAATTATGAAGTTTAAAGCATGCATATTAGAGTATTGGAAGTTATTTCATAAATATTGGTTTTGAAATATGGAGAAATCAAGGTCATGTAGTCATAAATTCTTGTGCACATTTGTTTTCTGTCAATTCTCTTCCAAATGGAAAAATAATTACCTAATAGTATCTATCTATAGAAGAAAACCGTGAATAGTATTAAAACAATTTTAGCAGTTTTTTTAACCTAGGATGAACATTTCAATAATCAATATATCATGGTTAAATTGAGTAAAGCACCTGAACAAGGGCAAAGCATTCTAATAAGTGACAATGTCACTTAGTCTGTGTTTGTGACAGTAGATGACTATAACAAATTGGATTAAGCACTTGAAGTTTTTTTTCCACTTTGGAAATACCTACTCTTCAAGTGTATTTTATGAAGTAGGAGTTCCACAAGTAGCAGATTTAGTTAATAAGTTTTTAAACATATATTTTCAGAGCACTTTACACTTTAACTATGTGACCACAGGCCTAAGAAAAAATATGTAACAAAAATAGTGCATCACTTCTAAGAAAAAACACACACTATAGTACACAACTGGAAATTTGAGGATTTAATGACAATGATCATCAACTTTAGACAAGTAAATTATAACTTATTAAAAGATTATATTAAAAATGAAATAGCAACATTTAAAACCTCCCATGTTGTCATAAATTTTAATGCATATTTCAGCTGTTATTTTTCCATTTACATGTAGAAATGTATTGAGTGTCTCTTTAAAAAAAAATGAAACCTCACCCGAGGATTTTTTTAAAAAATTGATTTTAAAGGGAGAGGAAGGGAGAGAGAAAGAGAGAAAAAAAAATCAGTGTGAGAGAGCAACATCAAACAGTTGCCTCCCATATGGGCCCTGATCAGGGATGGAACCCTTCATCTAGTTATGTGCCCTGACAGGGAATCAAACCTGCAACCGTTTGGTGTATGGGATACAACCAACTGAGCCACCTGGTCAGGGCTATTGAATGTCACTTGTATGCCAGGAATTGTTCTATCTTGAGAAACAATACCTGATCCTTAATGTGAAAATTTCTTTAGTTTTATTATTTCAAATAGATGTCTGTTTTTTATCAGACACTTCAGATTTTGTCATTTATTTATTCTTTTTCTTTTATTCTAAAAATTTGGTTCTTCTATTAGATCCTCAAAAAAATCTAGATTATTCTTTTATAGTAATACTCTTCAGATACATGAAATGTGTTTAATATTTATGTTTTGGATATTTTTTATATTCTCTCATGTTTTCATCTTTAATTTCTTTGTCTTCTATTTCTGGGTAATCTTACATAAAAATGAACTTTATTTTTCTCTCTTATACTCACATTATGAAATATAAATAATTAACCTAAATATTTCTTCTATCAAGAGTAACTTGAAACTGCATATTTCTAAACAACTTTTAAAACTATAATAGCCTAACTGTACAAGTTTATATTTTTCTAAAAATGGCTCAAACCATTGGTTAATAAATTGCCATTGGCAAAAAGAAAATATAGTAAAACATTTTTAAACTATTTGTTAAGTAAATGCATACTTTGATATTTTGCATTTATTTATTGTTTTGTACAGGCAAAACCTAAGAAGCAGTAAGAAAGTATTGATAAATCAAATTTAGAAATTGCTGACACATATCTCTTTCAATAAATGGATGGCAGATTACCAAAGGACATTAAATGGTACATTGCATTGAGTTATCAGAATGCATGATTATCAAGTTTCTAGCCTAATCTTTAGGTTAAAGCATTAACATTTTGCTTATATAATTCTTACTTTGAGGTGTGAATAGTATAGGTCAGGGCAATTAACTGTGATATATAGTATTTTGTTGTGCTTTGTTCAAAGACAGTATGTACCAGAACAGCATTTAATACCTCTTCCTTCTTTTCTAGGAAGTCTGTTTAAATACATTATATTTACATTTCTATTATGTCATCTTATTGGGGGGAGGGGAGTGGCAAAGTTACATGGCCATGAGCTAGCTAATTACACTTATAATATTTCCACCTATAATATTTCCTTACACAATCCCATACTCAGTTTATTTAAATAGTATCTACTACTTATTACTGATTAGATTCCAATATGAATTTTGTTAGGAATTATTGAATTTCTCCTCTCTGCCATTTGTTCACACAGCCCCTGGGATTCTGGGATTTTCCAGGACCTGCTTTCTCCCTTGCTCCACCCGCTGCCTCCCCCCCCCCCCGCCCCGCCCCATTGAAGTTTTAATATAACTGTGGGGGTTGCTTCTTATAACCATGAAGAAAAATAGCCCCACATATTTCACTCTTCAGGCAATCTTTGCCAACTAGGTCACAAAATGGGCCTGCTGCCAGATTTCTTGGAGCTGGGTTCTTTAATAGGAGTTCATGTGTTAACACTTATCCCCTCATTCAAAGGATGGCCAAGAATCAGGACCTAAAAGAAGAGATTCTAATCTCATGTCATGGCCATTTTCTATTGATATTTCTTGTTTTTCTTTAGACATTGAATTCCTCCCTCTTCCCCCTCATCTGGACATGTGGCCCAATCCATATGCTTAAAGCATGACAAAGGCATTTCAGCCTACTGGCCTTGGTGTTCCTTCAGCTAGCTGTCTTAGGACATTATTAGAATTACAAAGACCTCTTCAAAAAAATAGTTCATTTGCCATAAAAGATACTAAATGAATTGAAGATAATGAGAATCATGGCATAGCTGGGGGTTCCCATTAAATAACTGCTTCTCCCATCTTCCAACCAAAGAAACTTCAACTTCCTGAAGTTTCTAACCAGTGATTTGATCCCCCCCAAAAGTTCCCCATCTAGTTTTTATGATGTTTTTATGAGCCTTTTACTAGTAATGGTTCCACTCAGAGCAGACACTAAACCTTGCTATTGCACAAGCCAAACTCTCTGCAGCTCTATGGCCTTTACTCCTCTGCATCCCCTCCCCCCATCCCACACACACACACACACACACACACTTTTTTTAATGCCAAGATATTCCAGAGAGATAGCTTCTCATTCCCCAGGTGTTGGCTCAAAGCCCACTCCCTCCACCAAGCCTTCCCAATCCATCCTAGAGTACCCAGCATCCCTTATCAGCCTCTGTTCCATTGAATTACTTAAAAAAACCCGCACTTAATACAACCTGAATATTCTTATTTGCTTTCATACCTATTGCCAGTTTATCCCCAATCAGAATAGAAGCTTCATTAGAGAAGAGAATGTGTCTACTTTGTCAGGTCCTCTGCTAAATTTCTAGATATTCAATGTATAGTTCTTGAATCAATTAAATAAAATATTAATGAAACTATGAAGCAACCAAAATGCATCTTCTGTTGAAATTAAACATCATAATTAAAACTATTTTGGTCCATTTTCTGTGCTTCTGCAGCACATCATTTTTCCATTATTGCAGGACTGCTCAGAGTGAATTTAATTGGATTTATCATTCCACTGTGAATGACAGTGTGCACATGTCACAGCGACGCCTCAACTGTGGCACCCTGTCACAGTTTCTAGAAACAACGAGAAGCTGGGTCTGTTTGTTGAATTATAGAGAAGGGAAATTAATGCATTTAGTATTTATAAATAAATGTTGCAGTTCAGTTATTGATTTTTCCAAACAACCATGATATATTTGTAAAAAATAATCCTTAGGGGAGAGATCAACCAAAGGACTTTTATGCATGCATATAAGCCTAACCAGTGGTCATGGACAACAGGGGATTGGGGGCATGTGTGGGGAGGGGTTTGAGATGGGAATGGGGGGATGAGGACAAATATGTGATACCTTAATCAATAAAGAAATTAAAAAAAATAATCCTTAGTAGCTCCTGGTTTGAATATAAGACACTTCCAAGGAAATGTTTACATTGTCTCAGAACCTTGTGATTTAATATCTAACACCAGATGTACCAGTATGTCTGTACATCTTTAATTACTGAGGAAGGATGCAGTAAATGAATGAAAATATTAAGGATTGGTTAATAATTCAACAGCCAAATTAGTCCCTGACCCCCCTCTATCACCTGATTTAGGATGTGATCCAGGATCTTCAGGATCCTGAGTAGAGCCCAGGGTCCCCTTCACCAAGCGACCATTCTCCCATGTATCTTCATGCAGGTCAAATTTTTCTTCTGTTTTCCTTATTTTCTTTCTGGTAATTTTGTAGATAGAATCTTGTTTTTTTCTTAATTCTAAGGTGTAACCCATACATGCCCCTGGTATATTATTATTATATTATTATTATCATTCTTTTTGCTGAGAGTAGAACTGTGAATAAGCCAGCTTTCCTAGATGAATGACTTCCCTTAAGTGCTTTTTGTGCTGCTAGATAGATTATCCTTTCCTTACATTACAAATGAGGTGCTAAGGACACTGGAAGTGAGAACACTTGTCATTTCTGAAAGCTTTTTGAACATAAGGCTCCCAGATTACACTGTTTCCTCTTCAAATTCACCTTCAGACATCTGAGAAAGTGGCACCTGAACGTCTTACACTGGTAAATTTCCTCTGGTGAGTCATGCCACCGCTGCCAGCCCAAGCCCTTTCAGAATGCCCTGTATGTAACAGGGTCTAATTGAGGAACCTGGAAGTGGCAAAGGAACAGATTGACTGGGTAAAAATTGGTAGGTTTGAACAGATAAGTGGCTGTTGAAATAAATCAATTTTCATCAATGAGTTCAAAGGGGTGACTATGGAAACAAATAGAATGGCAACTCTAATCAGCTGCTTCCGGGAGGTCATTAAAATAATTTTATTACCATGTTATGACTGCCAGAGAACAGCCACCTGCTGGAGTTGAAAAATGAAGTTTACTGATTTTTTTTAATCCTCACCTGAGGACATGATTTTATTGATTTTCAGAGAGAGCGAGAGTGCGGGTGAGAGAAAGAGCGATGTGAGAAGGAACCGTGGATCAGTTGCCTCCTGTACTCACCCTGACAGCGGGCGGGATCAAACCACTAACCTAGGTCCATGCTCTGCCTGGGAATGGAACCCCCAACCTGTTGGTGTGCTGGAGGATGCTCCAACCAACTGAGTCCCCTGGCCAGGGCTGAAGCTTACTGACTTGAAAAGAGTCTAAATGCCTTTTTTCCTTCCTTCTTTTCTTCCTCTTTCCCTTCCTCCCCCAAGTTCATTTCTTCATTTCTTCCTTTTTGAAAGAAAGAAGTCTGAATGTCTTTTGACTTTTGAGAGAATTTCCTTCCTTTCTTCCTTCCTTCCTTTCTTTCTCTTCTCATTTCCTCCTTTTTTTTTCTTTTTCTTTTTTTTAAGTTGGGGACAAAAAATAGGCTTTGGGGAAGCAATAAATCTAAACAAAAGGAATAAGTAAAAGTTACTGTATGAGCACAAGATAACATCTCAAATTACAAGGTAGTTAAACTATGAAATCCTGAATGACACATTATAACTAGAGGGTAATTGTATTAATTATTTTTGAATTTCGCTCTGATAATGAGATTCAAGAAACACAGGGCTGCAGTCTTTCATTTCACTGTGCTCAGAGGCCTATCGTCTCTAATGTAGTGTTTCGCAGGATTCTGACAGAAAATTTTTTGACAGAAAATGTGTGGGTGACATTTCATATTTGTCTGGTTTAATAATTATTTTTGGTAAGTGAAATATGAACATTTTATGAAAACAAATCAGCTTTAAATAATAAGATTTTTATTTTCTTTTTTTTTTCTTTCCAACAGGTTAAGGGAGGTTTTTTTTAACCTGTGTTTTCTATAATTCTTTCTTTTATCCATCCATCCATCATCCATCGATCCATCCATCCATCCATCCATACATCCATCCATCCACCAATCTACCTACCAAATATTGAGCTTGACAGACTATCTCTTGGAAAAGACTTTAGTCATGTTCTTCTGAGACCTTGTTTCAACTACACCCTGCTCTTGACCCCTATCCTATCTTCCAACTGCTTAGTTTTAGCAAAGAAGCTTGTTAAGTCAATTTAGTAATAATCACCATCCTTGATATCCCATCACCCTTGATAGCTAATTAAGCTGGTCAATCCCCACCTTTCACATCTAAGTTCTTAACTTGCCTTTAGCAAGAATCCTTTTAGGTCCGTTTAGAAAGAATCCCCCCTGCTCTTTAGTAATTTTCCACCCACTGACCCCTCCTCACCCCGTTACTTGGCTATAAATCCTCACTTGTCCTTGCATTTGGAGATGAATCAGATCTCTCTCCCCTGTTGGAATACCCCTTTTATAGTAGGGTTGAATTAAGTCTCCCTTACCATTTTAACAAGTGTCAGGTTAATTTTTTTAACAGTATAGTGCCCATAACTTGGAGAGGCACTATTGTACTCCTGGACCTCTCACTCAGGACTCTAATTGTGCACTTTTGAAAACTTGGTCTTCATCCCTGAAGGATTGATTGGGAAGTACAGTTTCTGATCCAGTCCAGTGCTTGGGATGATAGGTCATTGAACCTTGGCAAGGACAGATTCTGATTCTTAAGATTCTCTATTTTTCTTGCTACTTTTAAGATTGTATTTTTGTGTTCATTTTTTTAGCAGATTTGCTAATGTGTTTAGGTGTAGTTTTTTTTTGTATTTATTCTGTTGGGGGGTTGCTTGATCAATCATGAAAAAATCTTAACTGTCTTCCCTTACATATTGCTTTTGCCTAACTATTTTTTCTATCGTGGATGCCAATTACCAAAGGTTACACATGCTAACCTTTTTAATTATGCCCAATATATTTCTTATGCTTTTTTCTAGGTTTTGCATCCTTTTTCTTTACTTTTGTTATGGTCTCTATATTTTCTATTGATCTATATTCCAGTTCATTAATCATTTCATCAATTCTTTACTCTGATGTTAAACTTAACTATTGAGTTCTTAATTTTGATTATTACATTTTGGTTCTACATCTTCTGCTTGATTCCCTTTCAGAACTGTCAAACTTAAACTTTCTGCTAAAATTTTCTACCTTGATTTCCATTCCTTGAGGTTTATTTATATTGTGTGTTTGATAATTCCAATATCTGTATATCTTTAGGTATCTTTCTCGCAGTTTCTATTTTCTTGAATGTTTATGCATTTGCTTTTGTGTCTTGTATGATGGATAATTTTTGGTTGAATGCTAGACATAGTGTTTGAAAATTTATAAGAATATTTTGAAAAAATCTGTTGCTTCACAGATTTTCTTTTCTTTCTGGAAGGTTTTTAGGATTGGAACATCACATCAATTAAGTTTGAAATTCGAGCTAATTTGAAGCAGGATTTCAAACTTTGTAGTGGAAGATCTATTTCTAGTTAATCCTATATATTTAAAATGAAAAGTTAAAGTTTTATGAGGTCTTCTTTATGACTGGCCCACATCTGATGTTTATTCTATACTTGAGGCCCGGTGCACAAAATCATGCACGGGTGGGGGTCCCTCGGCCTGGCGGGCGATCAGGGCCGATCAGGGCTGGGCTGGAGAAGAAGCAACAGTTGCCGGGCCGGGCATGGAAGGAACAGACGCCAGCCGCCACCGCTGCCATTGTTGGCACTCCACCACCATGCAGTTCACTGCCTCTCCCCCTCCTCTTTTCCTTGCCTCGCCACCACTGCAGTGGGCGGGTGGGGGCCGATCAGGGCCTGCAGGCCAGGGGGAGGGATGGGGCATGGGAAGTTGGCCGCCAGCCCCGAGGAGGGAGCTGGCCCTCAGCCCCCCTGAGAAAGGGGCCGCATCCTCTACCACCCACCCCGGGTTCCCTGTCCAAGCCCTGGGGCTGTGAGGAGGGACCATGGGAGGCTGGCCAGCTGGGGGAGGTTGGCTTTGGGAGCGACTGACCACCAGGGAGCAGCTTCTGCATTGAGCGTCTGCCCCCTGGTGGTCAGTGCACATCATAGTAACTGGTTGTTCCAGTCGTTCCAGTCACTTAGGCTTTTACATGCAGATGCCTATGAAATGGCTCACCTGCCCCGTCTCCTGAGCTGTGATTTCTGCTTGGCTTCACATTGCCACTTAACTCCGCTGCTACTAGGTTTACTCAATAGTTGGCTTTCTCCTTTTAGATTGAAATTGTTTAAAATTTAGTAGATGTCTGAAGAGAAATAATGCTCTGAATATCAGGATCATCCCTATACTTCACTTGCTTTGGAATCTTGACTCCCTTAAGATCTTAATGCTTTGGTGACTACCAAATATAATGCCATCTGTAATAATTTTATGTATATTTTCTTGGTAGTCACAAGAAAATCGGATAGGGGCTAGAACACTACAACCTAAAAAAGAACATCTAGTTATTGTTAAATATTGTTAAGTGTTTTAATATACCTTTAGAGATGTAATAACATCATATAACTTTTTAATTTCAAAATAAGTTGATAAATAGCATTCAGCATGGCTGCCATAATAATAGCTTTTAATGAATAATAACCAGGAGTTGTATTACATAGCACTCTTTGAATCTGGCTTTAAAATTCAGATCAAGTCATTACTCTTAAATCATTTCACTTATCTTCTACCCCAAGTATTTTGTGCATTCATAGAATGGAAAAGAATAACTAATTTGTTGACCCTATTAGCAGAACATTTCAGTTCCTCTTTTTGCTATCTGACACACAATTTTTTTAAAAGGATTAAGCCTTTGAAGAACTGCTATGTAAATGTTACAAAATTCAATTCTACTTGCAAAACATAGAATGTTTGAATATTTAACTTTTTCTGCTCATTGTTCAAATATCATTTGAAAATCTTTAATCAACAATTAAAATGTCCAACCAACTTCAGCCTTTCTAGTTTTTGGGAAAAATGCAATTATTGAAAGAAAGCTTGCAAATAGGAAGAAATTTAAATGTAACCCTATAAACAAATAGAAAATGAATAAATTAAACAGTGAGAATTCAAAAGGTGATACTATTTAATTTTGAAATATTATAATTGTGTGTGTTGGATATTTTGACTTGTTTGGATAATATTTTATGGAACTCCAAATTTTAAGTGGATAAATTTATTTTTTACTCTGGAATGGAATAAAATTCAGAGTAAAAAACAGATGATATAATCATAATAAAGAAAAATTTACTTGATGAGTTTTGTCTTCTTAGAGGTTGTTGAAGAAAGGTAATTTATAAGTAAGTTAAAATATAAAAACTTGAAAATATTGCTGCAAAATATTTATACATTTCACTATGAAAAAAGTTGAAGTTGAGGATATTTTCCACTCTAACTGCATACTCATTGTGATTCCTTGCTGTTCAAGTTGTTCCAGACTGAAATGTCTTTTATTTCATACTGACTTTCTTATTCCTACTGATGCAATATTTTTAGAAAAATTGTTACAGTTTAATTTTGTTTTGGAATATTAATCTTGAATATTTGTGTCCTGTATATCTGTAAGTCCTCTGTCTCTTAATACCATTTTTCCTTCAATATCTTGGAGTCCTCAGGCCAATAGAACTCCTAGGAACTTGCCTTAATTTCCCAGAGGTGCTATGCAAAGTACAGATATAAGGCCCCCACTGTTACCCTTGCCACAATCCAATGAAAAATAGTAATAATAACGATTAGGAAATCATGTTATTTTTTCATTGCTTACTGTGTACCAGGCATTGTGCTAAGCATTTTACACATGAAAACTAATTTAAAACTCACAAAAATTCTGGAAGTAAGCACTGTAAACCCTACTGCACAGAGGAAGTAATTTGCCCAAAGTAATTTGGAACCATAGGAAAACTTCAGATTGGTCTGGCTCCAAAGCACTTTCTCCTAATCTTATGCTGCATTGCCATAGGAAAATCACAGTAGCCTTAAGTCTCATACCCCAAAACCCATCCATACATCAAAGAAACAAAACCTCCCTAGTGATTGTTCCATACATAAAACAGTGATGCTACACATGCCTTGTCTCTAGCTTGTTTAACCATCTTAGAAAAGGGCCATGAAATCACTTTTGCTGAGCAGGAGTTCATTTTATGCTTTAATTCTTAAGTTGCAGCATTCTGATCTTAGCTTTCAACAGTCTTATTTTAGGATCTGAGATATTATTCCTGTGTCTTGACTCACATCTACTTTTTCCTAAATCACAAGCCAATCTTTTAATATTTGTAGGCATTTTTTAGTAATCATGGTAGACACCAAATCTTTAAATACCTTGCACTTCAAAGATAGGTTTGAGTCCTTCACCCCCTTATCATCTCTTATTGTTTAATCCTTTCTACAAAGTAGGCTTTGGCAAAGGATTTGCTGGTAATCTAAACTTCCAAAGCATGGACTTGTTCCTATAAGCATGTTCTACTTGATTATGACTTCATTACATATCATTGTATTAACTCTTGCAAGGAATAAACTGAATGCAGAGGCCAGTCTTATGGGAACATGTTTGAAACAAAACCATTAGTTACTTTAATTAACTTGACCAATTGATTTATTCTAACTTAAAAACACCACACTAGCTTCAGCACTTTAAAAATGTGATCATTGATTGCCCCATACAGATAATATTGTTTCATCTACTGCACCACAAACACATTAAAGAAATAATGAGTAAATTGACCCATGATATCTTAGCCAAGAAAAATAAAATATATTCATAATGTACTGGCTGGATGAATAGGTATTTTGAACTCATCCAAAAGAGAACTCTATTTTCACACACCCAGTCTTCTATTCTATCAGTCCTCACTATCTCAAAAAATGGTACCACTACCTATCTATCTGCTCAAGCCAAAACTTAGCTTTATGCTTGAATTTTCTCTTTCCTCTCCCTCACAACAATAAATTCTATGGCTTTTCCCCCTCCTGTTTATTTCTGCTACTCTCATGCTAATCCAGGTCACATCATGTCTTGTCAGAACTACTTCAGGACCCTTAAACTGTTCTCTCTAGTTTCATTCATGTGCACTAATCCCAAAGCTCTCCCCAACATAAAACAACATATGTTATTCTTCTAATATACACCTTCTAATAATTCCATGTCACACTTAAAATCTAAAACCTACTCATGACCTAGAAGCGACTGCTTTATCTGTCTTCTGATTTTCTTCTTGACCTCATCTTGTATCAATCTCTCCATGTGCATCATGCTTTGAATACACTGACTTTATCCTTTGGGGATATACTAAGCTCAATACTATCTTCAAATTTTTGCTTTGGACACATTTGGTTGGCTGGGTCCTTCTCTTTATTTAGGTATCTGCTTGAATCAATTTCTTAGAGAGACTTTCTCTGATACCCAAATTAAAACGAATATTTTCAAAGTCCCTCTGTCACATTAATCTATGGGTATTTGATATTTTTCTATCAATTTTTTTGCCTATTTAGTTATTGGAATTCTTCTCTATAAGTGCTGGTACCAAATCTCTTCTTTTTCAGCACAATACCAATAAAATTTTGGGGGATAATTGAATGAATTAAGGAATCATTTATATATAAATAATTCATATATAAACAGGAAAATTAAGAAATTGAGAATTAGGGAATATTAATCATAAGAAGTATTTATTATGATCATGGCTCTAAAGCATCCGTGGGCAAACTAAGGCCTGCGGGCCAGATCCGGCCCGTTCGGCTGTTCTATCTGGCCCGCGGAGCCGAAAGAGCGGAGGGTTCTCTTGCTCTCCCCTCCGCTCCTTTACTTTGAATTTATATTAGTTCACACAAACACTCCATCCATGCTTTTGTTCCAGCCCTCCGGTCCAGTTTAAGAACCCATTGTGGCCCTCGAGTCAAAAAGTTTGCCCACCCCTGCTCTAAAGGCTTGAAAAGATTTCACAGAGGTGGCAATAAAGAGGAAAATCTTATACTTTCTAAGTCATGACACAAAAGAAAGGACAAGAGTTGAAAGTAAAAGCAATGAGGAGAACTGATCACCTAATTATTTCAGGGGAACTTTTGGGTCCCACCTTCTGATGTCCCCGGTTCCAAGACCTGGACTCTGAACCCCTGGAATCTCTCTCACTGCCTACTTCTACTGACTTGAGAATTCAGTAGTAGAGTCTACCTGGAATTTAATTTCAGCTTTGCTGTAAGACAGTATCTCAACATGTTCCCCTCAGCTCCCCATAGTGAAGCCTAGACACACGAGGCCTTTATGAGCTCTGACATAGGTTCTTAGGAAGCCTCCCCTTGCGTTGGCTCTGGCCCTGCTTAACTGAAAGAGGTATGTGAGGTAACTGGGCAGGAACATGAGAAACAAAAGAAGGAGAGGAACTCCGGTATGACCTGGTAAAGAGATTTAGAGTTGAATGTCAAAACTTGATTCTGATATGATGTCATTTCTTTAAAAAGCAATGCCCTAAGCAGAACTTGCCTTTGAACATTCAGGGTTGACATAATGTGATTTAAGTATGCCCTTGGCAATTTTATTTATAATGACTTGATAAAATAGTTTTTGCACAGTGAAATTATGCAAGCAATGGTGATGATAGACACCACTTAATGGTCTAGCAGTAATGCTCTAATTCTGAAAGTTAACAACCGTAATAATAACCATGGTGAGATAATAATAATACAACTTAATGAGTGCTTAGAAAATAGAAAATAGGCACATATTTTCTTATTTAATCCTATGAACAATGATAAGAACTAGATATTTTAGTCCCTGTTTTCAGATAAAGAAATTGAATCTGAGTCCCAAATCTCAAAATTGGTAAATTGAGCATAGATTGGAATATAAGTCTGTTTGATGCCATCTGTCTACATTTATATTAAATATCTGAAGAATTACTCTGTGTCATTAGCCTACAACAAATAAAGAAATTGAAAACTAGAACTTGGGGGGAGTGGCTGATATGCTATGGAAAAAAAAAAATGTGTGCACACCTTTTTTTTCTGTATAAGACTCTAACTGAGAACCTGATCCAAAAAAGAATTTTGATAGAATTCTTTGTCAAAATGTACAAAGTGTTTGCATATACTGTCCGGACAGTAAAAGTAGACTAGTCCTTATCAGTTGGGGGGCACTTAAATGGACTATCTTCTATTCCAGGACATTTCTTTAATTCCTGTCTGGAAAATACTAATTTGAGCATCAGGTTTTCTAGATTGCCAAACAAGGGAAGGAAATAGCTGGAAAGACTTTTAATATTCTGATTAAAAAATCTACAGAGATGATACTTCTCAGATGCATTCAATCAACAGCAACAAATAGCAATCATTTAGCAAGAATTCTGCTATCTTTTACTATAACTGGCCACCCTGTGATGCTGCAAACACTGCAATATATTAGATAGATGTAAATATGTATTATACGCAGGTAGAGGGGGATGCTAATCTATGCCCTTTGCATTCAAGGGTATCATGTTGGTCCATCTCTAATTGCTTTACATATCTAACTGCATCCCATCTCTAACTGAGTCCATGGAGCCACTAAGACATGTCCATCTGGAGCTCACACTCCAACTTTACTCAAGTATTATTGTCCAAGCAAGCCCCCTAGCCTCTTTGTAAGTTCTGCAAGATCCTCTCTGCAAGATCCTCTCTGCCACGCCAGATTTCCTGAGGTTGATCTGAGCTGTCAGTGTTTGGGGGAAGGAGAGTAGAAAGAGTTTGGACATATGGCTGGGTATCCATATGCATGTGCAAAAAGACTTCTTGCAACCTTTGGTAATGTCAGGCCTGGGAAGAAAAGAAAACTGACCCACAGATGTACTAAATATTAGGGGTGGGCAAAAATCTGTGTGTAAATGAGCAGAGGTGGATGTATATGTATTTCTCAAGGTAATTAATAATAAAGATGAAACTATGCTTCATAAACCTTCAGATTAGTATGCAATATATGTTATTAACTGGTGCTATAATATTCCCATATTTCCCCTTACCAACACCTCAAATTATATCAGTCTGATTCTGTTACTTAAATAACTTTCAATGTAAAATCTGGACTGGTCAATGCTTCTTTGCTTCTGTATCTGATCAACTGAAGGACTTGTGCGCATGCATATGAGCATAACCAATGGATAAAAGACACTGGGGGGAGGGCAGGTAAAGGCATGTACTGGGGGGAAGGGGAGGGTGGGGGGAGGTCAATGGGGGGAAAAAGAGACATATGTACTACTATTTTTAATACTTCAAACAATTTAAAAAAAATAAAAATAAAATCTGAACTGGTTAGAGTGCAATGGTGACAAAGTAGCATTTTGCAAACATAATCCTCAAATTTGAAATTTATAAATAACTGCAGGGAACCAACCTTTAAATTTGTCATCCCTTTTTATGATTGAAAAGTTGTATGATGGATCTAATTATGATTACATCATTTTATCTATTAACATGAAAAATTCTGCATGTCAAATAATGTGAGGATAAAAAGTATATTGATGCAATAGAGGTTTATCTTAAATATAAAGTAACCCGTTTATTATGCCCCCCAAAACCTTAGTGCTTAGACTATGACATCACTATCAAAATAACACAATCATGCTACAACCAAAAGGGAGAAAGGTTGATCCTGTTATTGAATCATAATTGATATGAGGGCAAATTAAGCTGAACAGTCAATTCTTTCAAAAAAATTTATACCTGGAACATTTACCTTCGTTCTTAGTAATTCCTTCTCCTTTATTTTTATAAACAACCATTTGAAAATCTCAATAAAAGCTGTGTTAAGTTTAGTTTTAAGGAAACAAAAATAAATCTAAATAATACCTTTGCTTTTTAGAACATGAAGCCCCTAAATCTTATAACCCAAACAATTATTATTTTTTCTGTTTCCCAAAGGGCTATATTCAATTGCATATTTATTATTCTAGCTACTTACATTTGCATATACTTCTTAAGTTTTATCATTATGCTAGCTGAAATAAAAATACTTTGTTTCCAACAGGGGAAAAACTGTGAAATCTGTTTTTCGGTTTAGTAATACACAATCTAATACTAAGCTAATACATCTCAGTTTAAATGATAAATAATGGAGTATATCATTACAATTAAAAAGTAAAATCAAGGGAAAGCATCTTTTTAAACCCCTCTGTCAAGTGAAATATATCACTGAAGAAATGACTAGTCATCAGATAGAGCTCTGCTTAGGATTCCTACTGACAGCAAACGAAATGTTAAGAAACTACCTCAAGAAGACAACACGATTGAGGACTAAAAATAATTTGTAAAAAGCATGCAAAAATTAAAACAAAGTACTTGCTTAAGGCAAATACAGAATGTGAATACTAGCAAGAATTTAGAAGGATATTAAGAAAAGTTAACACCTGACAAAACACTGGATCTTCAAAATCACTTAGAAGGGGCAAGAGAAATAATTAGTAGTCTAACAGTGCTAGAGAATCAAATAACAAACTTATCAATAGAAGACGTTATTCTATAAAGAATCTCAAAACCATGATCTCACTCATTTATGGAATATAATGAACAACATAAACTGTTGAACAAAAACAGATCCAGAGACAGACCATCAAACCTCAGGGAAGGTAGGGGAGAGTGGGGGTAAAGGGGAGAGATCAACCAAAGGACTTGTATGCATGCATATAAGCCTAACCAGTGGACACAGACAACAAGGGGGTGAGGGGATGAGTGGGGGGGATGGGAGGGTAATGGGGATGGGGAAATAAGGACATGTATGTAACACCTTAATCAATAAAGAAATTTTAAAAAAGGAATCTCAAAACCAAGTTAAAATGCTGTAGTCATTCATATTGGCATTTGCATAGCTTTTTATTTTTATAAATTTGACTGGCTCCCTTACATTGTACTTGTACAACATGAGATAAAAAATATTGAAAATTCTCTGTTGGAGGAATTGGGGTTTTGGCATACAACTTTGTTAAGACATGCCCATCAGATTAGGAAAATCTCTTACTTCTGAGCAGAATATGCAACAGAGGACCAAGGCAGGAATAGGCTATTAGTGTTGGGGAGACCTTCCAGGTGTGGGTTAGATCCTATTGGGAATTCATTCAAGACCAAGTCTTTAAGGACAAGGAAAAAAACAAAAAGAACTGAACACTGCACCAGATTTTTAGTGTTCCACTTGAGGAGGTTTTTTTTTGTTGTTTTTTTTTAATAATTTAAATTCTTTGGCCCTACCCCAAACCTTTGAAATAAGAATTTATTAGGTATATAGACCACGAATTTGCATTTTAAATAAACACCAAGTGGTTCTGATATAATGAAATTAAAACCAAACAGTAGAGGATCTGATAAACCAGGTGGGTTACTTGAACAAGACTTTGTGATGAAAGATCAAAGAGGATTGAAATATTAGAATTAGAGAACTTAAAGGTAGAAGTGGAATAAGATATCAGCATAGGAATTGTGCTAGCTTTATTATGAGAATGGGCTTAATGTATCATATCAAGAAATCATGTAAATCACAAATTCAGGGTTTAGAAAATTAGAGTCTTCCTTGGGACAAGTTCTCCACAGGAATGAATCTCCAGTTTAAGCAGCACATGTAGGTCTGACTATCAGGAAGATTGATCATGAGGCAAACATAATAACTGAAAAACACCCCCCAAAAAAGATTTAGTGTTGGTGCAACAAAATCACAATAAAGTATTGACTGATCAATTGGAAAAAAAAAAACCACAAAAATAATGAGTGAAAATTAGAGAAGACAGGCTGTGTTCTGTAATAAGCAACACCCAACTCTCAGTGGCTTAACATGATAACCTTTATTACACATCACAATCTAATCATCTTGTGAGAAACCATCATGAGCCAAGGATCTTATTTTAATAGCAAGCAGAGGTCTGCTATCACTGGCTGAAAAGAAGGAAAACTCTCCTGTCCAAGATGGACCACAGACCAAGGGCACAGTTCGCTGCCATGGAAAAACATGATAGAAATGCTAAGAAAAAAAAGGCCCAGGCTCAGTAGGCCTGTAAGACTGAGCTTGAACCTGGACCACAGAAAACTTTTCTGTCCCCATGAAAAATCTGGCACCAAATTCCACTTCTGGGTATTTATCTGAAGAAATTCAAGACACTAATTCTAAAAGACATATGCACTCCTACATTTGTTGTTGTATTATTTACAGTAGCCAAGATATGGAAGCAACCTAAGTGTCCATTGATAGACAAATGGATAATGAAGCTGTAGTACATATATACAACAGAATATTAATCAGCTATAAAAAAGAATGAAATCTTGCCCTGCCTAGTGTGTCTAAATTAGTTGGGCATCGTCCCATGCATCGAAAAGTTGATGGTTTGATTCCAGGTTAGGGCACATGCCTGGGTTTTGGGCTCAATCTCCGGTGGGGGGTGTGCAGGAGGCAGCCAATCGATGATATACTCTCACATCTTTCTCTCTTCCTTTCCTTCCTCTTCTTATAAAAATCAATAAAAAATATATTTTTAAAAAGAATAAAATCTTGCCATTTGCAACAACATGGATGAACCTACAAGGTATAATGCTAAGTGATGTAAGTCAGACAGAGAAAGACAAATACCATGTGATTTCACTTATATGTGTAATCTAAGAAACAAAATAAAGGAACAAACAAAATAAACACATAGATACAGAAAACAAATTGCTGGTCGCCAGAAGGGAGAGGGATTGGGGGATGGGTGAAAAAGGTAAAATAGATTAAGAAGTACAAATTGCCAGTTATCAAAGTAGTCATGTGGACATAAAGTGTGGCTTAGGGAATAGAGTCAACAGCATTGTAATAACTATGCATGTATCAGATGGGTACTAGACTTATTGGGGTACTAGATTTAGTAAGATATATAAATGTCTAATCACTATGTTGTACAGCTGAAACTAATGTAATATTATGCCAATTTTAATTGGAAAATAAATAAATGTAAAAAACACTCTAATGCCAAGAAACAACAACATCAGACTGCCGCTGGGGGATGGCAATGCCATGGAAGGCAACTCTCCTCCTGCTTAGGTACAGGATAACCAACTCTTAGAGAGCCAACCCAGAACACAGGAGTACTAGCACAACAGTAAAAATAATATAATAGTGTAATACATGGCCCAGCAGGGCTCAGTGGTTGAGCATCGACCTATGAACCAGGAGGTCACAGTTCGATTACCAGTCAGGGTACATGCCCTGGTTGTGGGCTTAAGCCCCAGTGTGGGGCATGCAGGAGGCAGCTGATCAATGATTCTCTCTCATCATTGATGTTTCTATCTCTCTTTCCCTCTCTTCCTCTTTAAAATCAATACAAATATATTTTTAAAAAATAATATATGGTAAGTAATTATATATTTTAACATGAGTATGAGTATTTTTTTTTTACATTTCCCCAATTTTCTGCCCCAATCATTAATAAACTAGGATTTTCTACATGGTGGGGAGGGTTTCTGCAAAGTGGACGGTCCTAAATAAACTGCACAGTGGACACCCCTTTAGGTGTGCGAGGACTGCTGGAAACTGAGAATGGATTGGAACACTGGGAACTTCTCTAGCATTAAATTAATCTCACATTCTTGGTATAAATCACACTTAGACATGGCATAGACTTTTTATATAATGGTGAATTGTTTTTGCTAATATTTTGTTAAAGGTCTTTAAATTCATATTAGTGAGGAATATTGTTCTGTATTTTTATTTTTTATAATTATTTCATACGATTTTTATATCTTGTTAATACCAGCCTCATAATATGAGCTGGGAAGTGAATCGATCCCAACATCCATCCAGTCATGCAGATATCCTCTTTTTTTTTCCATCCAGATTCTATCATCCTATTACAGGTTTATTTCACCAAAAAAAAATTCTTTTTTGTCTATTCCAATTTATTGTTAAGTGTCTAGACTTTTCTCCTCATCCTGTCACAAATGCATACCACTGTCAAATCAATCTTTGAGAGGCACAATTTTAAAATATTACTTTTGTATTTCATGAACTCCAGATATGCTGAATAATAGAATATAAATTACTTAACTCAAATATAAAGTAATCCTTCCTCATCTGTAATTTTTATACAGATCTTCCAGTTCCCTATCCCAGCAGCTCGCAACCCAGATGTGTCTTTAACCAGTGGGGAGCATTTAAACAACACCGGTTATGTCATACGGCAATTGTGCTGTTGCAACAGTGTCCTCCATGTATGCTGCTAAGCAAGCTATTTTAGAGGTCACAGAACAGAAAGGTTCACAGACAAAACCCTCAAATGGCATTGTCATTAAATCAATTTTAAAGCATACAGTGAGAAGCAAGGGGAAAGATATGCAAGAGTTAATAGATTTAGGATAGCATACAAGCAAAAAAAGAAAAATCACTACAGGAATCCTGAAGTATTCTGTATTCATTGTGCTGTATCTCTCTCTGCCGCATCAGCCTTCCCACTGTGGTGTGGTCATGAGGAGCAGAATTAGGTTTTGCACAATTGGGTTCACAGGTGGACTTGCTTTGTGAATAAACACAAGAATGATTACTCCTGGCCATGCTCTAGCTTGCAATTAGCCTGCAAACTGCCATGGATATTATTTGTGCAGAATAAATGTCACCAAAGTGTGTCCAAATTAATACCTCATGGTTATCAAGTACCTTTTACATATGTAGTCTTGTATATATTTGCACCTATGTGTTTCATGAATATAAGGTCACCCTTGGTACTTATACTTAATGCATCCTATGTTTCTGCTTATCCTACGCTTAGCACATAAGTGAATTCTGGCTGTCTATGCAAAAAAGTTTTGCCTATGTCTCACAAACTACATATTTATCTAATAAGGGATTCGGATAATCTCAAAAACAAATGTATACCTCTGATTGGGTATCTGAAGTTCACTCCAGCCCACTGAACTGGAATCTCTGTGAGAGGGATCCGGGCGCTGCATTTGTAAAGCTCTCCAGATATTTCCATTGTGCAGCCAGGGTTGAGATCCCACCTATGCTGGTAAATAAGCACCCAAATGCACTGGGAGTCCCTACCTCTGCTTTACCGCCCATGCCATTTCATCTCATTGGTTACAGGCACCTCTCACCGACACCAGAGAGGTGTTCCCGGACAGACAGCCTCCTGAGCCAGTGGGAGAGGGCTACTCCCAACCTCGATCTCTGTCTTCTCATATAAAGGAATTTATAGGGGAGACCTTGACTGCGTAGTGAAAAGCCAATTTATTAAAGCATGCACCTTTATTGGAAAAGCAAAGCAAGCAAACCTATACATCTAGCTTATGAAGCAAGTGCAGACGGGCTCTCAGCTGATCTCAAGAGCAGGTTGGGTAGGGGTCTGGGGCCTTATATACCCGCCTGTCTATAGGTTTCAAAATTTCTTGGCTGAATATTTTGGTACAGATTAATTCTCAAGGTCCCTTTTTTGTTGTGGCCTTCCCAGAATTCATGAGAAGCACCTGGCACTTTATCCTGCCAAGCCTTGAGAATGCTGGCTTCTCTGCTTAGGGAGTGAAACTGACCTTTTTTCTTTCCCCCTCCCTTTCTGCCTTCTCTCCTTAGGGAGGTTTTTAACCATTTGCTCTGCTGTCCTTGGCTGGGAAGACAACGGCTTGTTAGTTACAAGCTGGCTGCAAATTGCTCACAGTGTTTGGCCTTGTTGTAACTTTCCGTCTCAGTTTTCCTATTCCTCCTGCCCAGGAATCCTGTAACACATCCACCTGGGTTCTCCCTCTCTAGCCAAATCTTATATAAGCCCCATTTCACCCTAAAGCTCTGTCTAATCATTCGCCTATATTACAAATTCACCTTCTTAAAGGTTAACTTGCAATTGAGAATTGCCTCATCAGTTCAAAATGTTTTCTGAGTATTCACTACTATTTGCTACTTAGTTTTATGCATGCTGCACTATTATTTTTACATTGTTTCATTTATTTATGCGTGTATTTTATTGGTACTGAACTCCTTATTTGTGTATATTTGCACTGGGTAATTATAAGAGTTTGGGCAGCAGCTGAGGAAAGGATGACACTAAGACAACCGTAAGCAACCTCAGGGAAGTTAACCTGGTGGAAATGACCTTGAGACAAGCAAGCAGAATTGACTGTTTGCTAGGAAGAGAGAGAGAGAGATGAAGAGAGGTCATACTGTTTGGCTAAAAAACAATTCTGAAGACATATTTATCAAATTATATTAAATTGATTGTAGCATATACTGTCTTCATCCCCAATTCTAAGTAGTACATAGCACTAAATTCATACAGAAAATATTACACACTAGAGCAAAAATTAGAAAGCTTTTTTAATAAAATCTATTTTAGTTGCCTGATACCAACAAGGTTATCACTCAGAAAACTTGTGTTCCTGACTTTATTTTGCTTGTTTTGATTATAGTTTATGAGACTATTTAGTAACTGGCCTGTTTTGTTTTGTTTGGTTTTTTTTTACATAGAATAAAGCTTTATTTAACAATCTGAAAATATGTTCTTTTGGCTTTAAGTCTTGAAAAATGAGTAGTAAATCCAAGATTTGTTTCCTGTTCTCTGAGTATATGCATCTATAGATGCTTTTGCTTGTTATAGTCATTTTAGCTCCACTTTATTTAATATATAAAGTCTTATTATATAACAATGCTAAAATCTGAATTAAATATTCCCTAAGTCTAACAATCTCTTCTCCCAAGCCTGCCTGCCTGCCTCCCTCCCTCCCCTAAGTCTGCTCCTCAGCCTCCATTAATGCTAGGTCTTTAGAGACAACCAGCATCCACTTTGAGAACTTAGAAATGAATGTTAGACCTTAAGTCTCTGTGTTTATATACCCTCTAGCTGAAGAGTTTCTCTGCGAGATGTACATATGTGGGAGGTCTTGGCAGTTGCTCTTCAGAGCTGTGCACTTTGAACTGTAGGTACCTCTTCTTGAAGCTCAGGTGCTGTGATGTTGCTGTCTTCTGGAACCACAGAGGCATGAAGCTGGAGACCTTGGCTCTCAGGGGAGTCAGACAAGATAAGCTTATTGTTCTCTTCTTTGTCTTCCATCTTACTTGCCTTGTCAGATTCTGAAAAAAACCTGAGGGATCACCGAGGTTGGGGAAGTAAAAGATCTGGGTTAAGATTGTCGGTGTTTTCCTTTTCTCTGTCCTCAGGAGTTCTTACTGGCTTCTGTGGTGGCTGTGAATCAAGAGAAACCTCCAAAGTGGCCCTGGAACTAGGACTTGGAGTCCCAGCCCCTAAGGAGTCCCTGGGGCTGGAGGGTGAACCCTGTTTAGAGGCTGCAGGAGTGGAGGGTATGTTCCCTGAGGAGGTTCTAGAGCTGGGAGTGGCTCTGGGTGGAGGAGGCCTATTAGGGGTGCTGAGGTCCTTTGGGCAGGGGCTCTCTTCTTTGGTTGTTCAGATCCTTCACTCGAGGTCCAGGTTCGGAGGACAACTTCTGGGAGAGATGCAGGCTGTTCTGAAGGGATTAGGGCTCTGCCTGGGGATGGAGCTGGGGAGCCAGGGAAAACTTCCTCCTGGGACTGGCCAGCCTCAGTGGGCTGGGTAGAAGAGGGCTGGGCCTGGGTAGGGCCATTGCAGGCTGGCAGAGGCTCTTCCTCCTCAGAGGAGTTGGCTTCAGCCTCTTCTTTCTCTATTTCCTTTTCTTTTATCTCTTCTTTCATCTCAGAGTTGTCTTCTCCCTGAGCTGGATCCGATGTTAGCTCTTCTTCACTTGCTGAGATGGAGTCCCTCTCACTTGTCAAGGAAAGTGTAGAGGGACTGGTAGGTGAGGTAGGAGGACTGAAGACTGTAGATGTTCTAACTGGGGAAGAGATGACTAAAGAGGTCTGCTGCTGCTTGATAGTCCCTTCACCACAAAGACTTTGTTGGAATGTTGCTTCTCCAGTTTGCTCATCACTTCGTAGAGATTGTGGCTCAGCTTGCTCATTTCCCTGTAGAAGACGTCCTTCAAGTTGGAAATGTTTTGAAAGATGGTCACATAACAGCCAATATGACTATTATAAAGAACAGGTAGCTCGTTTAGTAGTTCTTGGTTCAGATCTTTAAACACAAGCTGGGCTTTGTTGAACTCTTCATCTGCCTTGGCAACTTGGCCTCATCTTTTTTCTTGGCATTCTGCACCGCCTCCAGGTGGTTTCGGGCACTGTCATAGTCCACGAGTTTCCGACTGTTATGCCCAGATTTCGTTGATCCCCAAAGACCACGAGGGAGCCGAGTCCGATGCAAAAGCAAAGAGCCTGTAATGGAGCGAGCTCGAGCTCAGTCCCGCACACACACACCAGCGCAGCGGCGAGGTGGAGAGAGAGAGAGCCCCAGACCCCAAACACACTGATTTATAGGGGGCCTGGGAGAGGTCGGAGGGGTGAGGTAGTGTGGCCTCCACTGATTGGTCGGGGTCAGGTTGCACATGGGGGCAGGGCGCGGCTTACTTTCCTCTTGCATTTCTATTGGCTAATTCAAAAGTGTGGGTTGGGCTCTTGGAGAGGTTCTAGGGCGGGAACCTGACTCCACGAGGTGGAGGACATGGAACAAAGGGAACATGGAGTCGGTCTCTCCCGGCCCTTTCATTCCCCCCTTGTCTTGAAACTTACAGGCCCAATCATGGGTCGGTTTGTATTTCTACTGAACAACATTCCTGGGTCACGAGGGTACACCATCCCAAATTCCCTGCACTGATAAAATCGGAGTCCCCAAGTCTTCCTGGATCACAGATGGGTTCGCTGACCGGACGTGAGTGTGATGGACCCAGGTCGCGACGCCGTCTACCTTGAGAGCGGTGGGGGTCGTCAGCACCACGACTTAGGGACCCTTCCAACATGGCTCAAGGGTCTCCCGGCGGTGTCTCTTGACGTAGACCCAGTCCCTGGGCTTATGCTGATGAGGAGTCGGGGCTGGGCCGGTCTTGGTCTCGTAGATAGCGCAGAGGCTTGGCCAAATGTCCTTGTGCGCCCTCTGGAGCCCTCTCAAGGAAAGAAACAGTTCTTGACTTTCAAATTCTGTAAGAAATTCGGCTTTAAGGTTAGGGATAATAGGGGGTGGCCGGCCAAACATGATCTCATAAGGAGTAAAACCCAGGGTGTAGGGGGAGTTCCTAACCCAGTAAAGGGCATATGGAAGGAGAGCCACCCAGTCCCCGCCAGTCTCCATGGTCAATTTGGTAAGGGTCTCTTTTAGAGTTCTATTCATCCTTTCTACTTGCCCTGAGCTTTGGGGCCTATAAGCGCAATGCAATTTCCAATTTGCCCCAATGGCCTTGGCCACTGCCTGCATTACCTGCGAGACAAAAGCTGGTCCATTGTCTGACCCTATCTCAGTGGGAAAATCGTACCTGGGCAAGTTGTCTTCCAGCATATACCATCACCCCGTCTCCTCCTTTGCTTGGGAAGCTTCCTAATGCGCTGTAACTCCTCCAGGGAATATCCTGGCTGAACTGGCAGAACTGGGTCTCCTGGGTCTGGGAGCCGTTGGGCCATGGTGAGGATCAGAGAAAGGGCTACTGCCTTGGCCGCCTGGTCAGCCCTGCGGTTTCCTCTTGCCACTGGGTTGTCAGCCTTCTGGTGTCCTTGGCAGTGTATGATGGCCAATTTGGCAGGGAGCCATAAGGCTGAGAGTAAGTCGAGTATCTCCTGTTTATTCTTTATAGTCCGCCCCTCTGCTGTTAGTAGCCCTCTCTCTTGGTAGATTGCCCCATGAACATGAGCGGTGGCGAACGCATACCGGCTGTCTGTGTAGATGTTGAGCCGCTTTCCAGCTCCCAGTGTCAGGGCCTTGGTGAGGGCTACAAGCTCTGCTCTCTGGGCTGACGTCCCGGAGGGTAGAGCCTCTGCCCATACAGTGTCCGTTTCAGTGACTACAGCCGCACCCGCATACCTGCTCCTGTCCCGTACGAAGCTGCTTCCATCGGTGAACCAGGTGACGTCTGCATCTGGAAGGGCTGGTCGGTCAGGTCCTTCCGGAGCCCATGCACTTGCTCTAGGATTCCCAGGTCCTCGTGCAGGGCCTCGTCAAAGATGGTGGGCGAGTTCTTGAACCCGAGGCAACCGAGTCCACGTCAGTTGTCCGCTGTAGCCCTCTGTTGGAGAGGCTTTTTGGTGAAGCCGGTACTCATCCTCCAGCCTTATGGTCAGGACCTGAATGGGGTGGCCCTTGCCTTCAGTAACCTGAGGCCCCCCTTGTCTGAAAGTTATCTGAGCTCCGACCTTAGTGAGCAAGTCTCGTCCTAACAGTGGGTAGGGGCATTCCGGAATTACCATAAAAGAGTGGGATACCCAGCCCGTCCCTAAATCCACCGTTCTTCGGGTAGTCCATGAATACTGGCTCATACCAGTTGCCCCTTGTACCCAAGACTTCTTATTTGTTAATTTTCCTTGAGGCGTACAGAGGACTGAGTGTCGACAAGGAAGTCAATGGAGGTCCCCTCCACTCTAAGAGTTACCCTGGGCTCGGGGAGGGGGTCCGAACCCCGACTCCCCTAATCACTCAGTTCATCTAGCTCCAGGACCTTCACTCGATCCGCTTTGCCTCCCTTTTTGCTGGCCCTTTTCGGACACTCTTGTTTCCAGTGCCCTAGCTCCCTACAGTAAGGACACTGATCTTTCTGCAGCTTCCGCCTCCCGCCCCGGGCGGTCCCCTTACCGTCCTCCTGGTTGCCGGCGAGTTGGCGGAGACGGTGGTTCCGTTCCTCGGAAGAGTCCGCGGTGGTGGCGAGCAGGATCTTAGCTAGGTCTCGGGTTTGTTTGCTGCTCGCAGCCGCCGCAGCGTGAGCCTGCCTTTCTTCCGGGGGCTCCCTGTTATTATACACCTCCGCTACCTCCAGTAGGTCCTTTAAACTCTTCTCCCCCAGCCTATCTACTTTTTGCAGTTTCTTTTTAATATCCCCAGCCAATTGGTTTACAAAGCTTATGATCACAGCTGCCTTGTTTTCAGGAGCTTCAGGATTCATGGGGGTGTAGGTGCGGTATGCCTCCATGATCCATTCTAAAAAGACAGCTGGAGACTCATCCCTTTCCTGCTGAACATTCCCTACCTTAGCCAAATTAGTTGGCTTTCTAGCAGCCATTCGGAGACCCCCCATTAGAGTCTGGCGGTAGACCCGGAGCCTCTCCTTACCTTCTGCCGTGTTGAAATCCCATTCAGGCCTAGTTAAGGGAAAAGAGACATCTATCTGGACCGGGTTGGTGGTTGGGTTCCCGTCCACACCTGGAACCACTTTCCGGGCCTCATTGAGGATTCTTTCCCTCTCCTCAGTTGTGAACAGGACCTGTAAAAGCTGTTGGCAGTCGTCCCACATGGGCTGGTGGGTGAAAAGGACAGAATCTAACAGATCAATAAGCCCTGCTGGCTTCTCAGAGAACTTAAGATTCTGAGCCTTCCAGTTGTAAAGGTCACTAGTGGCAAAAGGCCAATAGTGATGGGGTTGATTGCCATCTGCATTTGGGAGCCCACTGGAATGTAGCCACTCCCGGAACTCCGCCCCCAGCCGCTCCCGGAACTCTGCTCCCCGTGGCGTCCGCTTCCCCTCGCGTGGGAGGATCACCCCCCTGTGGACTCCTAGGGGCCTGATATGAGGGAGGAAAGATTAGTTCCTCTTCAGTTCCCCCCTGAAAGACAGGGTAGAGGGGAGCTGATGGCGGGGTGAGGTCCTTCTTCTCCATCACCTTCTCCGTTTCCTGCAAAGCAAGTATTGGTTTCGGCTCCAGGGGGCGCTGGGACAAAAAGGGCTTAAGCCAGGAGGGTGGCTCTTCCACGAGGTCCTGCCAAGTAATAATGTAAGGGAGTTGATCAGGATGTCCCTTCTTGAGCTGAGAGACGATGTCCCTCACCCGGTGGATGGTGGGGAGGTCGAAGGTCCCCTCCGGCGGCCACCCGACACTAAAAGTCGGCCATTCCCTAGAACAAAAAGTTTGCCACCGGCCCTTCCGGACCTCTACACTGAGGTTGCTAGCTCTTCCCTTAACCTCTTTGAAATAATCAACCATAATGCTTAAAGGAGTGGTTTGAGTCTGTCCCATGATGTCCGTCAAGAGATTCCACAAAACAAAACAGAAAAACACAGACACAGACAAACAAAGGGCCCTTGAGACAAGCTTTTCAACGCGAGTCCGTTGGAACAAAACTGACAAAACCGAAAGTGCGGACGACGGCCTCACGCCGATCGGTGGGAGCGATCCACCTCGTCCCAGAGGTTTGAGGGGAATACACGTCCCTCCTGAAGGAGGATCGGGACGTCACCCGATTCCTCCCGCCCGTGGTCCTCCGGTGCGTCCACCTAGACCGCTTCGGGCACTGCCAGAGATCCAGAAATGAGCTCACACAAAAGAGACAAGGAACAGACAGACACCTACCGTGGCCAGTCAGACTCTACAGATCGGGGGTCCCTTGAGGTTCTTGGGGATCCCGAGCGAGCCCCCAAATGTTATGCCCAGATTTTGTTGATCCCCAAAGACCACGAGGGAGCCGAGTCCGATGCAAAAGCAAAGAGCCTTTAATCGAGCTAGCTCGAGCTCAGTCACACACACACACACACACACACACACACACACACACCGGTGCAGCAGCGAGGTGGAGAGAGAGAGAGCCCCAGACCCCAAACATGCTGATTTATAGGGGGCCTGGGAGAGGTCGGAGGGGTGAGGTAGTGTGGCGTCCACTGATTGGTCGGGGTCAGGTTGCACATGGGGGCAGGGCGCGGCTTACTTTCCTCTTGCATTTCTATTGGCTAATTCAAAAGTGTGGGTTGGGCTCTTGGAGAGGTTCTAGGGCGGGAACCTGACTCCATGAGGTGGAGGACATGGAACAAAGGGAACATGGAGTCGGTCTCTCCCCGCCCTTTCACCGACCCCGCTTGGCAATTCTTTCCTTTATTTCACCAAACTGGGCTACATAGTTTTCCATGGTCCTCAAAGCCTGGTCAGCTAGTTTCTCTTCATAGTCCTCCCAAAGGAGACGGTTATTCCCTACAATGGCCTACAGCTCCTCATGACCATCCCACTCACTGCTGCGGATCTCCTGCAGGGTTTCTGACACTCTCTTCGAGCTTCCATGCATTACTTTGCACTAAGGAAGTTCTTCAGCTCCTTGTATAGCTTGAGGCCCTCTGACTATTGATGGTAAAAGTTGTTGGCACTTTGTTCAAACCGTTCATCTTTGGTTTCCACAGTTTTCCCCAACTTCTGCAGTACCTTCTCCTGGGCCCTGCTGAACTTCTGTACCTGCTTGGCAAAGAGGCCAGCAGCACCGCCAGCCTTGCCCTCAGCCATCCTGTCGGTTCCCTGGGGGCGGAGGCCCTGATAGAGAGCTCCATGGTTTTCTGGAGGCTCCTGAGGAGGAAGTCTTAAGTGGCCTGTTCTTGATACAAAAGGAACATTTTCTTATATTGCATGAGCTTTATAATTGTCCATTTGATATAGTTGTTTTAATTAATTGCTAAATATGGTATCTTAAGATTTGATTGTGACAATATATTTGATTGAGCTGATCCTGTTTTACTAAATAAAGTGAAATAAAGATGCAGTCTATTGTCATGTTTATTATCTGTATAAAGATACATACATCCCTAATGGAATTCTTGAGAAATAGAATTTTCTATTAGATTATCAGAACTGTTGATCACAATTACTGCTATTACTTTCCACATGACAGGAAGTATTAAGGAACTGCTGTCCACAAAATGTCACTAAACAGTCTTCTAATCCATCAGCAAGAGATAGGAGAATACCTGAAGGTGTGCTTGGCCTTACTTACATATTAGGTAAGTTACTAACCATCTTGTCAATAGTTACTATATACTGTATATGGATATAATTAAAAGTACATCTTCCATTACTGATATTCTTCTCTGTAAACAATTAACCTTATTAGATTTTTTATGTCCTAGATTCCTACAGCAGGTGGAACACTTTAAATTTTGCCTCTCTACTAAATTAGTATTATTATTTGATTATAAACTACTAATAGATCTAATGTTTTATCAGGACTATAACATATTATGTTTACTTCATTTTGTTTGAGCAAGACCAAATTAGCAATAAAAGTTACAGTTGTTAGATTTTAATGCCAAAATAAAGCCAATTATGTGGGTTTCTAGATAAATTAGACAACTATGGAGGAGACAGTATCTGGTTTCTTAGTGGTGGAAATTTGGAATTGTTACAAAGATGCAACATTCCAAATTTTGTGAATGTTCAAATTAATTTACTAGTATACTAATTAATATATTCATTCATGTATTATTTTTGATGAAGCAATATATATTGAAAACATCTTTTGTGGAATGTCCACTGTCTTTATATAAATGCCATCTGTCCTAATATGAGAAACTCTTTTAAATAAACAGATCTGCTCAGCACACGCTGATTCTGATAAAAACAAGATTGAAGATAATAACTAATCCATCTCCTTTTTTCTGCCCAGTCTAGGGCTTTTTAATCTAAAATAATTTCTAAAGCCTTGTTTCATAAAGTAATATTTCACACAGCATTATCATGGAATTACATACATATTTATCACCCATTATGGGAATATTTACCCCAAATCCTCATCATTGTAGTTTTTCAGAATAAAGAAAAGCAAATGCTTTACTATTTTATATTCATCCTGAATTTATCAAAGCCAATAGTTTAGTTGCAGTGTTAATGAGGAGATAATTTTACTCTTTTGGAAAAAATAAAGGAAATTATCCCCCCCAAAGAAGTTGTTCTGAATAAAAATTACTTTTGTTAATCTAATTACTAATCTAACCATATGGCCTAGTAGCAGTGTGCATATCAACAGGAAATAGCAAGGGAACCAACCTTGTACTGCATACTTCACAGGGGACCATCAAGAAAATGAAAAGACAATCCACACAATGAGAGAAAATATTTGCAAATCATATCTCTTGATAGGGGATTTGTATCCAAAAAATCTAAAGAACACTTATAACACAATAATAAAAAGACAAATAGCCAAATTAAAAATGGATGAAGTATTTGAATAGATATTTCTCCAAAGAAGATATGCAAATTGCAAGCCATGAAAAGATGCTCAACTACATTAGTCATTAGAAAATGCAAATCAAACCCACAATGGCATGCTATGTTACACCTACTCAGACAAGTAAAATAAGAGATAAAAATAAATGTTAGCAAGGATCTTGACAAATTAAAACCCATATAGATTATTGGTAAAATGGGGAAGCCACTTTGAAAAATATTTTGGCAATTCCTCAAAATGCTAACTAAATGTAGTTACTACATGACCCTGGAATTCCACTCATGGGTAATATCCAAGAGAATAGAAAACATGTGTTCACACCAAAACTTGTATATGAATGTTCATAGCATCCTTATTCATAATAGCTCCAAAGTGAAAACAACTAAAATGTCTATCAACTGATGCTTAAACAAAACCTGGTACATTTATACGATGAAATATTATTCAGCCATTTAAAGGAATAAAATACTCATACATGCTACAACATGAATGAACCTTGAAACCTCATTATTTTTAAAAATTTTTAATTTTGTTATTATTTATTATTATTATTATTATTATTTATTTTTTTAAATCCTCATTCAAGGATATTTTTCCATTGATTTTAGATAGAATAGGAAGGAAGGAAGGAGAAAGGGAGGGACAGAGCGAAACATCGATGTGAGAGGGAGAAATCAGATTGGTTACCTCCTGCACATCCTCCTGCACATACCCCAACTGGGGCCAGGGATTGAACCTACAACCCAGGTATGTGCCCTTGACTGGGAATTGAACCCAAGATTCTTTGGTGGGCAGACCAATGCTCAACCATTGAGCTGGTTTTTTTCCTTCTCAGCTACTGAACATTTTATTTCCATGTATTCTTTTCATTGTAAGATTTAAGTTCTGCTATGGACTGTTTCTCTTTTCTTTACTTTTTTATAAGTGAAAGGTAAAGTGGAATTTTATAATTCTTTATATCTGGAAAAAGCCCAGTTTCTTCCTTAGGCAAGCACATATAATTAGGTTGTAAATTAATGTTGGAACCTTAATATATGGATGAATGGATGAGTGTTCTTTTTTTTTTTTTTAATTCTCACCTGAGGATTTTTTCCATTGATTTTTAGAGAGAGTAGAAGGGAGGGGGAGAGAGAGAAGCATCCACGTGAGAAAGACACATCTATTGGTTGTCTCCCCTATGCACCCAACTGGGATAGAGTCTGAAACCAAGGTACAGTCTGTTGACCAGGTTTGAACGTGGGACCCTTCAGTCTGAAGGCCGACACTCTATCCACTGAGCCAAATCAGCCAGGTCTTGAAACCTCATTCTAGTGAAAAAATCCAGGCACAAAAGGCCACATATATTATGATTCAATTTATATAAAATTTCCAGAATAGGCAAATCTATAGAGTAGGACTGGAGTAGGCAAAGGAAAGTGAGTGCTAATGAGCATGGGGCTTCATTTTGGGCAATGAAATGTTCTAAAATTAGATAGAAGTGGTAATTACACAACTCTGTGAGTATAATTAAAAAACCCTAAGTTATGCATTTTAAAGGATGAATTTTATGACATGTGAATTATATCTCAATAAAGCTGTTATTTTAAAACAAAGATGTCGAGGCTTAAAACACATCTTCTGAAGCCAACTGAATCTGTGAGTCAGGACTTTGGCCAGATCTTGTGAGAATGGTTTGCCGGACCTATGATGTCTGGACTTCAGCTGAGACATCCCAGTGGACTGGGGATGACTCTATGGCTGGGGACTAGAATCACCAGAAGCATCTGCACTTAGTTGGTCAGTGGATGCTGACTGTCTTCTGCAACTTAGCTGAGACTCTTTGTAGCACTTACTCATTGCTTCTCAATGTGCCCTGGCATCTCACCAGGCATGGTGGCCATAAGGTAATCAGACTTCAGGGCTCCACAAGCCAGTGTCTCAGCAAACACAGCAAACATTATGCTGCCTTTTCTGAGATAGTGTTTCAATTCATGCAACATTCTTCCACCTCATTCTACTGGTTTCCAAGAGAGTCAAAAGCCCACCTAGACTCCAGGGGAAGAAGACAGAGAACCTACCTCTCAATGGGTGTCAAAGAATTTGTGGCTCTGTGATTTTTAAATTGTGGCTAAAGACACATAACAGGAAACTTACCATCTTAACTATTTTAAGTGTACAGTTCAGTAGTGCTAAGAACATCCACATGTTCACACAATCTATCTCCTGAACTCTTTCTATCTTGCAAAACTAAAAAAAATAAATAAATAAATAAAATTAAGCCCTAGCCAGTTTGGCTCAGTGGATAGAGCGTTGGCCCGAAAACCAAGTGTCCCAGGTTCAGTTCTGGTCACGGGCATGTACCTTGGTTGCAGACTCCTCCCTGGCCTGGGCCCTGGTCCGGGCTTGTGCAGGAGGCAACCAACTGATGTGTCTCTCTCACATCGATGTTTCTCTCTGTCTTTCCCTGTCTCTTCCACTCTTCCTAAAAATCAATGGAAAAATATCCTCTGGTGAGGATTAACAAAAAAAAAAAACAGTTTTTTTTTACTCAATACCTATTAAACAACAACTTTCCATTCTAACTCCCAGTAAACAGCATTCTACTTTCTGTCTCTGAATTTTCCTACTCTAGGTACCTCATATAAATGGAATCAAACAGTATTTGTCCTTTTGTGACTGGTTTATTTCACTTAACATAATGTCCACAAGGTGTATCCACATTATAATATGTGTCAGAATGTCTTTATTTTTAAAGCTGAATGATATTCCATTGTATATATATATTCCACATGTCGGTTATCCATTCATCTGTGGATGGGTTGCTTCCCATTAACACTTGAGTTGCTTACACCTTTTGGCTATTGTGAATAATGTTGCTATGAACATGGGCATACACAGATTTCAAGTTCGTACTTTCAATTTTTGGGTTTATATACCCAAAAGTGGAATGGCTGGATCATATAGTATTCTATGTTTAATTTCTTGAGAAACTGCCCTATTATCTTCAATAGCAGCTATACCATTTTACATTCCTACCAACAGTGTACGAGGGTTCTCACTTTAAATCCTGACCAACACTTATTTTTTTGTTTTGTTTGCTTTTAATTATACTAGCCATCCTAATAGGTGTGTGATGGTTTGACTATGTTTTTAAATACCATTTAGACTTATAGATACAAGGGGAAAATGCTACGAATTAAATTGCTTTCTTGTCTAATCAAAATGGTTTGATGCATTAAATGTAAGCTGGCCTTGTGACATACCTTAGCTGACTAATAGTGTACAAGGAGAGGAACATTATGGGACTTCCGAGTGGAGACTCAATAGGCATCGAAGTTGCTTTTATGATCCCCTTGGAAATTTGCCCTGGAACTTCCAAGTAAAGAACCTACCAAAATATGAGAGTCCATGGGAAGAGATTCAAGGTATTCCCGCCTACAGTGAGCACCAACTGCCAGACATGTGAGTGCATGAGTTCATGCAGTCTCTTTCTGAGATGCTAATTGTCTTCAACAACATGAGTGGACTCAGAGGAAAACAATCCCAGTAACCCCAGACAAAATTACTGTCCAGAATTGTAAGCAAATAATGAGTTTTTGTTTTAAGCAGGTAAGTTCGGATGGTTTGCTGTGCCACAGTAGATAACATGCTGTTAAGTCAGTGGTGTGTTGGAAACTGCTCTTACCAGACCTCAAAAGGCAAGTGCATGCAGCTCTTTTCAGCTCCACATACTCCACATTTATGATGTCGTATTGCTAGCATGAAATTGGCCATGCTGTGAGTATTACATATTTACATGTGGAAATCAGCAAATAAATGGGAGTCTTTTCTATTTGCTCTTGTTTTGTGAAAGAGAGCTATTTAAACACATTTAATGGACCACTAGACATACAGTCATTCTGATGCTGAGAGGATAACAGCTATCCAGTGACAAAGGAACAAACTTGAAAAACCCTGTGAGAGCTGTTGACAGAAGCAACTGTTGGAAATCACTGGAGCTGCTGGTCCTGGCTCTTGAAGTGTCTAGAGGTGCAACGACTGTTTGGAGTTGTATTGCCAACAGATATTGGCACGGGCAGCTGGTACCACAGCTCACTGTATGCTCGTGGGAGACAGGACAACTAGAGAGTGAATGTGACAGTATCTATCAGGTCTGAAAACTGCTGAAGGTATCCGCCGTAGGACTACCTGCCTTGACACAGGGCACTATATTGCACAAGATATAGGATATGGGATGAAATATAGGCTAAGCTTCTGTAACAAAGAGATTCCAAAAGTGATGATGTCTCAAATAGCACTGAAGTTTATTTCTCTTTCTCATCATGGTCTGCGAAGAGGTGGACAAACACATTGTGGGCAGATGGCTTTGTGTCGTGAGGTCCTCTAGGTTCCCATTTACTTTCTAATGCACTGTATGTCTCATCAGCGTCACAGCTGATATCTAGTCTGTGGAGAAGGTAATGAGAATAAACAGGATACATAATTGCTTTCCATTGAAATGACACAGAAGTTACACATATCACTTGTGCTCACATGTCACTGGTAAAAATTAAGTCACTTAATTCACTCAGGGATATGGGAAAATTTGTTTCTAACTGAGCAGCTATGTGCCCAACTGAAACTCAGGGACCAATGTCTATTACTAAAAGTGGAGGAGAAGAAAGATGCTGGGAAATGCTTACCAGTCATTGCTACACCAAAACCAACTATTTAGAGAATCATACATCCATCTAACAAAGGTGAATCAAATCCTATCACATAGCTGGTACTATCTATGTACTCAGATCATAGAGAAGAAAGACTCAGTAACTACCTTCAAAGTTTTCACAGTGTAAGACACATCTAAATAGAAGGAATGCAATACTCATGAGGTTATAAAAATACTGACAAAACATTCTGGCATCACAGAAAAAAAACAAATAATTGCCTGAGGGGGTTATGAAAGATTTTATTGAGTTGGAATTCTTTTAGGTGATAAACATGCTTTCATTCTTTATTACGATGTGTTAAGATGAAGAGGAAGAAATAAAAGTAACTGGGAAAAGGAATAACAGAAAAAAATCCCAAATCTCTTCTAAAGCAGGCTTTGAAAAATATCTTGACTTTAAAAATGGATAGATACCGTGTTTCCCCGAAAATAAAACATCCTCCGAAAATAAGACCTACTTACAGGTTTCCTTCTGAGTGAAATATAAGGCATCCCCTGAAAATAAGGCCCCAGGCTCTGTCTCAGAATGAAAATTAATTTACCATAAACTGGTTGCTAGGGCCGCCCCAACTGGCGTCTAGCAACCAGTGACGTTACACGGAGTCCTGACGTCACTGCTGGGTGGAGGCAGAGCGGAGGTCGGAGTGAGTGGTGAGTGCGGGGCGGGAGATAGGAGGAGACTTTCGCAGATGCGTGTAGAAGAACAGGAGGATTAGAGTGGATGGGACACAGCGAAGGTGGTGAGTGCTGGTCTGTCTCTGGTGACACTACCTGATGCTCGAGGCCGCCTTCATGATGACTGAAGGTTCTCAGTCAGTGGCAGACCCTGCTCCAGCCCAGATCCAGGCCCCAGCAAGCCCAGTGACAGTCTCCAGGCAGGCCCCAGGGGGTAAATGTCTGATAAAGGAGTACGGGGGATGTCTGGTGAAGGTGTTTAGTGGCACAGGGGTGGGGGGAAGGGGATCACTTAAAATGACACAGGAGGATCAAAAGGGGTTACTAAAATGGTAATCCTCCCTCTGATTCTCCTGTGCCATTTTGATTTCCCCCTCTGATGCCCCCTGTGTCATTTTTAGTGATCCCCCTCCCCCCACCTTGATACTCCAATTCCTTTTTTTTTTACCCCTAGAAATGAGCGCAAAAAGAAAAAGCTACTCCGTGGAGTACAAGAAAGGAATCGTGGAAGACTCTTGGGGCCAAAATCTTACTGCTTTCTGCAAAGAGAAGATGTTGAGTATCCGATTGGTCCGAAAATGGCGAGCAGAGTATGGTAACCTCATTGAACAAGTGGACAAGGGAAATGCTAAAAAGCGCAAGTGTGGATCAGGTCGGCAACCATTATTTTCCGAGCTGGAAGACCTGATCTGTGAATGGGTTGTTGACAGGAGAGCAAAGGCTTTGGTTGTGAATAGGGCTCAGATTCAAGAGTTTGCCCTTGCAATGGCACCACAGTTTGACATAGCCCCCGAAGACTTCAAAGCATCACAACACTGGCTGGATAATTTCCTTCAGCAAAGTGAACTGTCTTTAAGAAGATCTACAACATTGTTTAGGTTGGAAGATACTCAAGTTATTAAGCGAGCACTTGCATTCAAGTCCTTTATTGATGATGCTGACTTCTCTAAATACAATCTTTCCAACATGATTTCTATGGATGAAACTGCAGTGTTTATGGGCCAATCATCTCAAACAACAATTGAACAGCGGGGTGCCTCCTTAGCATACATTCCCTCCACTGGTTACGAAAGTGCACGTGTTTCCTGTATTTTGGCAATTCGTCTGGATGGCACTAAAATCCCACCTTTAATCATTTCTAAGGGCATGAAGGAAAAGATTGAACGTGTTTTGGGCGTTTTTATTGTTGAAACTGAAAAAGCCTGGGCCACACAAGCAGTTATAAGGAAGTGGGTCGATTTAATGCTGCCGCTTGTTATGCGAGGGAGCCAAAGAGGTCTGCTAGTCTGGGATGCAGCCAGCACTCACCACGCTAAAGACATGAAGACATTTCTTCACGAAAGAAAAATAGATCAGATAATGATTCCCGCAGGAATGAAGGCCTATCTCCAGACTCTTGATATTGAATAAACAAGCCATTCAAAGACAATTTGCGCATGGAAATTAATGACTACATTGAAAATAGAATGGAGAGAAATCAGCATGGAAACTTTGTGAAACCTAAACTGCAAGAAGTTGTGACTTGGGTGAAGAATTCATGGGAGAAAATCACTGACAGTTGCATTGCAAATGCACTGCGAGCAGGCTACCTTGACAAGAAGTACTCATTTAAAGACAGTGCTATTGCTAAACATGAGAGATTTGGTCCACTGATTCTGAAAGAAATGGAGTCACAAGAAATTCACCAGGAAATTCAGGAATTGGATTGTTATGATGATGTTCCAGAAGATGATGACATGATTGTCATTGAATAAATGAGTAAATTCTTGATACTGTAGGATTCACAGTGTGTTTGGTTTGTGTTGACAACTACCGTACTACTATACGGTATACAGGTAATAAATTTCCTTTATTTTCATTTAACAATAAATGTGTACCGTATTCTTCTTCATGGAAAAATAAGACATCCCTGAAAATAAGACCTAGCGTGTCTTTGGGGGCAAAAATTAATATAAGACACTGTCTTATTTTCGGGGAAACACGGTAGATACTTCCAAAATTTGTTAGGAAAATGGCATTTGGATGGAAAGCAAAGACATCCTTGAAATTCTTCTCTCATATTAGTGACAATCTTAACTTACTACATAGTGGGAAATGCCATCTTTATCTCAGACAAAGGTCATCTTTTAGGATTTACATTTCCAAGTTCCAACAATACTGTCACTGAATGTCCTTTGTGCAGCTATGATCAGAAATGAGAGCATGCACTGATGTGTGTGCTATGGACTCATGAGACCAAGTCGAAGGCCAAATCTCACTGATAGGTAACTACTCCTGTTTCAAAGCTTAGAAATTATAATTCTTTCTATTCTTGGTGGGGGAGGAATCATCATAGTTATCTTTCTTCTGTACTAAGGTGGGTGAGGTCTCTTAAAATTTTTTTTTAATTGAATTTATTGGGGTGACATCAGTTAATAAAATGATATCGGTGTCAGGTGTGTAATTCTATAAAACATAATCTGTATATTGTATTGTGTGTTCACCACCCAAGTCAAGTCTCCTTCCATCTCCTTTTATCCTCTCTTTACCCTCTTCTATCTCCTCCCAACCCTGTTTCCCACTGGTAATCACCATACTGTTGTCTGTGTCTAGGAGTTTTGTTTTGTTTTTGTTTAATCCCTTCACCTTTTTTACCCAGCGTCCCAAACTCCTCCCCTCTGACAGCTGTCAGTCTGTATTGAATTGGAATTTAAATAGGGTCTTGAAGAATAACTAGGCATTCACAATATAGAAAAAGAAAGGCATTATAAACAGAGCAATTTCACTGACATCCCTGATATATTCAAGATTAATTGAATTTATAATGAAACCTAAGAAAATTGGAGGCTCAGAAACCCAGCCCTTAGAATTGTGGAGGAAAATGAATTTTGAAGAAAAGAGAAGGGTACCATAAATTAATTTTTAAATTGCTTAGTGTAAAATGTATAAAACATGATTTTATTTATGAAGTTAATTTAAAATTTCATTTTAAATTTTAGCCATAAACTGTGACTGTCTAAATTTTAAATGTGGGCTGGTGTGAGATTCAAGCTATTGTCTCAAAGCCTCTCTAGATGTTGCTACCTGGACTCACATTCCACTCATTGTTCCCTTGATATCACACTGTTAATATTCTCTCCCAGACATTTTCTGAAACAATACTCTATGGCTCTAAAGCAAGCCTTTGCTTTAAGTCTTAATCTCTTCTATAAATGTAAGGCATTATACCCTTTCAATTTAATGACAAATTTTTATACTGCATTTTTTGAATTGATATCACTGGGGTTCTTTTTTTATTCCAACAGTCAGTTATGTCATTTTTTTTTACCAGATGATTTAAAGAAAATAGCATTCTAGAGACTGACTGATAGGAAATAATTCTTTGTGGTTAAACATATTAGAGAAAACAAATATTGATCTAGAAATAGACAATTTTGTGTATTTTACTGAAGTACTCAAAGCTTTAAAATAATATGAGAGAGAAGCATATCCAAATTAATTCCCTTATTTATGTTTCTAATCAGCTTTCTTATTGAATTCACTACCCACCCCACCCACTTTTGTTAAAATGATTTTTGTAGATATAATTAATGTAGCAGCACATTCCTGAATTCTTGACAAAATTTTTCTTATAAAGGAATCAAATGTCAATTGTATTGTGAACCATGTTTGATAAAGTAGTGTTTCCTGTCATTTAACTGAAGACAATGGAACTAGTAGAAAATTCATGCTTTAAAAGCCCTAATTACCTTGTGCTATAATAACCTGGGAGCTAGGACTCTAAGGCAATGCAATTTCTCCACATAGTTCTGGCACAATGATTTCTGTACTTCTGGTAGAAAAGGAAGGAGGTAACTGACAGGCTTCTACTGGGGGGGGGGCGGGGGCGGGGGTTTGCATGTTTGGAAATGGGTTGGTTCTCCAATTACACAGTAGAATAAAGATTCAATATGCCTAATGAAGTGAGAGAGAACCACTGAAAAACTGCCTTAATGTTCTAAAATTATTTTCAATAATGATTATTATCACATTATGCAATTTGGGAGAAAGCCAGATTCTATATTGCTTCAACTTTCTGCATTCTTTAAAAATGTTGACAAAAATGTTTGTAATTCATTAATCACTGGAAATGATTATGGAAATAAATTAGAATGAAAGTAACCGAGAGATGTGAAAGGAAAAAATATATTTTTTATTTATTTTCAATTAGTAGTTATTATATTACAAATAGTGGAGCATTTAAAGATAATTTTGTAGGAACACTCAGTGATTTCTTCACACACATCTTAATAAGGGTTCATAGAAGTATCAATTGGGATAGAGTGGGCTATACTGCAAAAACCAACTAGAAAACTCTCAGTGGTTTGAAATAGCAAACCTTATTTCTGGGGGTTGGCAAGGTTGTGGAGCATCAACTTGACACAAGCTTCCATGACTACAGGAGAATATGGCATACTGTGTTCTGGTACCTAATACCTCTGCCTGAGAGTGATGCATAGCACTTCCATTTATGTTTTATTGGCTAAAGCAAGCCACAAAACAACATCTGACTTCAAGTGGCAGCCAAGTCCAATCCTACTATGTGTTGGTAATGAAATGAAGGTGGAGCCCTCTGTTTGTGTAGTAAATATTCAGATCACTGTTGTGGAGGAAGAAGGGGCCATATACTAAGCCTGACAAGCTCAGGGGATGCCTGCATGGCAGCCTTACCAACTCAGAGACCCAAAGTAAACACATAGGATAGTTAGAAATTAAAACTTTCTAAGTAAAAGCCAGTTACAGTGAGTATTCATGTCCTAGGCCAGTACCTTTCTTGACAATGGTCAATCTTTACCTTAATTAAGCTTGTCTCTCATATTTTTGTATCTAAGTCCTATGCATGTTCTTTTCTAAAATTCATAGAATCTTTTTATTTTATTTTATTGTTTAAAGTATTACAAATAGTAGTACATATTTCTCCTTTTTCCCCCCATTGACCTTCCCCCAACCTCCCCTACCCCCGCCCCCGCATGAGCCCTCACCCCCCCACCAGCCTAGTGTCTTGCGTCCATTGGTTATGCTTATATGCATGCATACAAGTCCTGCTGTTGATCTCTTACCTTCCCACTCCCAGCCCTCCCCAGCCTTCCCACTGTAGTTTGACAGTCTGTTAGATGCTTCTCTGCCTCTGTATCTATTTTTGTTCAGCATTTTATAATGTTCTTTATTTTCCATAAATGAGTGAGATCATGTGGTATTTTTCTTTCATTGCCTGGCTTATTTCACTTAGCATAATGCTCTCCAGTTCCATCCATGCTGTTGCAAATGGTAAGAATTCCTTATTTTTTATAGCAACGTAGTATTCCATTATGTTGCTGTACCACAGTTTTCTAATCCACTCATCTGCTGATGGGCATTTAGGCTCTTTCCCAATCTTAGCTATTGTAAATTTTCCTATGCATGTTCTTTTCTAAAAAGTCACAGAATCTTAAGGTTGGAAAAAATTTAGCTAATATGACCAAGCCTGATTTCTCACCCATGCCACACACCCCTCTACACTGCCATCACCCATCCCTCCAAAGTCAGCTAATCCTCCACCTTGAGCACCTCCAGTGATATTGCTTATAAGTTCTAAAGCACTGACATTTTTATTAAGCCATAATTCTCTTCCTGTTATTGCTACTGTTTAATTCCAGAGCAATGTGAATAAGTTTATTCCCTATGTCCGTGGTCGGCAAACTGCGGCTCGCGAGCCACATGCGGCTCTTTGGCCTCCTGAGTGTGGCTCTTCCACAAAATACCATGGCTTGGGCAAGGCTATTTTTTAGAAGAAGTTTAAGTTTAAAAAATTTGGCTCTCAAAAGAAATTTCAATCGTTGTACTGTTGATATTTGGCTCTGTTGACTAATGAGTTTGCCGACCACTGCCCTATGTCATAAGCATTCCAATATTTGAAAATAGCTATCATGAAAACACTATTTATCCCCATAAGTCTTCTTTTTCTTCCATTTTCCATGTTTATATTCTTTCAGGATATGCTAGGATTTCTCTATGTAGTACCATCCTACCCCTCAGAACCTAACAGAATACATATAGGTATATCATGGATTCTTAACCATCTGCAAATATAGTTCTTAAGTGTAGCATTCACCATTCAGCTCAGGATTCCAGTTGTGATATAATTAGTAAGGGGTCTACCTGAGTTAGGAATGACTGTTATAGGGATATTACCCTTCTATTCAGGTAGCCTAAGAATAAAGACTTACTTTTTGGCAGACTCTACCTATTTTCTCTTTCCCAGTGTGAAGCCTAGCCCACATTCCCTCTTACACCTTCCACTGTCACATTTTCTTGATGCTGCAGATCATATATGTGTGTGTGCATGTACACACATATAAAATTTATATGTATGTGGTAAATATATTTCTGTTATCTATCCTCTCTTTCATATCTGTGACAAACTTGATAACAGACCTAGCAAGATGAATAATAAAGAAGAATTCAATGGCTCTTCACTTTGAATGTGGATGTCTGCATGTGAATGAAGGTTCTACCCACACCCCACCTGCCCCTCATTTTAATAGCTGTGGACATTTTTGAGTTGAGTTTTGGTACAACTTGAAGAAATTCTGACTCTTACTCATGTAAGAATCTTAAGAGATTTGATTGGACATGTGGGCTTTCTTATTATTCACTCAGATTTATAAGCAAGAATATTAGAATGTCTGCCTAGGCGGTTTGGCTCAGTGGATAGAGTGTCAGCCTGTGGACTGAAGGGTCCCAGGTTCTATTCTGGTCAAGGGCACATGCCAGGGTTGCGGGCTCGATCCCCAACAGGGAGTGTTCAGGAGGCAGCCAATCAATTATTCTCTCTCATCATTGATGTTTCTATCTCTCTCTCCCTCTCCCTTCCTCTCTGAAATCAATATCTATACTAATAAAAGGGTAATATGCTAATTAGAGTGGATGTCTTTTGGACATCCTTCCAGACAAAGCCACAGTGGCTGCCTGAGGCTCAGGCAGCCGCGGCAGCAGGCAGTGGCAGCAGCAGAGGCATGATGGGGGCATCGCCTTCCCCTGATCGTCTGGGTCACCTTCTGCAGAGGGAGGCCAGAGGCAACAGCAGCGAGGGGGTGATGGGTGCAGGTGCCTTCCCCTGATTGGCCAGTCACTCCCTGTGGTCAGTAGGACATCCCCTGAGGGTTCCTGGACTGTGAGAGGGGGAAGGCTGACTGAGGGATACCTCTAGTGCACGAATTTTCATGCACCGGGCCTCTAGTGTGTGTGTGTGTGTGTGTGTGTGTGTGTGTGTGTGTGTGTGTGTGTGTATCTATACTAGAGGCCCAGTGCATGAAATTCATGCACAGGGGGGTGTCCCTCAGCCCAGTCTGCACCCTCTCAAATCTGGGACTCCTCAAGGAATGTCTGACTGCCTGTTTAGACCCGATCCCACCAGAATTGGGCCTAAACGGGCAGTTGGACATCCCTCTCACAATCCAGTACTGCTGGCTCCCAACTGCTTGCCTGCTTGCCTTCCTGATTGCCCTAACTGCTTCTGCCTGCCAGCCTGATCACCCCCTAACCATTCCCCTGCCAGCCTGATTGATGCCTAACTGCTCCCCTGCCAGCCTATTTGCCCCTAACTGCCCTCCCCTGCAGGCCTGGTCCCCCCCCAACTGCTCTCCCCTCAGGCCTGGATCCCCCCAACTACCCTTCCCTGCAGGCCCAGTCGTCCCCAACTTCCCTCCTCTGCTGGCCTGGTCACCCCTAACTGCCCTCCCCTGCAGGCTTGATCGCCCCCAACTGCCCTCCCTTGCAGGCCTGATCCCTCCCAAATGCCCTCCTCTGTAGGCCTGGTCCCTCCCAACTGCCCTCCCCTGCTGGCCATCTTGTGGAAGCCATCTTGTGTCCACATGGGGGCAGGATCTTTGACCACATCGGGGCAGCCATCTTGTTTGTTGGAGTGACAGTCAATTTGCAAATTACTCTTTTATTGGATAGGGTATCACTGGGGGTGAGGTGGGGTCCCTCAGACTGGCCTGTGCCCTCTCACAGTCTGGAACCCCTTGGGGGATGTCAGCATGCTGGTTTTCTTCTGACTACTTTTAAGATGTTTTCTGCCTTTGTTGTTTTGTTGTGTTTTTTTTTGTAGTTTCTTTCTAATGCACCCAGGTATTAATTTTCTTTCTCCTGGAAATCCTTGCTGTCTGGGACCCCTCAGGGGATGTCCAGTTCCCTTCAGGGGATGTAGCAGTGCACCAAGCGGCAGGCGGCCAGGGATGAGCCCAAACCAGGGCTGGGCACCACGCCGCTCAAGCTTATCCAAGCCTGCTACACCTGCTGCCACCGCTCAATAGTGCTGCCGCAGACTGTGAGAGGCTCCCGCCATCGCAGCTGTGCTTGCCAGCCATGAGCCCAGCTTCCTTAGGAGTGCACTGACCACCAGGGGCAGCTCCTGCATTGAGCATCTGTCCCCATGTGGTCAGTGCACATCATAGTGACTGGTCGTTCGGTCATTCCGCTGTAACGGTTGCTTAGGCTTTTGTATATATAGATACACAGTATATAAAGAATATTAGAATGTCTTCACTTTTCCAAAGCTTCCTTCTTCCCTTTTCTATTACCATGACAACGAGAGGAATCAGAGGAGCATTAGGATAGTTTCCTGAGGTTATGTTGTCCAAGGGTCTTGGTTCCCTCTGTGATTTGCTAACATTTTTACCAACAAGAATAAGTTATGTTTTATGCTTTCAGGAAGCAAATCTCCTTAAATTTATTTAATGTTAGCACTGGTTCCTTTGAGAGACTTCAGAAAAGAATTCTGGAAATAATAGTTATTCTGAGCATTAAATGAATTGGATTCAAATAAAAGCATAAGGCAAGTTTCTATATAAATTTATGTCTAAATTTAGTGTCATTGCAAAGTGAAGAATTTTGGTAGATGGGGCAAATTATAGATTGGAAAGTGTTTATGCTATGTGAATTAATAAATTATTTTTTATTAATATCTGTCCTCTTGGTGTCTCTTAGAATTAGTCCTCAATAAGAAAATTAGGACAAAATTGGGACATAGGAGCCAGTCCCTGGGAACTTGACACTGAGCAGAAGATTAGAAATAAAATTCAGGCTGGGGCATAAATAAGGGTATAGGAATCTAGACAGGTTGAAGTGGAAAGAGAAAGGTTGTGGAAGCATGGAAAATTATGGACTTTTAGGCCACAAGTACAGATTGAGTTGAACCAAGAATAAAATGACATTAATTTAAAAGTTCAGATTCAGGGCCTCAAAAATTAGACTAGATTATATGCAGTTAGATAGGTGATAGATAGATAGATAGATAGATAGATAGATAGATAGATAGATGATAGATAGACAGACAGACAGACAGATAAAGGTAAGTTAAATGAAATTAAGTTAAATTGTATTGTGTTCAGTTAAGAAAAGCACCCACGAGCCCAGACAGAATTCTTCTGGACTCCTACAGCTGCTCTGTATTTCACTTGAGTCACTATTGATGCCCTCCCTCTCCCTACCCCCTCACCACTATGCATGTACTTGTTTTACATAATATAAACGTACACACAAACCTTACCTAGAGACACCAAGTAGCTCTTCATACCAGTCTGTGCCCTTTCTGTCCTTTCTACTAGATTGCAAGCTTTTTGAAAGGAGAGATTTTGTCCTTTTGCTCATACTCAATCCTCAGTGCCTAGTGCAATGTCTTGCATGAAGCATTTCTGTTTCCCAGCTGTGCAGTGTCATATCTCTGACAGACTTCTGTCCACTATAAACATCATTCCAGGAGCAACCCTCCAGAAGCCACCTTTCCATAAGCTGCCACAGCCTTGGGGTAGGATGGACAACAGCACAAAGTCCACTGACCACTTATCCTCCACCGTGCCTGATGTCACTGTTGACCTTAGTCATCACCAGAAGTTGATACCTCCCTGGTCTCTCATCATTATTTAGACGTCTTGGAAATCCAGGTTACCGTGCTCTCTGAAAGTAGAGCGTTCTTAGGAAACCTTTCATAAGCCGAAATGGTGTAAAGTAACAAAGCAATTATTTAAGATACATATTTTTTAAAAAAATTATATTTATTGTTGAAAGTATTTCAGATGCCCCCTTTTTTCCCAATGACCTCGCCGCATTATTGTCTGTGTCTATGGGTTATGCATATGTGCATATAAGTTCATTGGTTAATCTCTTCCCTTTGCTAACAGATGCAGAAAATCACTCCACATAAAGCACAGATGCTCACAGGCAGAGTGCACAGCTGTGGCGGTTTGATGCTGAGTGTGTTTCTGAGGAAGGAGCCTGGGACCCCTCTCGGTGCCGGGGTGTGAGCTGCCTCTGTAACAGCTCAGTGCAAAACAAAAGCTGAGCATTATCTTTGCTGTTTGCCTTTTTTCCCCCCATAAAAGTGAAAATCCTTTTCAGATTTCTTTCAGTTAGCAAAACAGATATGGACGCAGGTTTTTTATAAACATGAAGTGGCATAACACAACCTTTCAAAAAGCAAGGGATGCCTGTACTGCCATACATGCCTTCTAGCCTTCTAATTGCATGCTTCTGCCATGCTCCATTCCATTCAGCAAAATGGAAATATCCTTGTCCTCATGTACTTCTCCTTAAAGAGACTGCTTTCCTTGCAGCTTTCTCAAACACTGTTTTATTCTACCCCCAAGGACATCTCTCAAGGCCAGAAAGTAGATGGGGATATTCTTGCTAACTGTTGCCACTTCAGACTATCACTCCCACCTTCTGCCAAACTCTTCTTGGAGACACTCAACTCTCAGGAAGGACCTGGCCCACACCTTGGTTCTTGAAACTCGAAGTTTCTGTGAGTCTTTTCCCACTAGAAATATATCTCCTATTTTGGGATCCATCTTCAGATTTATATTTCATTGGGGGATTATTTAAATGTTTAATCACAAGCTTTGTTCCCACTTGACATCAGTCCACATCCAACTCTGATTTCGCTTGCACATCTATGCTTTTACTCTCACATGCTCACCTTTTCCCTAGCAATTAATTACTGTGGTTGGTAGCGTTGGTTAATTGTTTCTATTTCTTTTTCCATGGTAACAATCCAATCATTGCCACAGTCAGTGTATATAATGATTGTTTCATTTAGAAGCAATTTTCTAGTTTGGATAAAAGAGCTGACAATTACATTTACTGAAATACATTTCTCATATGCTATCCAAGCTAATTAAACCACTCAAAGTCTTATTGATTGTGTTTATTATAAAGTCTGCATTTACTTGAGATGGTTCAAATGGGCACTATTGATTCAAAGAATGATGAGTCAACCCAAAGTTTTCATAGCAATTTGTATTTAAAACAACATATTCATTAATCAAACTTTATCATACTTTATTTTTCCTCTATTTGTTGATCAGCTTCGAATGGATTTCAGTCATTATAATAAACACCAATTTTTGCTGTAAAATATTTTGTCCTTTAAATTTAGAAAGTGTTGTGATTGGGCTAAGTCAATCTTAACCTTTTAAGCTATAGAACTTTTTTTTACTATTTTGTTTAAATAAAACCATGAAACCGTAGTCATAGAGCAGGGCTCAATGCCTTGAAAAAATTATTTACTCAGTAATTGCTGTATTTTGAGTGTTATGGAGTACAGACTATCTTACCAAGAATAGTAGATGACAGAGGTACCCTTTCTCCATTTCTTTTCTTCATCCAAATTCCACACGTTCTGTGTTTCAAATTGTTACTAGTGTCACTTCCTTTTGTTTTTATTTTAACACCCAACCTCCTTTTGTATTAAGTTTTCAATTCTGAGATAACTGTAGTTTCTCATACTATTATAAGAAATAGTACAGAAAGATCTCTTTAACCCAGTTTCCACAATGGTAACAACTTGCAAAACAATAGTACAATATTGCAACCAGTATGTTGAATTTATAATAATCAGTATGCCATCACCACATGGTTACTTATTTTGTCTTTTTTTTTTTTTTTTGAGCCACACAGATTTTTTTTTCTCCCACCCTACCTAAACACTGGAAACCAGTGATCTGTTCTCTATCCTATAATTCTTTATTTTAATAATGTTTTATAGAGGAATCATATTATGTAATATTTGGAGATTGGCTTTTTAATTAGCATAATTATTTGGAGATGCATTCAAATTGTATATTTTGTAGCAAAGTATATAATTACTTTGCTATTTGTTGTTGTTGTTAATCCTCACCCAAGGATATTTTTCCCATTGATTTTTAGAGATAATGGAAGGGGAAGGGAGAGGAGAGAGACATCGATATGAGAGAGACACATAAGTGGCTGCCTCCCACACTAGGGCTGAGGATTAAACCTGCAACCCAGGTACGTGTCCTTGACTAGGAATCAAATCTGAGACCCTTCAGTGTGAGAACTGATGCTCTGTCCACTGAACAACACCAGCCAGGACAAATGCCACTTTTTATTGCTGATTGCTATTCCATGGTATGAATGTTTCACAGTTCACCAAGTAAGGACATTTGGAATATTTCCATTTAGGGACTATTATGACCAAAGCTTCTCTCAACATTTATTTATAGATTGCTGTATCAGTGTGTTTTCATTCCTCCATTGCATGTTTATTTTTTTAAGAAACTGCCAAATGGTTTTCCAGGATAGCTGTCCCATGTTTACACGTCCTACCAGTTTCATCACATTCTCACCAGCATTCCGTGTTGTCACTCTTTTTCACTGATCATTCTGATAGGTGTGTAGTGATATCCCACTATGATTTTAATTTTTATTACAGTAATGGCTAGATATGTGGAATACCTCTACTTGTTTATCATCTGTACATCCTCTTCAGTGAAATGTCCTGTCATGTTTTTGCCTATTTTCTAATGGAATTGCTTTTTAAAATGTTTTCTACTGTCGAGTTTTTGTTGTTGTTGTTTTATTGCATTTTAAAACACTTTGAGTGTACATTGCCTCATCAAACAGACTTGAGTTTGATCAATTAGTCCTTTTAAATCTGGGATAAAGCCTTTAATTTTGAGAAGATTTGCTTTTATCTAATGTCTTCTTTTTTCTCAACTTTGATACAACTGACATTTTGAGCTAGATGTTTCTTTGTAGTGGGAGCCTGCCCTGTGCGTTTCAGGATGTTTAGCAGCATCCCTATCCTCTAACCACTAGACTCTGATAGCATCTCCCCAATTGTGACAGCAAATATTGTCTCCAGATATCGTCAAATGTCCCTGCGGGGCAAAGTTGCCTCTTTGTTGTTGTTTTAATAGTTCTACATATTCCAGACTAGATCTTTGTTGGGTATATCACTTGTAAATATATGCTGCTAGTCTGTTGCTTTTCTTTTGTCCTTTGAACAGGGTCTTTCAGTGAGCAAAAATATTTTTTAAAGTCCAATTTATCACATTTTCTTAAATGGATTATGCTTTTTGGTATTAAGGACTCTGTCTAGCCATAGATTCTGAAGAATTTCTCCTATGCTGATTTTTAAAAACTTTACAGTTTTATCAAGAAATGAGGTCAGAGGGGACATGGAATGAGGAAGGTGATGATTATGCTTAAAGACTGTTATAAGGACTTGAACTTGTCTTCTGAGCTACAAAGTCATTCAACAAAATCATGCAGAAGATTGACATGATCTGACTTGAATTTTAAAAGGATCACTATTCTGAATATCTATGATATGACATTACATATAGCTTTGATATGAGATTGCTCTATTTATTAGTTCACTGAAAACTGGTTAGCATATGAATACAAAAAAAATATGAATCTGGCAGTCACACATTAATTGACTACTGTTGACAGCTAAATTGGATAATTTGTAGTCCCAATATAGAAATTTTGGCTTCAGGTTTTGTGGATTGGACACACTTTAATTAACTTAAATTTTGCTGCTTCAATCCTCTAAGTTACTTTTCACACTTACTGTCTGAGTTCATTGTTTGCCAAATTCTTTAAAATAGAGTCTAGGTCAAGTACAAAGCTATGAAATGCAAATTTATGTGTCAAAGTAAGTCTTTTCTAGATTTCAGAGATATATTCCATAAACATAACTAAAAAACATTTTTTACAAATCAGAAAAATTTCAGTGATTATCTCATAAAATCTTTATTGCTAAATTATGTCAAAGTACAATAAAAAAACTCTGATACAATGTTCAAGATAATAAAGCTAAATGAAGAAAAATTGTGTATTAAGTACTAGAAAATGCTGCATCATTTTAATTTGCATTTACAACCTTGGACAATGACCTCTCCTTGAACATGGAACATATTCAAACAGCAAAGTTCTACTAAAATCAGTGCAATGACCTACCTCTAACTTGTGAAGCAGCAAGACAAATGGCATATTTTATCTCTATATTCAATTATCTGTGCCTGAAAATAAAATAAAATGCTGAGCTTAAATTTGGCCAATATGATCCTCAATAATGCATTTTGCACAACTACATCTTAAGGCATTTTCTCAAATTTCTTGCTTGAAACCAAAGGGTTATCAGAAAGAGGCTTTAATTACAGGAAAAGAAGGAAAGAGACTTTTAATAAGAAATTATAAATCAAGATAACATTTGAAAGTAGTACAACAATTAGAGTCTAGAACAAAATAGATGCTCAAAAATTTACCTCAGCATGATTTTAACTCATTTCCCCAAGATTCAGGCAAACATCTAGTAGCAGGATATTATATCCTATATAATAAAGAGGTAATATGCAAATTGACCCTCACACCCTTGCACAAGATGGCTGTCCCCCTGTGGTCAAATATGGCCACCATAAGATGGCTGGCAGGGGAGGGTAGTTAGGGGCGAACAGGCCAGCAGGGGAGGGCAGTTGGGGGCAACCAGGCCAGCAGGGGAGGGCAGTTGGGGATGACTGGGCCAGCAGCGGAGGGCAGTTGGGGGCGATTGGGCCAGCAGATGAGGGCAGTTGGGGGCGATCGGGCCAGCAGGGGAGCAGTTAGGCGTCAATTGGGCTGGCAGGGGAGTGGTTAGGGGGTGATCAGGCAGGCAGGCAGAAGCAGTTTGGAGCAATCAGGCAGGCAGGCAGGCGAGCAGTTGGGAGCCAGCAGTCCCAGATTGTGAGAGGGATGTCCGACTGCCTGTTTAGGCCCGATCCCCAGAGATCAAGCCTAAACAGGCAGTCGGACATCCCCCAAGGGGTCCCAGATTGGAGAGGGTGTAGGCTGGGCTGAGGGACAACACCCCCCCCCCCAGTGCACAAATTTCGTGCACCGGGCCTCTAGTTACAATAATAATTTTGTATTACATGTTTTCCCCATTCCCATATTCTGAGACCTTTTATAATTCCTTGCCTTAGAGAATTTTGCTGTTAGGAAAGCAGAAATTGCTTCAAACTTTCATGTTGCACAAACTTTCATTTTGCAAAATCTCTCATTTTCAAATTTTTACCACCTTTCATTTCTAGATGTTTTCCTAGAGCTATGCTGGGGGGCCAGAGGGAAGACAAAGGGCAGGCAGAGTGCACTGGAGAAGCAGACAGGTTGAGAGGTGAGGTTCATCCAGCCTGGATGGTAGAGGTCTGTCAGTCCCCTGTCAGGATTAGCCCCTGTAAGGGTGATTTGGCCTCAAGGCAGTACAGTACACCAGGGAACCTAGACATTGGTTTGGCATTCCCAAAGTCACTAAAGATCGGGGTGCTTCTAGTGATGTCCAGAAAAAGCAGATGCACTGCACTGGCCATTCTGGGCAACTGAGCCTCACTACAGGAGTTTCCTTCATACCTTGGTGACTTTCATACAACCTTAGGGTAGCAGGAACCCCAATGCTGACTGAAATTGAATAGCCATCGATTTACATAACTTCTGATTCCTGTCAAGCAAGTGAACTGTCTTGGGCCATGCTTCCCAAAATCAACTCTGAAAAACTTGGAAAGTGCAGGGTGCAATTCAGTAACTACTACTGCTAACCAGATAATGTAGAAAGAAAACTTTTGGGAGACTGACGTTTCCCTTGAACTAATTTATGTTGGGGTGCTGGGTGTGGGGCATTGCAACCTGAGGCAGAACGAGGCCAAAGGTGGCAGCCAGAGGAAAAGGTAGGGGAAGCTTTGAGTATGTTTAAGGAGATTAGCCTGTGAAGTGAGGTGCAAATATTTCCCCCCTAAATGGTTATTTGGTTTTTAACTATTTTTAGGCCAAGTTTTGCAGGTCAGAGTGTGTGTGTGTTTAAAGCTCCTTATCTTTTCGATTATGGCATCTTCATTTTGGTCTTATCTAGAAAGACCTTCTTCATGCCAAGAAAATGGTATTAAATTCACAGAATTGTGCAAAATAGCTTTTGTAAATTTTAATTTTTTCTGTTTCTGTTATCTTTTTCCATTTTTTAATTTCTTACATTATATATCTGTGGCTTCCCTTATATTTTTCTTGATCAGGTTACCTAGTACCTAGAGAATCAACTATTTTATGGACTTCCAAAAACTTCAGTTTTAAAAATTTGTCCTAGTGTTTTTCTAATGGTAATTTATTTTTATTTACCAATTTATTTCTTCAGTTTATTTGGTTATTATTTTAAAGTTTTTTTTAATTATATGCTTAATTTATATAGCTATAAATACATTTAATACATAATAATGCAATTTGATATTATACCTGCTCCCATGAATACCATTTTATGTGTATCCCAGAGATTCTGACATATGATGTTTATGTTGTCATTCTTTTCTACAAATCTTGTATTTATTTGAACCACCCCTGTATAAATAGTTTCTTAAGGTTAAAATTTTAATATCTCTAGCCAGCAGTCTTTTCTGACTTTTAAAATTGTTATTTTTATTAAATTGTGATCTAAAAATATTATACTTATTATTTATTTTTGTTTATTTGAAAATTACTATATGCTAGAGAACTGGTGCATGAATTCATGCATGGGTGGGGTCCCTCAGGCCGAAACCGGCAGTCCAAAACCACCTGCCACTCCTGCCTGCCATTCCCACTCATCCCGGCCCCACTGTGCCTACCGCAGGCTCACACCCAGTCAGTCCCAATCGGGAGAGGCTCGCGCCGCCACAGCAGCGCTCTCCAGCTGTGAGCCCTGAATCTGGTGCCACTCACTCCCTCAGCAGTCCTGCAGGTCCAAGGTCCAATCTCTGGAGAATGGGCCAGGCACCAACAGACCAACACCGCCAGTAAGATGCCGACAGCGCCGTCAGCCTCCTAGAAGTCAGCTTCAGGCACCACAGCCACTTCTCCTCCCTAGACTCTCCGCAAGGAAGAAATGATATAAAAGCAGCCGCCAGGTGGATCCTGACAACCAGTGCAAACGTCAGTGGGATGGATCCAGATTCTGGGCCTGCCAGGGCATCCCACCGCCTGCCCCCCTCTGGGCAGGCAGTGGAATGCCCTTGCCGGCCCAGGATCCAGATCCATCCCACTGACATTCCAGGAGGCTGACTGCGCTAGTCTGTTGGTGCCTGGCCCATTCTCCAGAGATTGGACCTGCAGGACTACCGAGAGAGGGAGTGGCTGCCGCCGGGCTGGTGGGCCGCAGCGTTGGGTTGGTCAGCTGAGCAGCGCTCCCACTGTAGGAACACACTGACCACCAGGGGGAAGTTCCTGTGTTGAGTGTCTGCCCCCCAGTGGTCAGTGTGGGTCATAGCGACTGGTCGTCTGGTCATTCGGTCGTTCGGTTTTTTGGTCACTTAGGCTTTTATATATATAGATTAAAGTTTGCTTTGTGGCAATGTGTGCCAGCATGATTCCATGACTGAGGTTCAGTAGGGAATAATTCTTACCTTTTGGAGTAAACATTTTCATCAGTTAGAAGTATTTGTGCTTTGGGGCCTTTCTTTGCATCATCTTTATATATTCTGTTCTTTTGAGTTGATATAGGCCCAGGTTTAAAACTTTAAAAATTTGCTTTTATTCCTGAAACATATTTTAGTTGTAGAGAACTATATACAAGTAATTTGTTATACTCATTAAGTGTAGTATTTGAGGAAAATAATGTAATTGGTGTATATAATAAAATGTATTAATCAATAAATAAAACATATTTTACAATGATTAAGATGTTGATGATAGCTTACCTAAATTATCCAAGTATTGAAGTAACTCTAATTACTTATACTTCTTAGGCATTTTTTATTTATTTTTTATTTTTTAAAATCTTTGTTAAAAGTATTACATATGTCCTCCTCTCTCCCCCATTGACTCCCTCCACCCCGCCGCCACCCCTCACCCCAGACCTTCCCCACACTATTGTCTGTGTCCATGGGTTATGCATCTATGCATACAAGTTCTTTGGTTGATCACCTCCTACCCATCCATCCTTCACCACCTTCCACCTGAGATTCTGCACTCTGTTCCATGCTTTCATGTCTCTGAATCCACTCCCTTTATCAGTTTATTTTGTTCATTAGATTCCACATATGAGTGAGATTGTGTGGTACTTGTCTTTCTCTGATTTACTTATTTCACTTAGCATGATACTCTCCAGGTCCTTCCATGCTGTCTCAAAGGGTAAGAGATCCTTCTTTTTTACAGCTGCATAGTATTCCATGGTATAAATGTACCACTGCTTTTTTTATCCAACTGTCTGCTGTTGGACATTTGGGCTGTTTCCAGATTTTAGCTATTGTAAATTGTGCTGCTATGAACATAGGGGTGCATACATTCTTTCTGATTGGTGCTTCTGGCTTCTTAGGATACATTCCTAGATGTGGGATTACTGGGTCAAATGGGAGTTCCATATTTAATTTTTTGATGAAACTCCATACTGTTCTCCACAGTGGCTGCACCAGTCTGCATTCCCACCAGCAGTGTACTAGGATTCCCTTTTCTCCACATCCTCGCCAGCACTTATCATTTGTTGATTTGCTGATGGTAGCCATTATGACAGGTGTGAGGTGAAACCTCATTGTCATTTTGATTTGCATCTCTCTGATGATCAGTATTTTATTGGTAACTTTTTTTTTGCCTTTAAAAAGAAAAACGGGATAAGAATATTGATTTTAAATGGAATTGGATAATGGTGAGCCTTGTTTTACTGGAGAATACTCAATTGCTACTTATAACCCCTTCATCAGCACTTTATGTACACCTACATCTTAGTTATTGCCACATGATACTGAAATTATTTCTGGGAACTGGAATATGAACTCATCCCTGGAGGCTAATGCAGCATCCTTCACCTTTGTATGTACTGTGCTTATACAAGGCCCAGCACATAATAGGCCTATCGGTATAAGTTTGCTGCCTTGAACTACACCTTTCTCTGCATGACAGGGGCTGCAATGATATTAGATATGCTATAAAAATGCTTATTAAGTAATAGAATTCTTCCCACCTGGGTCTGCATGTTGTTTATCTCCAAGTAGAGCCAAGTGCTTTGCTTATATTTCCAGATGCAGGTGGCCAGACCTTCAGGGTAGAGAAGAAACCAGGTCACAGAGCCAACTTAGGTTACGTACGTGTTCCTGCGTCTAGCTCCGTGAAATGCTGCCCCTCGGTCAGATGGCCTCGGGTGCTCCGCACAGCATGTTGTGTGCAGGAGGTGGGGTTGACGGCTGTTTGGTCCAGATCGGTGGCCACTCTCTCTTGATTCTCATCCCCTTTTTTGCGGTGTCAGCCTCAGACAAAATGCTTTCTTTAAATTCTCTCCCCTGAGCTTCTACGATTTAGTGATGTCCTAAATAACTAAGAAGTGGAAAACGGATGCACAGGGATTGGCATTTTCTGCCAGGAGGCTGTAAATAGTGTTTGTCAAGATGTGAAACCAAACTGAGAGGGAGTATCAATAATGTGAAGTAGCAGAGAGCAGGAGGCCAACAAGAGAACGAACCCTCCCATACTCACTGCCCGAAACCAGAAGCCTACCAACCTGCCGAATCCTAGGACCCAAGAGAGGGCAAGGACTTCAAAGTCAGCTAGAACCTTCCAGTTCCTATACAGACACCCCTTCTGCATCGTCTGAAGGCCATCCAGACCATTCTGGGAGATTTTCATGGAAGGAAGTAAATGTAGGTGTCCTGACTTTGCATTGTAAAAAAAATAATGCAGACTATGACACCTGGGAGGGAATCACTAAGACCAAGGGACCAAATGCGTACTAATTTGTTACATTGTGAGGGTAGAGAAATCCATTTACAATACACAGAGGTAAAATTTAATTATTGGATCAATGACCTAACTGAAATAACAATAAAGCTTTGCCTGAAATACAAAATTTTATACCTTGTATTAGGTGAATGACTATACTTTGCTTTCTGAAGCAGCATTATAAATAGAAAGAACTCGTCCTGACTCCTAAAACCCTATCTTTTCTTTTTTTAATTTAACTGACACACAGTAAGAAATACATTTTCTATCACATCTTAGGACACACAAAAAAGCTTCACAGAACAATATTCACCTTTAGAATTAATGCAGATGGGTGCTTTCTATTACTTTTCATTTGTTTTATGAAATCATCAAAGTTTTCATTTTTGCTCACACCACATGTACATTCTAAGATGGCTTTGGCTCTGCTACACATTGTCTTCATCATTTCTTCGAATTTTTTATTTTAATTCTCTGGAGTTTATACCCAGAGGTAGAATTCCTGGATCATATGGCAATTGTTTTAAATTTTTTTTTGAGAAATTTCCATCCTGGTTTTCATAGCAGTGGCACCATTTCATATTTCTACCAGCAGTGCACAAGGGTGCCAAGGTCTCCTCATCCGGATCAATGCTTGTTATTTTCTGTTTGTTTGTTATTTTAAATAGTAGTCATATTATTGTGTGTGAGTGGTACATTATTGTAAAACTCTGAGTGGTACATTATTGTAAAACTTATTTACATTATTGTAAAACTGTCTATTTCTCCCTTCAACATTGTCAATATTTGCTTCATATGTGTTTTTAAAATATATTTTTATTGATTTCAGAAAGGAAGGGAGAAGGAGAGAGATAGAAACATCAATGATGAAAGAGAATCATTGGTCAGCTGCCCTCTGCATGCCCCCTACTATGGATCCAGCTTGCAACCTGGGCATGTGCCCTGACCAGGAATCCAACCGTGTCCTTCTGGTTCCTAGATTGACACTCAACCTCTGATCTATGCCGGCTGGGCATGACTTCTGTTTTTGTTTTTATTATTAAAAATTGGAGATCAGAGACTCTCTCTCCCCCAGGGTTTGCTGGAGTTTTTGGGTTTTGCTTTTTTTGTGTGTTTGTTTTATTGTAGCATTTCTCTCGGTGAACAATAAGCCTCAGGTGTCAGCTTAAGGTCTTCTCAGGTCTTTTCTGAGCATCACCTTTCCTGGGCATGTGCAATAACTTTCTAGATTTCCCTTTATATGTGATTGCTTTTGAATGTCCTAATTCCTAATTATCTGTCTCCCAAAATAGGAAAAGGAGAAAAATGAAGGGGGCAAAACAGAAACGGGGATCTTAAAATGCCTGGAAGTCATATCAGCAGGAAAGGGGGAGTTTGCAACAGTGCTTGTGAGGGTCATAGAAATATCTCTCGTCTCTGTGTGCACTTTCACAATCAGAAGCAGCAAAGGGCAATCAGAAAACAGGTCCCCAATATTTGGAGGTCAGGGTCCTTATTGCCTACCCTGACTCCTGCAGGCTGCAGGCAAACTGCTCCAGAAACACCTGCATGGCCGCCTGGTACGTGGCTGTGGTGTGAGCAATAGGTAGCTGCTGCCACCCTGAAAGCTGAAATTGAGCAAAATTAAACGCAATTTACCAGCCAAGACTTCTCCGGGATGTTGCAAATTTTCAATAGTCTCCAGAGTTCTAATCAGACAGATGCTGCCAAAGTAATTATGGTCTAGATGGAGATTACTGGTGCTTTCTACTCTGCCATTTTATATGTTCTTAACTACTACACTCCTACAGTTTCCTTTGTTCTTCTGTCTTCAAAGATTGCTAATTGTCTTCTTTATGCACTCAGTCCATAAGGTAAAGACTTTCCAAAATGCATCACACTTTGAGCTGCACCCGGGACTCCGGCTCCTCCATGAATCTGGGAAGTGCTATAATTCTGCAGCTGCTGCATGTGCTGAGCTAGTGACTTCCCATAGTCATCCTTTCCCCTGGGATTAAAAATAGGTCTCGCAATGTAAATGATGTAGAAACCTCACGTATGCCCTCATTTTCCCTAGAAATTTCATGCACAATACTCATTTTCCTCTCACTGTCACAAAGGAGTCTGGGAGAAAAGGGAAAGGGGAATCCAGAGAACTTTTTAGTAAATTTCTGTGGATTCTGTCTCTTTAATGTCCCTCAGTCCTCTTTCTCACCGTGACAACTACTAGTGCAATCCTAAGCCAGCTCTTCCTCTTCTCTCCTTTAATTATGTTATTTATCTCCTAACTACGTTCCTGCCTCTACACTCTCCCCCTCTAACTGATCTTCTATACTGGCACAAATGTGATCTTTCAAAAACAAATAATTGATCATGTAACTATTCTGATTAAAAACTTTGTTCTTGGGATACGAACACAGATATTCACACAAGTTGAATACAGCCTGACTCTTCATCACTAGGGACATGGGTAGGTGATATGTTGAGGGATGTAGCCCACAGATGAGCACCTTCCTGTGGTTAGGGGCAGGGAAACGGAGGAGTATGCAGCAGTAATGGCACATTTTAAAAGTTACACCTATGGGAGAGAGTAAGAAGCAGAATGATTCAAACAGGAAAATGCCGTATATACATATTGAAAGCACATGCCCAATGTCATTATCTATGTGGAGTTCTTGAAAAATGTTTAACTTGAATCTAACCATGAAGGAACAAACAGAAAATTTTAAGCATGTGGACTTTCTAAAAGACGGCTGGCCTGTGCTCTTCAAAGATACAATTTGCTGAAAAACCAAACCAAACAAAGGCTGAGGAGAGTTCTAAATTATAGGCACCTAGAGAAAGAAGGCATGGGCTTTCAACTGCAGTGGATGAGGTCTTAAGAGATTCTGTATCAGAAAACACACCCACTGTACACATACCTCCCTTCCCCCCCACACACATCTACCCAGCTATCAAAGTCATTATGGTATAACTGGAGAAATTGAAATGTGGTTATACACTAGTTATAAATACTGCTTAGCACTCATATCTTCAGGTGAGATAACACTCTATGAGGGAATTAGAATTGACACCAGAGGATGAAGGGGAAAAAAATTAAAGAGAAAGACACCTTGAACTGACAAACATGATTATTCCTATAGTTTGCTCCTTGAATTCAGCTGGAAAACATACAAGCAAATAATCAGGATCCCTTGTTTCTCCAGCATAGATTCAAGATCCCTTAGCATTGTTCATGAATCTTTCAAGATCTGGCACCTGTCTGCTGCTCCTGCACATCTCTCCCAGGTTCTTCAACTTTCTACCCAACATGGGGAGCCAGGCCCAAGTACAGCGATTCTTGCAGGCTGCTAGGATTCTTTATGTTTCTGCTGCTGCTTCCTCTGCTAAAAATGTTCTCCTTTTGTTATGTAGCTGGGCCCTATAACTGTCCATTTCACTCATGAGTTTGTATGCCTGTCTCCCCATTCTAGATAGAAATTTCCTTATGGTATAGACCATGTTTTATTCATGTTCGTTTGCCCAAAACTTAACATAATGACTGATAGGTGGCTGTTCAATAAATATTTGTTAAATAAATGAAGAAAGAAGACTGCCTCCTGAGAATCTGGTTCCTTTACTTTCCCAGACTTACCAGAAAAGTAAATTGTTTGGCCATCAAGCTAGCAAATGAGTCAACACTAGCTAAATCCTAGAACAGAGCTCCCTAAGATTATGTACTAAGATTATGTAATCATGCTGTCTGCATTCATTTGCCCATGATGTGCTTGAAATTGTTCACAGATCTGGGAAAATAAAGAGACAATTAAGACACAATTCCTGTGCTCAAAGTCTTAAAATATATTTGAATCAACAAAAACATGTCACATATTTACACTATTGTAGGCAATATCTTGAAGGGAAAAAATGGTTTGAAAGGTTTAGAAGAGAGGTTAGCCTAAATTTAGTGTAAGGGAAAGTTTAAGTTAAAATGTTTGCATGAATCTTAAAAGGTGCATGGAATTTAAACAGATGGGGAAAGAGGGGAAGAAAAGAAGAAATAGTGAAAAGAATACCCCAGAGACAAGACAACCTGTGGTATAAGGTTTGTGAAGAAGAGGAGGAAGTGAACACCTCTGATTTTTTTTCTCCCACTCCATTTCCATGGGCATCCTTGCCTTTGCTTAGGATCTTATGTCTTGTCTAGCTGACTGGTTGCTGTGCCTCCATACTGCCTCCACTCCTCACCCCTAGCACCCATTTTATTCATTTTCCACTTTACCACATGAATTATCTTTCAAATGCAAAAATATTTTTAATATTTTGCTTAGGATCCTTCAAAGAGTCAATTTCCCCTTCAGGTTAAAAGTTGCATACCTTTGCTTATTATAGAACTCCCTGCCCTGATCGATGTGCTCAGTTGGTGGAGCATCCTGCCTTGCACCAGGAGGTTGCTGGTTCAATTCCAGGTCAAGGGCATATGCCCCAGTTGTGAGCTCAGTCCCCAGGAGGGGGCATGCAGGAAGCAGACAATGGATATTTTTCTCACACACAATGTTTCTCTCTCTCTCTCTCTCTCTCTCTCTCTCTCTCTCTCTCTCTCTCTCTCTCTCTCTCTCCTTCTCTCTCTCCAAAAATCAATAATTATTTTTGTTAATCCTCAGCTGAGGATATCTTTTCTAATGGTTTTTTAGAGAAAGTGGAAGGGAGGGGGAGAGACAGAGAGAGACACATCGACTGGTTGCCTCCCACACCTTCCTGACCAGGGCCAGGAATTGAGCCTGCAACTGAGGTACATGCCCAAGACCTGAATTGAACCCTCGACCTTTCAGTTCATGGGCAGATGCTTTAACCACTGAGAAAAACTGACTAGGTTCAATAAACTATTCTTTTTTTAAAAAAATAACTTTTACATTATTTTTCCACTGCCTGCTGTTCAACCTCAACTCGTACATATTTCCAACTTGGTCCCTGCATGTCAACCTTATCAAGCCCTTAAATTTACCTGAATATCAATACTCACCGTTCTATATCTTAGCACATGTAGTCCCCACAGAGTGGCATGCTCCCCACTCCCTCTTCTACTTTGCCTTTCTAATTCTTCTTTTTCTAAATAAACATTTATTGAACCCTGAGCCAGATTCAGCGCTAGATGAATACAAAGTACAACTACAAAGAAGATACCTGTAGTTTTTATCCTTATGGCACTTACGTGCATTGTCCTTAATATATTTCTTATCCTCAACTGAAGATCAATGGCCTCTCCTTTGTGTCCTAGAAGTAACTTATTTAAAAATAGTTCCCTGATTTCTGCATTATATATGCTGCATTACAGTTATCTACTATTTGTTTACTACTTATAGTCATTTGTGATATGCTTGAAGACAAAGATCATCTCCCCCCATACCCCATGAATAATGAATTGGTAAAAACCCACTCTTTTCAGATTGTATCTTTTAAAATCTTTTTCCAAGTATCTTGAACAAATAAAAAATTTTGAAGTGAATGAACACACTATTTCCAGATTCACTTATTCATTCAGTAGTTATTTATTGAGATACAACTATATGCCATTTATTACCCAATGCAAAGTAGGTACAAAGAGAAAACAGAAAAATGTACACACCCATGGAACTTACATTCAACTGGGAAATCTTTAATTATTTTCTAAAATAAATTAAGGCCAATTACCTACTCAATATCCATTCCCCTTTTCTCCTCCTTGAAAGAAACCTATGTTTTGAGAGTAGCAATTATTCCTTTGCCATTTCCTTTAAAGACCAGGGTAACAAATGTTATGTAAAAGAAAATTGTTGAATAAGGTCTCGAAGAAGGCTCTTAGGAGGAGGGGGGGGGGCACTAACTGTGTTAATCCATGTTGCCACTTACTTTTCCCTACCTACTGCTTTCTTCCTGGGAACCAGATATGATGGCTGGAGCTGTAGGGCCATCTTGCTATCAGGAGGCTGGAAATCATGCCCTAAGAGTGGTGGGAAGGAGTTGGAAAGGGGGCAGAGGCATTGATGACATCATGGGGCCACTCCATTCCTCATGGACTGCCTGCCTCCGGTCTTACTGCACAGGGAAATACCTCCCTATCTTTGTTGAGAAACTGCTCTTCAGGTTGTAACACTAGCGACTGAATTCAATTTCTAACAAACACAGTAGAACTATTAAAATATTTGGGAAAGATTGAAAGGGACTAGATGGAAGACTAGAATGATACTCTGAGTGAAAGATAACTTGATTGTCTTAGAGGGGTATGGTGGCAGGTAGAGAAGAAAGCAGGTACAAAGGATAGTTCAGATTTTATCTGAGAGAGAAGCCAAGGGAGAAATCAAGGACAAGGTAAAGAAGGAAGCTAAGGCAGTTAAGAGTAGGTTGAAAAGATTGTCAGACATGAGAATGTTGATGGGAATTTTATTTGATAAGACAGAATCAAAGTCATTCTGGATAAACTGGCATTGGGAAGAAAGCCAGTGAGATGTACATGAAGTGATGTCTCTGAGGCTCAAAGACACCCAGAAATAAAGTTCACAGAGAGGTCTGGAGAGGATTGGGCACTAGTCCTTAAGGAACAACAACCATGCAGAGGCAGCAGGGAGAGAAGAAGGCAGCGATATCCTTTTCAACAGGATACCCAGAAAAGCTCAGTAGCATATGACTAAATAAACACATACATAAATATTGTTTTAAAATCATTTTATGTGTACCTTTGTACACTTCTGTCAACTTGATCTTATATTTTGACTGTAGGCTCATTGAATGTAAAATGTAAAAACTATACTTTAAAAATATATTTAATCGCCAAGTTTTCTAGCAAAATCAAGTACACAGTTGGCTCTGAAAATTTTTCTATTTTAATTTATGTTGCTTCATCCAGGGCAGGGGAAGGCTCCATGCTTTGCAGACAACGAGGCGCTCTGGGGTATTTTCAGCCTGCTGATGCTGAGCTCCGCATGCAACTTGTTCTACTCTTTACGATGCTTTAGAAGTGAAGTATAAATATTTAACAAGGAAAGGCTTATTACTGTGTTTTCTTTGATTGATACAGTGAGGAAAGAAAAACTAAAAATATAAAGATATTCTGTAAGTTCTGCATTTAAATCAAGTGAATCAACTTAAACTTCAGTCACCTTCTGGTTGCTCTACAAGCAGTCCTTCCTAATTATTATTTCAATGCACGACAAGACTCTGAGAGAAACAGCTTCCCACCCTGCATACCTGTAAGAAATCAGTAAATGTTAAAATAAGCAGGCAGCTATAAAAATGGACCTGATTTTTAACCATAGCAAGTTACCTCAATTGTAAATAGGGAAAATCTTTCTCTAAAATGCTATGAATTAGAAGTGAGAATTTCCCAGTCTTGCACTATAATGAATAACAATGGCAGAGCCCATAGTGTATATATTTTTATTAGTATTAGGAAGTTTGAAAACCTGCAAAAATTGCACTTAACAGAGGTTCACATGATTTCTGCATCATAATCTATTCCCCTTTACAACCCTCATCTGTTTTTGTCAACCATCAAGTTATTTCTATCATTTTACAAGTATAGATACTCCAGTATCCCTGAGTGTTAGCTCTATTATAATCTTATATTACAGTAGAGACTAGAGGCCCAGTGCATGAATTCGTGCACGAGTGGGGTCTGGCCGGCCCACCCTGTTGGGAGCCCATCAGGCCAGGCCAGCGTTGGGGAGGGACCGCAGGCAGTTGGCCGGCCAGCTCTGGCCCCAATTGGAGTGTTGGGCATTGATTGGGGTGGGGAAGGGGGACCAATCGGAGCCTGGATCAGGCTGGTTGGCTGCTGCAATGCATGTCATAGCCACCGGTCATTTCAGTCATTCTGGTTATTCCACCATTCTGGTCACTGGGCTTTTATATATATAGATTATAGAGGATAATACATGAAACTATGAAAATTTCATCTGTATAACAAAGGCCACTTTTTTAAAAAAATTATCTTTTACTTAACCTCTTCAGTAGCAGTAACATAGTCACTGGGAAATTTATTTGATCTTTATCTTTAAGTGTCCTGAAAGCATTAAGTAAAGTTATTCATTCCTGTAGAGCAGAAATAAAGAGCCTAGAGCTGGGTTCAAATCTCTGTTTTCCAATTACTGGCTGTGCAACCTCAGACAAATTACCTTATCACCTTGCACTTCACTTTTCTTATCCACACAATAGACACAAAAGCAATACCTAGACTAGGATTTTATGAAAATCAATATACATAAAGCCTTTTGCAGAGGCAGTTCCTGGATCACAATAAGCCCTCACAAATTTATAACAGCTGTTCTTTAAACAGTCATCAATAAATTTCTACTCATAATACATATTTATATCTTGCTGTGGGAAAAAGGAAAAACCAGTCTGTTGGTCAGTCTCCAGTCATCTCCAGTCATGATGATTGTATTATGATAGTGATGTCTACTTTGAAATATTCCACATTGAAAATTCTCAACCAGGTATTATAAATAACTAGAGGCCCGGTACACAAAATTCCCTCCCCGGATGCGGGGGGGGGGGGGAGTTGGTGGGGGGAAGGGGAGGGGGTGGTCTATCAGCCTGGCTTGCACCCTCTCACAATCTGGGACTCCACATGTGGGATCGGGCCTAAACCGGCAGTCAGACATCCCTCTCACAATCTGGGACCGCTACCTCCTAACCGCTCACCTGCCTGCCTGCCTGATCACCCCTAACCACTCTGCCTGCCTACCTGATCACCCCTAACTGCTCATCTGCCTGCCTGATCACCCCTAACTGCTTGCCTGCCTGTCTGATCACCCCTAACTGCCTCTGCCTCAGCCCCCACACCCGGACCCAGGCTTCCCTCCTCCGGCTGGCTACAGGCAACTGGAACCCAGGCTTCCCTCCCTATGGCCAGCCGCAGGCACCGGGAGCTGGGCTCCCCTCCCTCTGGCCAGCTACAGGCACCCGGGAGCTGGGCTCCCCTCCCTCTGGCCTGCCGCAGGCACCCAGGACCCTGGGCAGCCTCACCCGGGCCCTGGCTTTGTCAGGAAGGACGTCCGGAAGACGTCTGGTCTATCCGGTCTAATTAGCATTTTACCCTTTTATTAGTATAGATTCACAATCCAAACAAATATTCACACAGAAAACAACCTGTGAGATTATCATATTAATCTCCATGTAGAAGAAATCTCAAACCTGAATATTTATTCCTCTCTCTCTCTAAAAATCAATAAACTATTCTTAAAAAATCTTTTACCATGTTTTCCCGAAAATAAAACATCCTCCGAAAATAAGACCTACTTACAGGTTTCCTTCTGGGTGAAATATAAGGCATCCCCCGAAAATAAGGACCCAGGCTCTGTCTCAGAATGAAAATTAATTTACCGTAAACTGGTCGCTAGGGCCGCCCCGACTGGTGTCTATCAACCAGTGACGTTACGCGGAGTCCTGACGTCACTGCTGTGTAGAGGCAGAGCGGAGGTCGGAGTGAGCGGTGAGCGCAGGGCGGGAGAGAGGAGGAGACTTTCGCAGATGCGTGTAGAAGAACAGGAGGATTAGAGCGGACGGGAAGCGGTGAAGGTGGTGAGTGCTGGTCTGTCTCTGGTGACACTACCTGATGCTTGTGGCCGCCTTCATGATAACTGAAGGTTCTCAGTCAGTGGCAGACCCTGCTCCAGCCCAGATCCAGGCCCCAGCAAGCCCAGTGACAGTCCCCAGGCAGGCCCCAGGGGGTAAATGTCTGATAAAGGAGTACGGGGGATGTCTGGTGAAGGTGTTCAGTGGCACAGGGGTGGGTGGAGGGGTATCACTTAAAATGACACAGGAGGATCAGAGGGGGCAATCAAAATGACACAGGAGGATCAAAAGGGGTTACTAAAATGGTAATCCCCCCTCTGATTCTCCTGTGCCATTTTGATTCACCCCTATGATCCCCCCTGTGTCATTTTGAGTGATCCCCCTCCCCCCACCTTGATACTCCAATTCCTTTTTTTTTACCCCTAGAAATGAGCACAAAAAGAAAAAGCTACTCCGTGGAGTACAAGAAAGGAATCGTGGAAGACTCTTGGGGCCAAAATCTTACTGCTTTCTGCAAAGAGAAGATGTTGAGTATCCAATTGGTCTGAAAATGGCGAGCAGAGTATGGTAACCTCATTGAACAAGTGGACAAGGGAAATGCTAAAAAGCGCAAGTGTGGATCAGGTCAGCAACCATTATTTTCCGAGCTGGAAGACCTGATCTGTGAATGGGTTGTTGACAGGAGAGCAAAGGCTTTGGTTGTGAATAGGGCTCAGATTCAAGAATTTGCCCTTGTAATGGCACCACAGTTTGACATAGCCCCCGAAGACTTCAAAGCATCACAACACTGGCTGGATAATTTCCTTCAGCGAAGTGAACTGTCTTTAAGAAGATCTACAACATTGTTTAGGTTGGAAGATACTCAAGTTATTAAGCGAGCACTTGCATTCAAGTCCTTTATTGATGATGCTGACTTCTCTAAATACAATCTTTCCAACATGATTGCTATGGATGAAACTGCAGTGTTTATGGGCCAATCATCTCAAACAACAATTGAACAGCGGGGTGCCTCCTTAGCGTATATTCCCTCCACTGCTTACGAAAGTGCACGTGTTTCCTGTATTTTGGCAATTCGTCTAGATGGCACTAAAATCCCACCTTTAATCATTTCTAAGGGCAAGAAGGAAAAGATTGAACGTGTTTTGGGCGTTTTTATTCTTGAAACTGAAAAAGCCTGGGCCACACAAGCAGTTATAAGGAAGTGGGTTGATTTAATACTGCCGCTTGTTATGTGAGGGAGTCAAAGAGGTCTGCAAGTCTGAAATGCAGCCAGCACTCACCGCGCTAAAGACATGGAGACATTTCTTCACGAAAGAAAAATAGATCAGATAATGATTCCCGCAGGAATGACGGCCTATCTCCAGACTCTTGATATTGCAATAAACAAGCCATTCAAAGACAATTTGCGCATGGAAATTAATGACTACATTGAAAATAGAATGGAGAGAAATCAGCATGGAAACTTTGTGAAACCTAAACTGCAAGAAGTTGTGACTTGGGTGAAGAATTCATGGGAGAAAATCACTGACAGTTGCATTGCAAATGCACTGTGAGCAGGCTACCTTGACAAGAAGTACTCATTTAAAGACAGTGCTATTGCTAAACATGAGAGATTTGGTCCACTGATTCTGAAAGAAATGGAGTCACAAGAAATTCACCAGGAAAATCAGGAATTGGATTGTTATGATGATGTTCCAGAAGATGATGACATGATTGTCATTGAATAAATGAGTAAATTCTTGATACTGTAGGATTCACAGTTTGTCTGGTTTGTGTTGACAACTACCGTACTACCATACCGTATACAGGTAATAAATTTCCTTTATTTTCATATAACAATAAATGTGTACTGTATTCTTCTTCATGGAAAAATAAGACATCCCCTGAAAATAAGACCTAGCATGTCTTTGGGGGCAAAAATTAATATAAGACACTGTCTTATTTTCGGGGAAACACAGTAAGTACATACACTTAGATGAGTTAGCATGCTGAAGAGTATCTCTAGGCTGGAGGGCAAAATCACCTTATAATCCTATCTGTTTTACTATTTTGGTCCTTTGAATGAGCCACAGGTTTTTTTAAAAAAATATAAAGATAAATATCAAACAATAAACCAAAATGCTATCTTTTCTGCCTTTAGATTTATAATGTCTGTATAAGGAAGTATACACAACAAAATGGTATAGTCATGACATTTCAAATCTTTTTTTATGCCTATACTAGAGGCCTGGTACACGAATTCATGCATGGGTGGGGTCCCTTGGGCTGGCCACCTGATTGGGGCCGATCGGGCCCCATCTCACCCAGTCCCAATCTGGCCAATTGGGGCCAGGAGGTTGGCCTGCTGCAGGGAGGGACCACGGAAGGTTGGCCGGCCTCTGGAGGTTGGCTGTGGGAGCACACTAACCACCAGGGGGCAGTCCTGCATTGAGCATCCGTCCCCTGGTGGTCAGTGCATGTCATAGCAACTGGTAAACTGGCCATTTGGTTGACCAGTCATAACGGTCGGTCACTTAGGCTTTTATACATATAGATGTGTAGTGATGAGTTTAACCTGATAAAAAAAGGTAACGTCTAGCATAATGACACTGAAGACATAAAATGGATACTAGAAATATAGAGGGTAATTCTCTAAGGGCCATTGATTTGAATGCAGATGTGACCTGTGGATATGCAGCAGCCATTTGTGACCAAGAAGCTACAATCCTGATGAAGAGCAGACGTGGTGAGGTTGGTGGAAATAAACTCGTATTTGTTTAAGCTGCTGTCAGGTGTTTTCTTATTTGCAGTCAAAGGTGCTCTTTTTGGGTTATATCTAGCATAACTGAAAAGCAAGATTTGGATTAAGAATTTTTTATACCTTGGCAGGGGTGGGCAAACTTTTTGACTCGAGGGCCACAATGGGTTCTTAAACTGGACCGGAGGGCCGGAACAAAAGCATGGATGGAGTGTTTGTGTGAACTAATATAAATTCAAAGTAAAGGAGCGGAGGGGAGAGCAAGAGAACCCTCCGCTCTTTCGGCTCCGCGGGCGGATAGAACAGCCTAATGGGCCGGATCCGGCCCGCGGGCCGTAGTTTGCCCACGGCTGATATAGAGGCTCTTTTAATATGATGGGGACATGCCTACACTGGGGTCCCGGTCTGACTGAAAGAGCGTAACCTGCTACCAACCCTGTGGGAGAACACCACCCTGGGATGTGGAGCTATGCAACAGGCCCAGCAAATAATGGGTGGGTTTTGCAAACATAATGAAAGATGTTTTGCTGGGGCAAAAGAAGTTCAAAAAGGCTTTGTCTGGGACGAAGGTTTAAATAGATGGAGGAAAGGCACATCCTCTGGGAGTGGCAATTCCTAACTCCCATTTCATCTCTGTGCTCGCATATCCAGCTGTGTGGTTGACCAAGCTTTCCTTTCCCTTCTGTGTATCCATTTCCTCCTGGTATTAATCCGTATGCAGCATGGATTGCATCAAGCAATGAAACAGTAAGCATTATTTTATCACTTGGAAAGAGTAAAATTAATTAACACCTTTGGCATTTGAAGACTATAAAATTTGCCTAAGATCACCAAAAACGAGCACTCATGGGTCTTTATTAGCAACTTTTGCTCAATCCACTAGGGACCTGTAGGTCTATTTTTGTCAGAATTTTAAGGAAATAAATTATTTATATGCTAATTATGTAAAGTTATTATTTCAACTGGTTATTAAAAATGGCCACAGGAAATATATCAACCCTTGAAGTAAAACCATTTTTACTGAACATAGAAAGATAAAAGCTTTTTTTTTTTTTTTTTTTTTTGGTAGGAAACAAAAGAGATGATGGTGTTTGAAAAAGTCAAGTAAAGATATAGATAAAAGACACAATTAAAAAAACAACAGAAAAACTAGAAAAGATGCTAAAAATAGTATGTTGCATTCTAGAGAAAATTTTAGAAAAAAAAAAAAAAACCAGCAGCCTAAGAAACCATAACAAGCACTAAATGCTGAAAGAATGTGTAAATGATTTCCTGCCACAGATTAACCGAGTTTGATTTTTTTTACAAAAATTAAGAACTTTGCAAATGTAATGTAAGCCCTAACAGGATATATATTGTCATGCAAAAACCCTTCCAGGAATATTGCCAGTGATTTTGCTTTTCCCTAGAAATGTAGCAAGATAAAATCAACTCCAAGTCCCCAGGTTATTATTGATTTTTCTTTGTTTGACATAGAAGCCTTCCTGTTAAGAGGTCTCCAGAATGATCAGGAATTCAGTGACAGGGACAGCGATGTAATCTATCTGTTCCAAAAATCTTTCAATTAGAATTCTAGACACTGTGCCATTTGAGAATGATACTATATTGCTAGCCACCACACTTTATTCTCTTTTTAGTACTTCTAATAAAGAGGAGTATAAGTGGGATTAAATACAAAACAGGGTAGGGTCCTAAACAACCTGTAACTCATGGCCAATTAATTGAAAAGTAAATAGCGCTCCCTTTCATAGCATCAGCAAACGGAAGTGGCCTGTAGGCTGGGACTAGTTGCCTTCATCTGTGTTACTATTAACAAAAATGAATTTCATTTCATATTGTAAGTGCTATATTATAAAACTGTATTTCATAAATTGGGGAAAATGAACGAAACCCCTTACAATTTATAAAGGATTTGCATAATCATTTTTCTTTCAAAAAATGTTGATCTTATTGTTATTTGTAAATGTTAGCAAAATGCAGATGAAAATCGAAGTTCAAAAGACAGCAACTGGCTAGATAAACATAATTATTTCACACTGTGAAATACTATTCTGTATTTAAAGTGTTTAATATAGAGCTCACTTACTGGTCAAGAAAGATGTACCTTCTATTTTAAGTGAAACAAATCAGGTTTTATATCAGTAAAATCCCACTTTCTATAAAAGAATTTGGTTGTGTATGTGGACTTTCTGCATTGTTAAAATATATAGATAAAAAAGTGTGGAATGATACACAATTACAATGCTATTATTGAATTGAGATTTTTTCAGCAGGTTTATTTTCTTGTTTCTGTCTTATTCGACTTTGATAAAGAGAAATAAAAGTGCTATTAAAACTGATATTGTAAAGCTTTAAATTTAGAGAGAAATTAAAACTTATCCAGTCCCATCTTCTACATAGTCATAGAGTTTCTTCTGCAATGTTCTCATCATATGATGTCAGCTACTAGACAAATGCCTCTATGCAACTGAGCTCACTTGATCTCTAGGCAAGATGAATGGAAATTTTCCACTATCCAAAATGTCTTTTTCTCATTTTGTTAATTCAGTTTCCCTACTGGTAACCTCTCTTTGTTTCTTCTTGTCTTCTTGGTAAGTGGGTTGAACAGGCATCGAGAGAGAGAGAGAGAGAGAGAGAGAGAGAGAGAGAGAGAGAGAGAAAGGGAAGAAGGGAAGGAAGGGAGAGAGGGAGGGAGGGAGGGAGGGAGGGAAGGAAATAAGGAAGGAAGGAAGGAAGGAAGGAAGGAAGGAAGGAAGGAAGGAAGGAAGGAAGGAAGGAAGGGAACTGAAGAAGCCTCCCAATATTTAAGGATCGCTTTGTAGCCCAAGTCCTTTCCTTTCTATGTCTCCTTAATCTCTTGGCACAGGCAGATGATAGAAGGGTGTAGGGAGCAGAGAAATGGAGCAATCAATAATCCTGAACACAGTGCCAGGTGGCCCACTTGCAAACACGCACATTCTGCAAGCGGTTCTCTTAGGTGTTACTTCAGGAGGCTGGAGGATGGAGGCAGGGTGGGAAGGTCCTTATGTGAGAGAATATAAAAACATGTACAGCCATCCTTGTCTGATAACATGGAATTCTGATGCAGCTTCTGACTCTATGAACTGTCTAATAACCAGAAGTGTTCAAATGTTTTCTGATGGACTCACAGTGAAAGAATGGAAGGAAGAATTATACATAACAGAGTTGAAGACAATACCTGGAGAATATTAAAAATGATTATTTTTGTAATCCACAGCTGATTCCATGCATTTTAAATATTTCCAGTAATAGATCATCAGTTACTTGAGTATTTTAAAGCTGAGGTGTTTCTTTGAGTCATTCATGGTACATACCTGATTTGGACTTTGCATGTAGTTAATACTCAGTGGTATTTTCTATATTTAATATATATTATGTTATTCAAATATACAGATCCACACACTACTTGAATCACATGCACACAGGCTTTCTTAAAACAGGTATAATAGAAAATTGACTTGACAAATATCAACACTGAAAAACAAAAATCCCATAGTTAGTCTGGTCAGTTGAAATAGACACAGAATATGAATGAATTCACATATTAGTCTATTCTCTATATGCTAGTTTTATTATAGCATTATTACTAAACTAGAGGCCTGGTGCACACATTCGTGCACCGATGGGGTCCCTCAGTCTGGCCTGTGCCCTCTCACAATACGGGACCCCTCGGGGGATGTCACAGAGCTGGTTTCAGCCCAATCCCCGCAGGCCAGGCCGAGGGACCCCAACTGGTGCACAAATCCATGCACCGGGCCTCTAGTATGCATATAAGATCTTTGGTTAATCTCTTCCCACCCTCCCCTTTCCCCTGAGATTCATCACTCTGTTCCACATTTCTATGCCTGTGTGACTAGCGTCTGCCTCCTGGTGGTCAGTGCGCATCATAGCTACCGGTCAAAAAGCTGAATGGTCACTTAGTCTTTTATATATGTAGATCATCATATAAATTACCTGAAAAAAAAATACCCATACTATCTGTATCAAGTTGGCATCTGCTGGTTAAAGTCAGGTGTGTGTTTTTTTGTTTTGTTTTTTTTTAATACTTGTGCTCTTAGTTTGAGCTCTAAGTTTGGATGTAAACATTGGTTTCAAATTGTCTTTGGAATCTTCCTGGCCAAGGAAAATACATGAATAGATTCCAATTTAGCAGAAAATATGAAGTGAGTAAAAGTAGATCCTGTGGGAAAATATTAATGCATGTACATTATAAAAGGTAATAATTCAAACTGCTATTTTCTAGGATCCTAAAACCTCCCACAGACCCTGTTTTAAAAAAATAAATGGGGCTTTCAAAATAGCTCAGTATAAGATGGAGCATAAAATGCATTTGGGCCACTGCGTGTGCAGGAGCCTCACAATGAGTCAGCAGTCAGTCACAGTTTTGTGTCCCATGGGTCACAGATCAGTCTGTTCAAAACCCTAAGAGGGGAAATTCCTGTCAGGTTATATAGGGTGAAAATTCTTCTCTCACTTTAGCAGGAGGAGGGCAGCTCTCCACAGGGCCGATTTAGCCCTGCCACTCACTGGTCACCCAAGGACATCGCCAGCTCAGATTCTTGATGGTAACCAGAGAAAGTGGTGTCCCTCACCCGGGCACCTCAAAGCAGAGCAGACATGTGGCAGAGCCAACCCAGGTTCAGCAACCAGGACTTATGCCTGAGGAAGTGCAAAGACAGCCTCCAGAGTCCAAGAAAAAGCAGAGCCCCAACAGGAATAGAACATGCAGGGATAGGTCAAGGGTAAGGGAGAAAGATAGATAAAGACAGACAGAGACAGATCTTCCTGCACATAAGTCTGTAGTAACACTATGCCCATCTCCACTCCCTCCTTCAGCTGTGTCTACTTGGTGGGTCCATGGGGTTTTTCATTGCAATTACTGTACACATCATTTCTAGAAGTGCTGTGTTGTTCTTTCCTCAAATCAGATTGATATATTTTTTTAGTAGTCACTTCTTCTCTGGTCACATTTGCATTCTTTTAAAAATTCCTTTAAGCATATTAAACTTGTTTTATACTCTGTGTCTAATAATGATAATATTTGAAGTCTTTGTGGGCCTGTTTCAACTCTCTATTGTTTCTGCTGGTTCTCATTCTTAGGGCCTTGTTTTGTGATTTTTTTTTTTTTTTTTACTCTAAGTGAAGCAATTTCTTTTCAACTTTATTTATGGAAATTCATTCGAATGTGAGCTGAGGTTGAGTCCCTTAGGCAGACTGTGTTTTCATCAACCAGACCCAGAGCCACATGCAATTAAATTATGAGCGTGAGGTTGTTCAGTTCACTCAGGTTGTGTGAATTCAGAGCACAACCCATGAAAGACACACAGTGCTATGAATTCTCAGGATAGATCTTCAGCACACCTCAAAGCTAGAGCATGCTGCATACCTCCCCTTGGCAGGGTTTAGTTCATCTTACACCAAGAGTATAGCTGTTAGAACCTGCACAGGAGTCCATTTTCAGATTCCCTGTCATGCTAGCATCCTAGTCTTTATCGCCTGTCTCTTCTCCACCATGCAGCAGTCAAAAGAGAAAGCTAATTTATCTCCCAGAATTCTGGCTCTCACATCATTTATTTTTTAATTTTGCGTTTTCCTTATTTTTTGTGCCAGCTCAGCTCAGCATTTTAATTGTTTCAAACAAGAAGGTGATTTGTGGTATCTATTTCACCAAACTGCCTGGAAGTGATGACTGCCTTAAAAAGGTACATGTGCTGATATATTTCCCCCAGTGGACTATGTTTCTGAGCTGTCTCTTTCCCGGACCTCGCACAGAGCTGACTCAGACTGGGACTGAATAAAACTTGGATGAGCAGGACATGTGCAATTCATGAGATTCTTCTCATGTGGACTCTCACCTCAGCTACAGTGGCTTCTTTTGGTCATTTTTATTTGTTACTAGTAGCCCTGCGCATGAATCCATGCACCAGTAGCTCTCTGTGAGGCCTGGCCGCTCCGCACCCGCTGCCCAGAGGCTCTCTGTGGCCCAGAGGCCCATCCGCAGCTGGGCACGAAACGCTTGCCTCGTCGCTGGGGTGACAAGGCAAGCATTTTCTCCCCGCCTCTTCCCCCCACCGCCGGCCACTCCGTGCCCGCTGCCCAGAGGCCCTCCACGGCCAGTGTGGAACACTTGCCTCATCGCCGTGGTGACAAAGCAAGCATTCCAGGCCGCTCACACTGCCTGCTCTCAGTGGCTGCCCCCCCCCCCCCCGGGACTGGGGGACTCCGGCGGGGCTGAGAGGACTGGGCACCGCTATCTTATGGCTATGGGCACTACCATCTTTGTGATGGAGTGATGGTTAATTTGCATATTACCCTTTTATTATATAGTATGCTCATTCTCACATCAAGACATTTACAAGACTTAGTTCCTCTTCACCTCTCACCTTCAATAATTCCATATCTGATATTTCTTCCTTAAGAAGCCTTTCTGACATTGAGGACAAGGTCAAGTCTGCCTAATTTATATATATGCAACACCTCTGCTTCTCTTTCATGGTGTTATTATAATCACAATGAAGTGATTAAGCTACGGATTAGTTGTTTGATGTTAGTCTCCCTGATAGCTAGAGTAAACTGGTGAGGAACGGAACAGCATAGTCTTGTTCACAAAAAATCCCCAGTGCCCAGCACAATGCCTGGCACATAGTAGCCCTTTGTTAATTCTGTTAAATGGATTCTTAAGTGAAGTCAAAGGTATTATACACTAAAAAGAGAACAACTGCACAGTAACCTCTTTCTTACCTTTTCCTTTACTAATATGTGCATAAAAAATGTGGGACTTTAATAGTTCTTTAGGTGATCAACAGTGTGTAACCAATTCTCCCTTCTAATGAGGCATGCACATGGAATGCAGCCAGTAGTCATTCCTCTGTTCAAGACCACAAAGTTGCATCACTTACAACCTCAAATATTTCAAGTGGAGAAAAACACTTATTTTAAACCATTTATATGACTTAAACTTTTTATCACTTGAAATTTATTTGCATGCTTAACATATCTATTTATAATTGAACTTCACAATATTTCCTATGGGATAGTATAACAAAAGATAATATAAGAGATAAATTTTGTATGTATAAATAAGGTGTCACCAAAACACTACCACTGGTAATCACATACGTCTTTTCTCCTTCACTGAGTTGTATCATCTTAGGTGTCAAATCAACATTTATGACAGTCTCACTTGACAGCCACATTTCATTCAAGCATGAAACAAAACCTTAGAAAAAGAAAACAACAAAATAAAATAATGTTACCAAGAAAAATGGTATTTGTTCTGGATTCTTATTTTTTAAATATAGTTTTTATTGATTTCAGAGAGAAAGGGAGAGGGAGAGATAGAAACATCAATGATGAGAGAATATCATCAATCGGCTACATCCTGCATGTCCCCACTGGGGACCGAGCATGTGCCCTGACCCAGAATCGAACCATGACCTAGGTTCATAGGTTGATGCTCCGCACCACTGAGCCACACCAGCTGAGCTATTCTAGATTCTGTTGTGAATGACATTCTTTTTGTGATTTGACAAGAAAAAGAAATTCATCTTAAAGGTATTCTATCTAATAAAGAGGGAATATGCTAATTGACTGCCACGCTCTCAAAAAGGGCGACACCCACAGCCACAAGATGGCAGCACCCAGTCCCCTCAGCCCTGTCGGGGTGGCAGGTGCACGGCATGGCCGGGCCCGCCCCCAGGCGGGTCCATCCCGCACCGTGCACCTGCCTCCAGAGTCGCCCCCCATTCCCTCAGCCCCCCAGCCACCCAGGACTAGCCCGAGGCACAGGCAAGCCTAGGATGTTGGCTGCCCAGCCACCCAGGGCCAGCCCAAGAGATGACCAAATGACTGAACAAGCAGGCTGCATAGGGCGACCAGGCCGGCGGGGGGGTTAGTGAGGGACGACCAAATGACTGAACAAGCAGGCTGCGTGGGGCTACCAGGCTGGCAGGGGGGTTAGTGAGGGATGACCAAACAACTGAGCAGCAGGCTGTGTGGGGCGACCAGGCCAGTGGAGGGCCATGAGGGGTGACTAGGCTGGCATGGGGGCAGTTGGGGGCAACCAGGCTGGCATGAGGGCAGTTGGGGGCAACCAGGCTGGCAGGGGGGCAGTTGGGGGTGACCAGGCCGGCAGAGGGACAGTAAGAGGCGAACAGGCCAGTGCGGGGGGGAAGCAGCGAGGGGCAACTAGGCCGGCGGGGAGGGTGTAGTTGGGGGCAACCAGGCCGGCAGTGGGGGCAACCAGACTGGCAGGGGGGCAGTATGATGCGACCAGGATGGCGGGGAGGGGGGGCAATTGGGGATACCAGGCTGGCAGGAAGGGGGCAGTTGGAGGGGCGACCTGGCTGGCAGCAGGGGGGCAGTTAGGGGCAACTAGGCAGGCAGGCAGGTGATCAGTTAGGAGCTAGCAATCCCGGATTGTGAGAGGGATGTCTGACTGCCGGTTTAGGCCCGATTCCTGGGATTGGGCCTAAACCGGCAGTTGGACATCCCCTGAGGGGTTCCAGGATTGGAGATGGTGCAGGCTGGGCTGAGGGGGACCCCCCCCCCCACATGCATGAATTTTGTTCACCGGGCCTCTAGTTAGAAATAAATGTATGCTAAACTCTAAAGCAATAGTCGAATATTTAATAATAGCATTAATATAACCACTTTAATTAGAACATCTATAATTATATTTAATTTCATGTATTTCCATGACAAAAGGCCTTGTTTCTTTCTTTTTTTTTTTGAGAGACAAAAAAAGATAAAATATGAAAGCAAAGATAAAGCAAACCCAGTAAACCAAACATATGCACGTTTACATTTAAAAAGAGAATTTAAAAAAGGTCATTTTAATCCAGAAGGAATCTGTAATCTTCTTTTGTGGTAGTTTCATACTAAGGAATTGTTCACATTTTCTTTGTAAACAAAACAGAAAATAAACAGATAGGACCACTTGTTGTTTAAAAAGAAATAGATCACTTTCTGTAGCCATAGGATCCAGAATTCCCCAAATTACGCGTGATAATTGGTGCAGTGATTCCCAATAGCCACAGACAAAAATTCATAAGCTCAGAAAATTACTTGTTCTTTCTACTTTGCTAAAGGAAACATTGAAGAGACGGGGGGAAAAGACCACCTGAAATGTAATGGAAGAGATTTAACAAAGAAAATAACAAGAAATATTTGAGACTCATTTTGTGGTTTATAAACTACTTATGTAACATGTGATCATCTGATTCATACAAAATCACATAAAGACATCAGTCCAACTTTTAGAAAACGAGCATCTCAGAGAGAAAACTACTTTTTCTCAAGATTAGAAACTAATAAAGAGTAAAATCAAATAGGAGGCAAGATCTCTGTTCTACAGATAGATGCTTTTCCGGGGAATTTTGACTAGGAAAATGACCTGTTCCAGCATAGCATTGGAAGATATGGCTTTGCAACAGACTTGTAAAAAAACATAGCACAATATCAAGGCACGATGCTAGTTAGATTAATAGAAGCAGACTAGCCTGAAGGAGGTATTTAGCTAGCTTTAGTCTGTGTGGTTAAACTAACAGGAAATTTTGTGGAGTTCTGAGATGTCTACTTTAGGAAAATTATAAATCAAGGGTCACTGCTAGGTAGTAATCCTAGTCAAATCCAGCCTGGAGATGTGATTTTCCCAGCCAAGTGAGTAGGATGTCATAAATAAAACCCAATATTCCTCTCCCGTTCTCTCTCTCTCTCTCTCTCTCTCTCTCTCTCTCTCTCTCTCTCTCTAGTAAACAAAAACTGTTTGCTGTGAGAGAAAACAATTGCCTTTTAGCCTTTACTTTCCAAAGAATTACTGGATTTAGATTAGAAATATTCTATTGAAAATTTCATTGTTCTCAATAAACCTTTCCATTTAAAGGAATTTGCTTTAGATTGTCAGTTACTACTAAGATTTTTTTTTCTGTGACTATAATGAGTGATTCTAGTTATTCCCAGTAATGCCTGTGATTCTGTTTTCTCAATTCAAGCAAGGCTTTCTCATTTCCTTGTAATTTGAGGAATTCAAATATGGTGGTTTCCCATCCTCCAAATAAATTTGCATCAGAGCTGCCTTTCATTCCTAATTCTGCTTCCTTTCTTATACATTTTCACTTCTCTTTGGTTTGGATGGTTGATAAATTATTCTAATGATGCAATCTGTGTTGAATCTAATGACCTGTCTCTAGCAATTAGAGATTTATTTTACAAAGTGAGAAATGTGACTACCAAAGCAGAGGGCAAGAGAAACCCTGTCTGAAATGACAGTTTTGGGGTTGGAGTGAGAATGATTTTTCTTTTTAGATCTGCTAAAATTATATCCTCTGACTAGTTGTTAGTGGATATCAAAGGTGAGCTTCACATGTTGAATAAAATCCTTGGTAGAAATAATACACAAAGGACACAGCTTTAAGCAATGAGATATGAAAAAGACAAGAGTTTCATGAAATTTTACACAAAAGATAAAATTAGATTTGCTTTAATACAGAGGATATAGGAATTTAAAAGAAAAGCTTCTTCATGGTTTAGATGTACTGAACTGAAAATGCTCTGTTTAAAAAAAAAATAGCTATTTTATCTGATTGATGCATGAAGGATTGTTTCCTACTCAGAGCAGCTCTTTGTAATTCTTTTTATAATGTGTCTCAAAATTTGTCCACATCATTCTGTGCCAGTTACAGATGTATTGTCCCTCAGATCCAAAATTACCTTTCAAAATATGTCCTGATAACAATAACACCTTTAAGATTCTCTCCTCCACAGTGAGCATGATGTTAAATTTCCTCAGTAGAGGGTGCTGGCTGACGTTTCTGTCTGCTGCTTGGCGGGTCAGCCATGTGAACATGAGAGCACTGGGTGGAGCTCTGCCCTAGAGTGCGGTCCCAGGATGCATGGTCCCCTTTGACACTGCAGCTTGATCTGGCAATAACCTTTCAGCAGCCCTCTCATTCCAGAAACCAACATCCCAAAGGGTTCCTGTCCAAACTGTTTCCCAAACCCACATCACCCTAACACCCAAAGTCACCTCAATCAAGCTTGCATATCCCTGATGCAAACCCACTCGCAGCCTGCCTCTCTTAACCCCCTGAACCTCTACTCTCTCTGTACATCCAGTACAGTTTTCCTGTGGATGGGAAGGTTCCAACCACCCTGCTCCCTACCTGTGCTCCAGATCACCTTCTGCTTAACCCAATAACTGCAGACCAACTTCAGCCTGGCAAAACCAGCAAACCTCTTTGCTCTCTAGTGAGTGGAACCAAACCTCCAGCAAGCTTTTATCACTTTCCAAGTACTCTCTCTCATCCCCATGATACCATACTGAGTTTTCTGATATCTTACAATTACTCTTTTATCATTCTTAAATATATTTTTATGTTAAACTTATCCTGGCCCAGCCAGCGTGGCTCAGTGGTTGAGCGTCCACCTATAAACCAGGAAGTCAGGGTTCGATTCCCGGTCAGGGCACATGTCCGGGTTGCAGGCTCAGTCCCGCCGTGTGAGCTGTGCAAGAGGCAGCCGATTGGTGACTCTCTCTCATCACTGATGTTTCTGTCTCTCTCTCCCTCTCCATTCGTCTCTGAAATCAATCAATAAAAATATATTTTTAAAAATTAAAAAAAAAAACTTATCCTGTTTAATCTACTGTGGGGTTTTTAATCTTCTGAATAAACCCAGATGGATACATGAGAAGACATAGCTCTAATCTGTACATCCATGTTAGGAATAAAAGTAAAAATTGTATTCAAATTCAAGGCTTTCCAGTAGGTTTCATGGAGTCTCTTCTATTTTCAAGATTCTAATACTGCTAAGATGAGTTTATTTCTCTTGCCATGAAAAAAGTAATCTGATCTACAGTTTTCCTCTAAAGAGACAAGAAGCAAGTAAGTTGCCAATGTTTTAATAATTATTATTTAATTTTATTTTAATTAAAAATAATGACTTGAAATTTTGCAAATGGCTATGATAGTAAATTAGGTATTGGATTTATTCTCCCACTATAAACAACTAGAAAACTGGAAAAAGTATATAGAAAGCTTTTTTGGGGCTTTGGACAACATGCAACATTGAAGTTTCATGCATAAGAGAAGGGGAACGAACAATATAGGCCTTATAATAAAACTGAGTTTATGCTTCCAGGCACTTTCAGAGCTCAGCATAGAAAGAGGTGACCCAAGCAGAGAATGGTAGCCTCATTGAATTGAGGGCATAGAGATCAAGTCAGTACAGGAAGGCCAACATGCTAAGATTTATGAGCTGTAATATATAGGACTCATGCTGAGCAAGAGCTCCAGAAATCTGCCTAGAGGTCACAGCGAGGCTATCATGGATTCGAAACTGCATGTATGGTGAGTGAAACACCAGGACAGGCAAAGAGTGACTGGGTACCTATGAGCTGAGCAGGTCCTAAAGCTTATAGCGAGTAGATACACAATTTATAGTGAGCCAAAGTTGAGACATGTAGTTGCATACTTATCACATGCAACTGAGAGAGGAAAATCACACTGTAGTAGAAGGCTAATCTATTAGAAAACAAAGGTTATTCTGAACTTGCTCTATCAAATCTTAAAAATAAGCTTTTATGGGCTCAATATAATCTACCAGTAGTCTAATATCCTGCCAAAATAAATTTAAAGGAAGACAATAAAAGCAAAATATCCATCAACCTAATATTAATGATGTCTCAAGTCTAATAACAAATTGCTAAATATGCAAAAGAAATGGGAAAATATGACCTTTAGTTATAAAATAATCAGTTAATAGAAATAGACCCCAAATGCCAGAGATGTGAAAATAGCAGATAAACAAAATAAAAGATCAATTTTAAATATGCTCAAAGATTGAAAGAAAAATATTAACATAATGAACAAAATGGAAGATTAAAGTAATCAAATATAATATCTAGAGTTGCAAATTGATCTGAAATGAAAAATTCATGATAGAAATCACAGGAGACCATAAGCTTGAAGACATATGAATAGGAACTGCAAGAACTGAGCAACATTGAGAATTTTAAAACTTTAATTAAAAAAATAAAATTTTAAGATATTACATAGTTCTTATCCATTTGGGAACAAAAATTATTTGTTTACATTTTGTTAGAAAAATATTTATGTTAAAAATTAACAAATTAAGAATTATTTCTGGTATATTTAGATTTGTAAGCTTTCACTTTGACACCATCTCTTTGCTTCAGGCATTTAGTAATATAATATTTGAAATGTAAATCTATAATGACATAACAGGTTCTTAAAATAAAACTAATAGTATAAAAAAACTTATCAAGATTGTGTAAGAAAAGAGAAATTACAATATTAAAAATTTTATAAATTAAGGGGAACAATTAAAGCAAAGTAGAAATATTTAAATTCAGAAATTAATATAATTATGTGAACATATTAATAACTTATATAACAAGGGAAATGTATTTGAAAATTACTAAATGGACTCAAGTAATAAAATATTGAATGAACCAAAAAAAATCCATCTAAGAAAAATCTACTGCCAATTATCTTCATCTTCAATACTATTTTTTAAAATATATTTTTATTGACTTCAGAGAGGAAGGGAGAGGGAGAGAGAAACAGTAATGATGACAGAGAATTAGTGATTGGCTGCCTCCTGCACTTCCACTTCTGGGGATCGAGCCCACCACCTGGGCATGTGTCCTGACCAAGAATCGAACCATGACCTCCTGGTTCACAAGTCAATGCTCAACCACTGAGCCACACCAGCCAAGTTCACCTTTAAAACTATTCATAACTGACTAATCAGTTCTGTGTAAGATGTATTTGATCTACCTAGATGTTTCGGTAATCTATGATTGAACATAATGAAAAAGAACATAAAAATGCAGTAAATCGTGTAGGGTTACGTTCACTGTCCTTTCTCTCTGCTTCCTTCCTGGGCACTCAAAGCTTGTCATGAGCTTTTCCTCCCAGGAGCACAGGTGGTGGAGGAGAGAATAACTCTTACTGACAACCCAAGCTGGCGCTGCAAGTTGTAAAATGTGTGGACTACAAATAGAGGCTTGGATACTGTTAACTTCTACCTGGAAGGGTATTGAGCCTGAGAGGCAGGGGATTTGTGAGTGAGAGGAAGTTAAAAAGTCAAAGGTGATGGATGGAGTGCTGGGTGGGAAGAAACAATTATGAGAGAGAATTGTTCAAGTAGAACACACTCTAGTAGCCTAGAAAACATGTGTGTATAGACATCTCCAAAGCATGGTCAGTGAAGCTATATAACCATCAATAGATGGAGAGTTAGAGTGATTATCTAATAGCAAACTGAGTTCCCTCACAGAGTACAATATTCATTTCACCCCTGGAAGCCTTAAATAAGCAAGTGCTTAAACCTTCTTTTAAATCTATGTATGTGAGTGTTTTCTAGAAGGATCAAGGTGGTACCTGCTGAATGGAGGATTTATTCCCTCCACTCCTTTTCAGTCAGTGTGACCACTTTAACAGAGGAAGAGAGCGATAAAAAGACCAGAGAGAAAGCCATAGGCTTTCCGGCCCAGACCCTCGACACTGCCACACACCCGCTAAAACACCTCAGGAGAGCTACAAAGGCCATGCCAAAGCCAAGTTTTTGGCCTTGGGTACATTTTCAAATGACAGGTCAGAAATTCAAAACCTTTTATAGGCTTCACTAGACTAAATAGTAAGTTATGCAATGTCTAACCCCTGGGGTATACGCCTGAAGCTAATATAATAATGTATGTCAACTGTGATTGAAAAATAAAAAATGATTTAAAAGGAAAAAAGGAAAGAAAATAAGGACAAAGTACAACATGTAAAAATTTAAAAGTTCTGAGGCAGCAGTCAAATAACATTAAACTAAGTACTTAAATGAATTTGTTACCGGGTTTCCCCGAAAATAAGACATCCTCCGAAAATAAGACCTACTCACAGGTTTCCTTCTGAGTGAAATATAAGGCATCCCCCGAAAATAAGGCCCCCAGGCTCTGTCTCAGAATGAAAATTAATTTACCGTAAACTGGTCGCTAGGGCCGCCCCGACTGGCGTCTAGCAACCAGTGACGTTACGCGGAGTCCTGACGTCACTGCTGTGTGGAGCCGGAGCGGAGGTCGGAGTGAGCGGTGAGCGCGGGGCGGGAGAGAGGAGGAGACTTTCGCAGATGCGTGTAGAAGAACAGGAGGATTAGAGTGGACGGGACGCGGCGAAGGTGGTGAGTGCTGGTCTGTCTCTGGTGACACTACCTGATGCTCGCGGCCGCCTTCATGATGACTGAAGGTTCTCAGTCAGTGGCAGACCCTGCTCCAGCCCAGATCCAGGCTCCAGCAAGCCCAGTGACAGTCCCCAGGCAGGCCCCAGGGGGTAAATGTCTGATAAAGGGGTAGGGGGGATGTCTGGTGAAGGTGTTCAGTGGCACAGGGGTGGGGGGAGGGGGATCACTTAAAATGACACAGGAGGATCAGAGGGGGAAATCAAAATGACACAGGAGGATCAGAGGGGACAATCAAAATGACACAGGAGGATCAAAAGGGGTTACTAAAATGGTAATCCCCCATCTGATTCTCCTGTGCCATTTTGATTCCCCCCTCTAATCCCCCCTGTGTCATTTTGAGTGATCCCCCTACCCCCACCTTGATACCCCAATTCCTTTTTTTTTACCCCTAGAAATGAGCGCAAAAAGAAAAAGCTACTCCGTGGAGTACAAGAAAGGAATCGTGGAAGACTCTTGGGGCCAAAATCTTACTGCTTTCTGCAAAGAGAAGATGTTGAGTATCCGATTGGTCCGAAAATGGCGAGCAGAGTATGGTAACCTCATTGAACAAGTGGACAAGGGAAATGCTAAAAAGCGCAAGTGTGGATCAGGTCGGCAACCATTATTTTCCGAGCTGGAAGACCTGATCTGTGAATGGGTTGTTGACAGGAGAGCAAAGGCTTTGGTTGTGAATAGGGCTCAGATTCAAGAGTTTGCCCTTGCAATGGCACCACAGTTTGACATAGCCCCGAAGACTTCAAAGCATCACAACACTGGCTGGATAATTTCCTTCAGAGAAGTGAACTGTCTTTAAGAAGATCTACAACATTGTTTAGGTTGGAAGATACTCAAGTTATTAAGCGAGCACTTGCATTCAAGTCCTTTATTGATGATGCTGACTTCTCTAAATACAATCTTTCCAACATGATTGCTATGGATGAAACTGCAGTGTTTATGGGCCAATCATCTCAAACAACAATTGAACAGCGGGGTGCCTCCTTAGCGTATAGTCCCTCCACTGCTTACGAAAGTGCACGTGTTTCCTGTATTTTGGCAATTCGTCTGGATGGCACTAAAATCTCACCTTTAATCATTTCTAAGGGCATGAAGGAAAAGATTGAACGTGTTTTGGGCGTTTTTATTCTTGAAACTGAAAAAGCATGGGCCACACAAGCAGTTATAAGGAAGTGGGTCGATTTAATGCTGCCGCTTGTTATGCGAGGGAGCCAAAGAGGTCTGCTAGTCTGGGATGCAGCCAGCACTCACCACGCTAAAGACATGGAGACATTTCTTCACGAAAGAAAAATAGATCAGATAATGATTCCCGCAGGAATGACGGCCTATCTCCAGACTCTTGATATTGCAATAAACAAGCCATTCAAAGACAATTTGCGCATGGAAATTAATGACTACATTGAAAATAGAATGGAGAGAAATCAGCGTGGAGACTTTGTGAAACCTAAACTGCAAGAAGTTGTGACTTGGGTGAAGAATTCATGGGAGAAAATCACTGACAGTTGCATTGCAAATGCACTGTGAGCAGGCTACCTTGACAAGAAGTACTCATTTAAAGACAGTGCTATTGCTAAACATGAGAGATTTGGTCCACTGATTCTGAAAGAAATGTAGTCACAAGAAATTCACCAGGAAATTCAGGAATTGGATTGTTATGATGATGTTCCAGAAGATGATGACATGATTGTCACTGAATAAATGAGTAAATTCTTGATACTGTAGGATTCACAGTTTGTCTGGTTTGTGTTGACAACTACTGTACTACCGTACCGTATACAGGTAATAAATTTCCTTTATTTTCATTTAACAATAAATGTGTACCGTATTCTTCTTCATGGAAAAATAAGACATCCCCGAAAATAAGACCTAGCGTGTCTTTGGGGGCAAAAATTAATATGACACTATCTTATTTTCGGGGAAACACGGTAGTACATCATATATTAGATGATAATACAAAATGACACTATGCCCACCCCCTTGGGCTTTATAATGCAAACAAAAATAGGCCTGGATGCACAGATGATTCTCTCATCACAATTATGTCCGTCTAGTGATGTGGAGATGGATGGCACCAATGAGTACTGACATCAGCTTGGGCATTGTTATCTCTGTGGTGGGGAAGCATCTGACAATAATGTTCCATTTTGCGAAACTGCCAGAGAAATGGCCCTGTAGAAGGATGAATGCACCAGGAAAAAGTGATTGTTCTGCCTCAGCTCTAAGGGGGAATAAGAAACAGCCTGTGTCTTTAGATAATCTCCTGAAATGATAAGTACGTTTCAACAATTCTCAAATTGCAATAAGATGAGATACTTCATCAAAGTATGGAGTTCAGTAAAGAAAATATATTTAAGTAATGTAAAATAATTGTGTGTTTTGTTTTTTTCATAAACCATAGTAATTTGTTCTACTAAAGTTGGTCAAATTACATGTGCTTCCATTCTCAAATGATTTCTCTTAATTATAGGGGAATTTCTCTTGATTATAGGGGAATTATTTTGGACACAAAAATAAAAGGTTGAATTATTTTTCAATCATTGTTTCTAATTGTGCCCTGCTGGCTTCATAAAGCAGCTAAATAGTGGTTCCTTTAATGATATTTCAGAGAGATTTCATGATTTCCTCCCATTATTTTAAGTATTTAAACAAATTGATTTTAATAGCTGAGTGTCCTCCTTGTTTAAACATCAGTGTCCTGTCAGATTGAAAATTCCTTCTATTCCCTCCTGAAATTCAGATCATAACATCTTGAAATGGAATGAGAAAGACATGAGTTTTTTACATGTATTTCCTCTTCCTTCTGTAATTTGTCCTCTGAGGTTGGGGCAGTGTTTAAGGTCAATTTCATGGAAATTCATTTGCTGTAGTCAGTTCACCAGAAATTAATTCCCCCAATGGTCAGTTTGCCGAATAGGTAATCAGGTAAATAATCTATTTGAGTTAACTTTATAAAATTTGCATCATTTCATATTGAATTGTAAGTTTTTGCAGGTTTGAAGTTTTTTATGAAGATTATTTGAAAGTCTTTCATTTTGTCTCCTTTTACAGCATTTTAAGCTTACCTACCAAGTTTGAACTCTATCAGGGCTCTCAGGAAGAAAGAGGGCATTGCTGAAATTCAGCCCATTCTCTGACTGCCACACCATGCATCAGAGGGTTGCTTCTGATTGGAAGGAATTTTTAAAAAAAACAATTTACACAAAGGTATGTTGTACAGATTAGCAGTAGGTGTTGCAGTATCAAGAAGCAGGAGCAACAGAGGACTCTTTGCTGGGGCAAGACTTAAACAAAAAACCCAGCATATCTTGGGCTGTTGAAATGGAGGATGTACTGATGGGCAAGAGATCAAATGAGGGGCCAAAGACCTTAGGAGATGTTGAGACTAAATGCCTAAAAGGAAGTTGAACTATTAGAAAGTAAATGCTTCTGATAATGTGTTTCTCTTCTTCTTTTTGATATGGACTGGTGATGGCCAACTTGTCCTGCTGAGAAAGAGCTCATTCCTGTGTAGTTGCGTTAAGCACTGTGAGTCCTTTTGGCCTCAAACTGGCTGCATCACATCACCTTTCTCTGGTGTACAAGCTTCTTTGGCAACCGCACTGTGGCATTTCTGGCAAAATGGCATCCTCCAATGTCATTCAACCTTGATAGTCAAATATCGGGCTTATATGAAGGTGAAGGATTCACCTCCTATTCCTCTCAGCAGACTATAACTTAAGGGGAGCATTCCAAGTCCTCATTCTGTAGACAGTCTGTCTTCCATTTGTTCTTGCTCCAGTAGTAGCACGAGGGAAGATCACAGTATCTCCTAATCAGTCAGGAAATTAATGTCAGCCTTCCATTCTTGAAAGCAACCTCCATCCCATCTTTTTTTAAAAAAATATATATATATATATATATACTTTTATTGATTTCAGAGAGGCAGAGAAAGAGAGAGAGAGAGAGAAACATTAGTGCTAAGAGAGAATTATTGATCCGCTGCCTCCTGCACGCCCTCTACTGGGGATCAAGCCACAATCCAGGGATGTGCCCTTGACTGGAATCAAACCCGGGACCCCTTCAGTCAGCAGGCTGACATTCTATCCACCAAGTCAAACTGGCTAGGGCACATCCCATCTTTATAAGTGATTCTCTGGTGCTCCTTCTCTTAGCTTTGATGGGAATAAACTGCATTCCACAGAGGTAGTATCTGCTCTAGTCTTCTCCTGACATTATTGGAGGGTAAAAGTGGAGATAGTATTAGCTTTTGTAACCACGCTGATTGTTTAAAATTGGCATCTACTAGTATTTGGATTAGTCAGTGCTGTGCCAAAATAATTAGTAAACACTTTTAATATCATCCCTGGTGGGGTTTATTCTCTAAGCTTATTCTTCTCAATAAGCCTTGAGAGCAGATGGCTGGCTCTAATCATAACTATTCTCAGAGTATTAGAATAGTTAGTTTTTTTTGGTCTCCAACTTTGGGCCTTTGTAACAATTCTAGGGCCAAAGGAAAATCCCAGTAACTATTCCATATCATTCTCTTAAAGGAGTTTAATAATGCTGCCATGACAATAGGTATTTTATTGCCTTTCTAAATAAGCATATAGTTACATTACCCAATGCTTTCTTTGATTAGTAATTGTTACAATGCTTATCCATTCATATGCTTATTCAACATATATATATATATATATATATATATATATATATATATACTTAATTTGAATTTCTATTATGCTCCAAGCAATTAAAATGCAACAAAAATGAAGATAAATAAATAAAATTAGAACCATGAAAGCAAGAAGTTAAATTGTGAGGGGAGAATAAAACACACCTTAGTATGGATAGAATGCAATGATAGTTAATTATGAGAGATAACACAGACAATGAAGCAGATTAATGTGACCCAGTCTTGAAGGAAAGACAGGAATTGGAACCAAAAATAAATAAATAAATAAAAAGAATACAAGATATCATAAAGGTATTAGAGCATTTATCTTCTCTTCTAAAATATAGTTGATAATTTTTGCTGCTTTGCATTATTGTTAATCAATTCCTATGAAATCTTAAGTCTAGATCTAGATTAATTTGGGCATTCTCAATTACTATATCATGGAATTTTAAGAAAACAACTTCTCTATTTTATAGTTTAGCTATATATTTGAGTGATTACTACTATGTGCCTACAAGAAATAAAAAATACTGTTTTACCCTCAAGGAACTCAGTCTAGTAACAAACAAATATGATGAGTGCTTCAAACTATTTCATTCAAATTTTCCATTTTGATGGGGAAACAAGCAGCTTATAATCATAATTTTTCTGCCTATGTCAGAAGGCATCTACGTTTTGCCATCCATGAATTAGCACCAACTTGATACCAGGAATTATTTGGAAAAAGCTCTCTGTTAAAGCCATAATTTTATCTGATATAAATATACACTGAGTGGCCAGATTATTATGACCACCCCATCAGCACTTCATTGGGGCACCTTTTGCCTTCAATACTGTGGCGATTCTTCTTGGCATTGACTCCACGAGATGTTGAAAGGTGATGCGAGGAATCTGACACCATGCCTGATGAATGCACTGTCCAGTTCTGTGAGAGTTGATAGTTGTGGAACCAGCTGCCTGATGGCTCTTTTCATTTCGTCCCACAAATGCTCAATTGGATTGAGATCTGGTGATTGTGGGGGCCACCTAAGCAAGGTAGAGTCTCCCTCATGTTCTTGAAACCACTCCTGCACAATATGAGCACCGTGGCATGGCACATTGTCTTGTTGGAAGAAGCCATCTCCATTGGGATATGCCATCAACATGATAGGATGAACTTGATCAGCAACAATACTTAGGAATGCTGTGCTATTCAGACGTTGTTCCACACGAATTAAAGGGCCCAAATCATGCCAGGAAAACATGCCCTAAACCATAACACTGCCCTCACCAGCTTGAAGGGTTGTACTCATGCATGTGGGGTGCATGCTTTCATGCTGTTTCCGCCAAATTCTCACTCTGCCATTGGCATGATGCAACTGGAAACGTGATTCATCGGCCACGTGACTTTTTTCCAATGCTCGACTGTCCAATCCTTGTGATCCTGTGTGAATTGGGGACGTTTTATTTTGGTAACTGCAGACAGCAAAGGTGTTCGAAAAGGCCTTCGGCTTCCATATCCCATACAATGCAGTGTACGGCTAATTTGCCTACACACGTCAGGTGGTCATAATAATCTGGCCACTCAGTGTATATCCACAGTGTGAATAACAAGATTCAACAACAGTTCTTGATTCCTTTGAGTTAAAAGGGAATATTTATAGATTTAACAAAAAAGAATAGATTTTTAAAATTCCCTATGCAGAAGTTGAAATGCTTAATATAAATGCTGAAATGAAAAAATATTTTCTTTAAATATGATGATGTGATCAGTCTTAATATTAAATGAACTTTTACAAACCTATGTTTTTTAAAACAACTAAAACACAAAAGGAAAATGGAAAGATCAAGATATATAATTCATCAAGAAGAAATAGAAATAGTAATTAATTATAGAAAAATTCTACCAATAGAATTTACAAAGTAAATATCCCAGTCTATTTTTTTTAATATATTTTATTGATATTTTACAGAGGAAAGGAGAGGGATAGAAAGCTAGAAACATCGATCAGCTGCCTCCTGCACACCTCCCACTGGGGATGTGCCCGCAACCAAGGTACATGCCCTTGACCGGAATCGAACCCAGGACCCTTCAGTCCGCAGGCCAACGCTCTATCCACTGAGCCAAACCGGTTTCGGCAATCCCAGTCTATTGAGACAAATTATTTCTGGTAGTAGGCTCATGGCTGAATTCTTTTTGTTTTAATTCATTATATTTTCTAAAGCTTCTAAAACATATGTATATTATTTTTATCATCATAGAATATTAACATTTCTATTATGAAAAGCTGCAAATATAATTAAAATAGAGAAAAGTCTGATCAACTCCCACATACTCAATTTTTTGAATTAACAGTTTTCAAGATTTTGCAAAATATTGCTTCAATTACCCCTTCCTTCTTTCCTTCCTTTCTTTCTCTTTCTTCCTTCCTTTCTTTCTTCCTTCCTTCCTTCCTTCCTTCCTTCCTTCCTTCCTTCCTTTCTTTCTTTCTTTCTTTCTTTCTTTCTTTCTTTCTTTCTTTCTTTCTTTCTTTCTTTCTTTCTTTCAAGATTATTTTAAAGCAAATCCCAGCCAGCAGATCATTTCACTTCTACATACCTCAGTACATACCTTCAAAAAGTATGGACAATTTCCTTCATAAAGTCAGTGTCTTTTTTATGCATAACAAAATTAGTTCCTTAATATCAACTAATATTAACCACATAATCAAATTCCATAGATTTTTTTAAAAACTCTTTTTCATATGTGGTTTGCAGATCAGTATTTCTAAAAATCCATACATTGGTACATTTTTATGTTCGATCTCTGGGTCTCTTTCAATATGAGGCTGTCCTTACTAACTTTTGGTAAGCCAATGTTTGCTTCAGAAATAATTCCTTTTTAACTTCTGGGGGTTTCCTATCTTTAACTTCCTCTCCATCTCTCATGCTAATCATAACTATAATTATTTTCAGTCCATCTAGACTATTTATTTGTCTATGACAATTTTCATTTCCTTGCTTTCATTTTAGGAGAAATTCCCTCAATAGAAGATTTATTTCTATTGTCGTGTTCTCTGACATATTTAGAGGAGTGGGATTCTCAATATCACTTAGAAAGGATGAAAAAGGTTTTCCTTTTTATGGAAGTTTTTTTTTTTTTTAAGTTGGAGATCCAGCCAGAGAATAGTGATTTAAAGCATTTGTCCTAATAGTTCTGCACATTAAGAAGGTTGCTCACATGGTTGAGAAAAGCAGCACTCCAAATTGCTCAAAATTTTGTTTTTAAGAATTTCCTCTTTGTCAATTTTGGTTGACTAAAATGTTTTTGTTTTTTCTTTCCCAAGACTTCCTTTCTCTGTAATAATTTTAGGATATATATCATATGAGCTTATGATATTTTCTTGCCTAATTTTTTCTTTTGTGTGTTTTTTATCATATTTATTTTCTATGATTGATATAGGAATCTGTAGGAGCCCAGTTAATATACACAAATGCAAGTGAGATTAACCAGATTTTGTTTTTGAAGGAGTGAACCTTTTGCTAAATACTTTAATTTATTAAATATGCCAAATACACCCCTTATTTAATAAGGACATTGAGCACATTTTTAAAAAACTTGTATCATTTTATACATTTAAAAGGGAATTTTTTTTGTTGTTCTGAAAAAGTTACCTGTAGACTTTTTGTTTTTTCTCCAAACTTGAGTGAATAAAAATCAGCTATGACATTTCAGCAGCACCTCCGATCCAGCTTCATCTTCTTTCCTCTAGAATCAAATAATGGATTCTAGAAGAAAATAGGGCACAGTAGAGCAGATTTTATACCCCCATGATCCTCACAACTCATTCACCTTAAGCATCGTGCTCCCTCCCACTTATATATTTATTTAGCTCTGTATGATGTGTTTGTTCTGTTCAATCATTTAGGATTATTTGTTTTGGGAACATATGTAGTGCAATGAAAAATGCAAAGTACATAAACACTTTTCCTGCCATTGTATTCTAAGGGCTATTTTGCACAAAGAACAAAGAAAGATAATAGACTCTTTTACTCTGGGATCACCATGTGTTTTCCTGATCCCAGGCACAGAGGCCAGTAGTTATTGATCAGAATGCTGGAGTAGTTTATCACTTTCTACTTTCAATAAATAGAGGTGCTTGTCTTCATTTTAAAATTTTTATTTTAGTGAATTATTTCAAACGTATGACACACAGGAGTGAACCGAGAGATGATCAATATGGAATTTAAGTTTTCCTCCTATTTGGATTCAAAGAGAAAATTAACATCCCTAATCCAGTTTTAATCACTAAAACACACTGAGCCAATTTTTTTTTTCTTCCTTGGCAATTCCAGCCTCTCTGATTCATGTTTCTTTTTGTGGGATCCACCCAGCCAAAGACAACTTCGTTTATCAGTCTGTTATACCCTGGTGCCTTCATGCATGAACTTGTGGCACTGGTCATGGGAGACTGATGAATTATTTGAAAGACAGGAATATTGGAATTGTCAGAATACAAATTAGTGTGTATCAAAAGTTATTTGTTATTAGCAATTTTTTTAAAAAATTCATCTTTTCACATTATCTGTTTAATGCTAAAATTTCTTTGCCTGAATTACCTCAGCAGCCTCTGTGTCAGCATTGTCAGCCTTGGGTTGTAAATTACAAAGAGACAGATTGTGTCTGTCTAACTTGCTGTGAACAGCAACTAACAAAGCATTTTATGAAGATAGATTCTCCATGTGTTTTGATGGTGATAAATTTTACTGAGTCTATTTTAATATCTTATTCTGGTTATATTTTAAAAGGAGAAACTATCAGTATACCACACAATTAACCCTAATGCATTTGAAAAGAAAACCAGGATATGAAATGTATTTGAAGTTTCTATCTAAATTATTTGAACTATATTAATTTTGCAAAAAATGTTTTGTACAGGATAAAATCCAAATGTCACTGAGTGGACAGTCATTAAAAAATACCTTGAAGATTAGGCTTCTGTTAGTATCCAGTTGATGATCCAGTAGTTTCATCAAGGAAATAAGTTTAATTTAGTCTTTATTCATTTGAAATTTGAAGTTAGATTTGACTCAAGGCTACTGCACATTTTATGGGCTGATACCAATAATTATGTGACTCTGAAGTGATTAGCATGCTGCTAATATTTTTCAGTTTATTTTAAGGTTATAGTTGTAAGTAGAAAGGTGTCAAAAGAACTCACTTATACAATAAGAAAAGACATGTCACAAAATTATCATCAGAAGTCAATAATACCAAATTATACTCCATTGAATTTAGGTACCAATTTTTCTGCCAAAATTGCAAAGTAAATTTCTATTTCAGGAAAGTTTCTTTTTTTACCTATTGTTCAATGTATTTTCCTTCAATGGATTCAAAAGAATGTTTTTCAGACTTAATTTTTTTTAATATATAGTCATCTTTGAGCATGTTTAATTTATTTGAATTTCAAAATAATATCTAGCACAGATATTTTAAGAAAAAGAAAAACTCTATTAGGGTTTTTCAATACCCATCTCCATGAGGTCTTATTCACCTTTCGGATGGAGATGAACCAAGAGAAAGCTTCATAACTCTCTTGTAATCTAACCTAAAGAATGTCATATCAAACACAATTTTATTTGAATTTCAATACAAAAGCACATTCTACCAGTAAGTGGAACGAAATATTTCACCATTTTGAATAACCTAGAATTGCTCCCTTTTGTTAGTGCAGTTAATTAAGGGGTGGGGGAAAGGTAGAATGTTTAAAGTTCTTTAATCGTTTTGTAAATCAAAACTCCTATGGTAAAGCCCTGGCCATTGCTTTTTTGATCCTGCCAATGCTGCCCTAAGTGTCCTCCACTTGCCCTCCAGCATTAGTGCAATCAGGCACTTAAACATCCTCTGGGAAGAGTATATGAAATTTCCCCTACTATGGCTTTGGCTCTTCCCCTTTTTTGGATAGTCTTATTTTCTTTTCTCAGGATTGATTTCTTATATCTTTTATAAGTTTCCAGTACAAGTTCTACCTTCAACTTGAGGGTTCCTTGACCATTTTTACAGCCCCCTTAAAATGCGCCAGAACCCATTTGTTTGACACTTCAAAAAGTCATCATTTACCGATCTCATTTTTGTTATGTAACTTTTATATCAGTATTAAAGTTTGCGTGTTCACAAACTTTTCTGTAGAGGGTAAAATTCAGTGAATTAAGTTTCTATGTATTCTCTTCATTGCCAAGTGTAGTACAAAGCAATTGTTCAATAAATGTATACTGAAAAGAGTAAACAAAAAGGTGAATGAAGACAATGACCTTCATTCATTGTGTAGCTCAATGATGTTTCCTCTGGGTAATACCAGATGTGAACTTCGATGACAAATTCTATTGATTCTGGGTACTCAGAATGCTTGAGCTCGTAAGGACAGTTAATTAAAAACTATGAATAATATGGTTTGCTATTAGACAATGTGTTTTTGATTAATTAAAACTAGTCATATGTGGAAATGTCTTGGCAACAAATGTGCTTTTTACAATTGGAAAAATAATTTAAAATAACATTTCTTTTATAAGAGGTTGGGTGAGAAAGGAAAAAAAGGGAGCAGTCACAAGTGTCTATTTGAGATAAGCTGAATTCAACCTATACTTTAATTAGCAAGCACTATCTTCATGCTTTTCCTCTTTAGAAATAAACATGAATGAATATTTCTGTAACGAAATTTGAAGGGCAAGGAAGGTATTGAGAAATAATTTCATATTGAGAGATAGATGTTTGCTGGTTTATGGCAGGAGCTTTTCATATTTAGTTCATTTTGTCTCTTTGCTTGTTTATTTTCCATTTGCTTATTTTAATTGAAATATTATATACACAAACAATAAAAGAGACAAAATTAAAGCGACTATAGGAATAAAGACAAATCACAAAGAGAAACCGTTGGCGATTTTTAAAATATTTTTTGTAGATTTTTTATATTTATAATAATAAGACACAGAAGAAAAACAATTGAATATAGAGTATTAAGAGAGAGAAAGAGAAATATAAAGTGACCTTATTTCTAACGGTCTTTCCTTACAACCACGCTGTACTTAAACTTCAAATCCAGAGCCATTATGTCCTCGAGGGCCATGCCTCGCTAAGGAATGATCCTTTCTTACCTCTTGTATTTTTTATAGAGACTTTGTATAGATATATAAGGTTTCTTGATACATAGCAAAAAAAAAAAAAAAGAACAACAACAAATTAAATTAATACATTACCATTTTATGGGAAAACTGTGATTTTCTTTCTTCAATAATTTTGTATTTCACAAAGAAGGCCTACCTGAGCTTTGTGTCATGGCTGCTAACTTTGTGAATGTCCTATATTTTTCAAACTGGGGCTAGCCAATGTATTTTAGGATTTTCAAGCTCTATACCAGAATTATTTTAATATTGAATTTTCATTTCAATAGTAGCCTAAAAATATAAATAAATAAAGCCTGAAAATAAGCGGGAATATTGCATAATCCACCTTCTGGTGGATGTGACATTTACCATAACACAGATAGCAATCAAAAGAATCTAAAATACATCTCATTTTATATTGACATATCTAAAGGGTACCAAAACCAATCCAATTTATAATCCAAAATAATGCTCCATGGAAATTCTCTCCCCTATTTCTCTAGCTTTCAATATTGCATATACCCTTCAGCTTCCCTTTCTAAGCTGAACTCCTATTAACCCTCACCTAAGCTGCTGCCCATATAATGGTTCTTTCCTATCTTCCCTTTCCCATTTTCCCCCTCAGGTATCTGAATATTCCTTTCCCCCTTTTATTATCTCTTGTTCACACCCCAATCTAACCAAAGATAACTTTAATATGATTAAGTAAATCTTATCATCTATGCAAGAACTAAAAAGTGGAGAAGTGAAATGCTTAGCTGGTGAGTCCATACAGAGAAAAAAGAGAGAGAAAAAGCTGTGAAAAACCATATACTAATAATTTTTGTGACTATAAAAAGCATATTCTGACCTTCTTTTGGATGGTCAATTAATGTCCATTCTTATTTGACTTATAGTCTCATTTGTGTTATACGGCCACATAAATTAAGAGAATTTGCATTTAAAATCACATTTAAAAAATTCAAACTAGTGACATAAGTTCTTAAGAGGCCCATAATAATTTCCTCAATAACCCTCAAATTTTTACATTTGAGAACGAACATTCTGAATTGAAAGTAGGATGGACTCTCTAAAGTGGGGTAGATAATTGGGCAGGCTTTCACAGTATGTTTGGGATGAAAAGCATGTGAGTATAGTAGCAAATGGAAGAGTGAATAATTTTAGATGTCACTAGGCATACAAGAGCAAATATCAATATAAAACAGTAATAGGAAGGAAAGTGCCAAGTGTGTTCTGTGGGAAGGAGAAATAATTTCTATAGTTATTCATTTTGGTAAGGGAGCCAATTTAATTAACATTCACTTAATAATATATATCCATATTTCTATCAACAAATATGTAAATTATGTAAACATTTTATTTGACTAAAATGCATGCAGAAAAATACACACACTTAATTGGAAGCTCGATATGTCTTTTAAAAAAATACATTTTTATTGATTTCAGAAAGAAGGAAGAGGGAGAGAGAGCTAGAAAAACATCGATTGCCTGCCTCCTGTACACCCCCCTACTGGGGATCAAGCTCCTAACCCCAGGCATGTGCCCTGACCAGGAGTAGAACCAGTGACCTCTCAGGGCATGGGATGATGCTCACTCAACTTAGCTACACTGGCTGGGTGGTAGCTTGATAAATTGTCACAAAATGAGCACAGTCATGTAACCATAAACAGATAAAAGAATCACGGAAGATACTATATCCCACACACTAGAGTGGCTCTAAGAAAAGGAAAATAACGAATATCAATGATATAGAGAAATGTGTATCCTCATACATTGCTGGTAGGAATGTAAAATGGTACAGTCCTTGTAGAAAATAGCTTGGTGTTTCCTCAAAAAGTTAAACATGGATTTACTCTGTGACCTAGAATTTCCACTCCTACCTATATCCCCCCAAACTGAAAACAGATATTCAAACAAATAGTGAAACACAAATGTTCATAGCAGCAATATTCAGATATATTTTATTTGTCAAGCATAAATGTCAGCTTTATTTAGAATATTTAGGTACAAAAAATAAAAAATATATACCTACTAGAGGTCCGATGCACGAAATTCATGCAAAAGGAGGCCTCCTTCCCCCGGTTGCTGGCACCGGCTGCCCTCTAGCACCTGGGACCTGGGCTGACTTCCGCCGTCCAGCCCTGGATTTGTCAAGAAGGACGTCTGGAATGATGTCCAGAAGATGTCCGGTCTAATTAGCATATTACCCTTTTATTATTATAGATGACTGTTAAGAAAAAGTTAATTGCTCTGAGAATACTACTAAGGAACTGGTCTGAATTATCTAAGTTTTTATATCTTTAATATTCAGATGCTCATAGCTATTTTCTTAAGAAATATTTTTAGTAAGGTTATTTAATCTTATTTTTTCCACATGGAAGACACAGTTTTAAGCAACAAGTATGTAATAAATCCTAATAAAAATACTATGATAAGCCCTCGCTGGTTTGGCTCAGTGGATAGAGAGTTGGCCTGCAGACTGAAGGGTCCCAGGTTCGATTCCAGCCAAGGCCACATGCCTGGGTTGCGGGTTTGATCCTCAGTAGGGGACAGGAGGCAGCTGATCAATGATTCTCTCTCATCATTGATGTTTCTAACTCTCTATCCCTCTCTCTTCCTCTCTAAAATCAATAAAAATATATTTTACAAAATACTGTGATAACACCCAGGTTCAAAAGTACTTATCATTAGAAAAAGGGTTTATGTACTTGGGTGTTTTTACTTTTAAACATTTTTTTTTTCATTACAATAATCCACCCACCCATCCACCCATCCACCCATCCACCCATCCACCCATCCATCCATCCATCCATCCATCCATCCATCCATCTAGCCATCACCCCACCAATCCACTCATTTACATTATGGAGCTCATACTCAGAGGCAAGACCTTTGCTAGACAATAAGAATGCAACATTGAATGAAACAAGATTTTTGTTTTCAAAGAGAACCTGTGTGATTGAGGAAACTTATTTAAAAGCTGCAGATAGGCTGTGAGAATTATTAAAATAAAAGATAACTTTTTGTTTGTTTTCCATTTTGGTAGTTTTGAAAACAGCTTTTCCCTAAAGTCTCAGTTCTTAGTTAGACCAAAATCCCAAACGCACTCCTTTGCTCTCCATACGTACTGGAGAAAATAAGTCTTGACTGATAGCAGAACATAGTTGGAAATCTAGTGAGGAAGATAGATGGCTGTGTGGGCTGAGTCTGGAAACAGAAATTGAAAAAGAAGGGTTTGTGCATCATTCCCTTTAGCCACCATCTTCCAAGAAATATCAGCAGATGCAGAAGAATAGGAGTCAGAGAAATGAGAGAATGATTGTCTGGTTGCCTTTAGAAACATCAGGTGCCCTGTTCATGTCAGTTATAATTTCTAAGTTTTATCAACGTCTATTTCTTCACCTTAGTTTATATGTACATAGTTTATACCTATATGGCATTAAATATTAAGGCAGGTGAGTTATTCAGCAACATTTTGTCCACTTGATCAATGTAGGCTGTATAATATACTGTAGTTGGCAATAATTTGGGAGCCATTTTAGGGTATTTACAGTTCTTCATTTCCCATGTATATTTATTGTGTGAACCTGCTACAGTGGCACTGAGAGTAACCTGAAGTGTGCTCATCTGATAATAAATACTTTTTTTTTAATTTTTTCAATTGATTTTTTACAGAGAGGAAGGGAGAGGGATAGAGAGTTAGTAACATCGATGAGAGAGAAACATCGATCAGCTGCCTCCTGCACACCCCCTACTGGGGACGTGCCCGCAACCAAGGTACATGCCCTTGACCGGAATCAAACCTGGGACCTTTCAGTCCGCAGGCTGACGCTCTATCCACTGAGCCAAACCGGTTTTGGCAATAATAAATACTTTTGCATTTTATTTTTGTGCTCCTTCTCTCTGCCTAGTTGTTTTTCTACAAGTATGTTTATCTTTGGTAGTCAGACCATGCTGCATGCAGTTAGCCATAAAAAATTCATGTTTCTCAAGTTCACTTCAAAGCACTACCTGATCTGTCAAAACACATATTAAAATGTCAAGAGGACTTTCCATTACGGCCTTATTTGGTGCTGTGGTGCTTTACAACCCCATTCTGCAGGGAAAAAAAGAGGTGAAAAGACACACAGATACTCTCAGCTGCACAAGGACAAGTAGCAATACATTGACGGTTAGCAGGACGCCTATAAAGCAGCAATGACTTAATAATTTATGTTTGCAAATTATATAAATGCACATTCAGATATTGAGAAAAAAACATGTTTTTAAAAACTGAAATAAAATCAATCACTGTGATGCTTAAGTTCCTTAAGGTAAAACGCACCATTAACTCTTAATTTTAAGAGTTAATTACTAAAAGTTATCTCCACAACCTGGTGTGAAGGCACTGAAAGCTTCCATCACAATGGGTACTTCCATATGCAACCTCAATTAGGGGTATGCAGTAGTAGCATGTGTATCAGGGAAACTGATAAAGAACAGCTGAACCATCATTCTGCTACTCATGGCCATGGCATTTTAGTATTTGCCACTCAACCTGATTTCAGACCAAAATACTGCATATTGTGGCTGCTCAGGTCATCTGTCTCCTTCCTGGCAGGGCCAGTCATCTCTGTGCAGGTTCTTGATCTGAAACAACAATAGCACTCCAACTTCACTACATTGTAATCTATTACGAAGTCTTTGTAATGAAGAATATATATTGCATGCATAAATGCAACTTCATCATTATAGGACAAAAAACAATGTCATGAGGAAGGCATCCTCATATGAACCCATAACTACAATCACATGTGGTTTGTAATCATTATTATAAGAACTCATAATCATTATTTAATTGTACACAGATATCAAACAAAAGTGTTATACTATATAATAGACACTCTGCTGAGAACTGAGAGTACTATAGCTGGAAAGCAATAGAAGTGTGTTGCCTGCCCTCTTGGATCATTATTCTAGCAGGGAAACATGATAGAGAGGGAAGTTTAGGGAACTTTAGTCTCAACATAAGACATTAGCAAAAAGTGACATCAATGCCAAGCCATCTATGTTCAGCTAGTAACAGCATATTTCAGCAAATGACTGAATTTATATAATCTCTTGCTTTGTGGGAAAAAAATCAAGTCCTGGAATACAGATTGGAACAAAAGAAATTTAGTAAAAAGTAACATATAATAAACATTAAGTCGCCCAGCCACCATGGCTCAGTGGTTAAGCATTGATTTATGAACAAGAAGGTCATGGTTTGATTCCCAGTCAGAGCATATGCCTGGGTTGTGGGCTTAATCCCCAGTGTGGAGCATGCAAAAGGCAGAAGATCAATGATTCCCTCATGATTGACATTTCTATCTCCCTCTCCCTTCCTCTCTAAAATCAATAAAAATATATTAAAAAATAATAAAATTAAATAAACATCCTATATAATAAAAGGCTAATATACAAATTGTCCCCTCAACTGGGAGTTCGGGGGTGGCCAACTGCCCATGGCCCCTCCCCCCGGCTGGCCCCAAGCCTGATTGTCCCCCTACCCCAATTGGGGGCGGGGCCAGCTGGCCAACCTCCCCCCTCCCCTCCCCCCAGCTGGCCTGGCCTGATCGTTCCAATTGGGGCGGGATAGCTGGACCCCACCTGTGCATAAATTTGTGCACCGGGACTCTAGTTAAGTCAATAATGGCTTATGGACCTAACATGTGCCATGTCACTCCCCTCAAGCCTCAATCTCTGGTTGCCCCTCATGTCAACCACAGTGTCCAAGGAGGAGAGAAATATCCTTGAAGGTTCATTGGCAACTCATGTGCTTCCTGACAGGGCTCTCTCACTTCTTACCTATGTGCAATCTTTGCAGAATCCATAGGTAACAATATTACATATATGTTTTTTTATCCAGCCCCTACTAGGAATCCTGGATAAACTTTATAATTTGATACTTATAACTTAATGGGAAAGAAAAAATAGCTTTTCCTTTGAATTATTATTTTTTTCTGTGAGTGTAGTCATCTTCTATTATTATGTGAATCATTTTGAGACAGGGAAAAGCAAGATGGGCAATAGGCAGAATCCAGTCTTTCTTGGGGGAAAGCCTCTTATATCTTGAAAGTTGATAATTGTAGAATCTAAAGAACAAAATGAATTGACCAACAAAATAAGACCTGAAGCAAGGAGGCATGTAACAGACTGATATACCTTGTTGTGGGGTTGGAGGGACGAGAAGAGATAAACCAAAGAATTTATATACTTACTAGAGGCCTGGTGCACGGATTCGTGCACCAGTGGGGTCCCTCGGTCTGGCCTGTGGGGATCAGGCCAAAACTGGCTCTCCAACATCCCCCAAGGGGTCCTGGATTGTGAAAGGGCAGTTCTCAGATACACACCCTGGAATCAGGCTTCCTCCTCTCTGGTTCCAGGTGCGTCACCTGAGAACGCAATTGCCAAGTCACCGCAGCTCAGCAGATCCTGCATTGAGCATCTGCCCCCTGGTGGTCAGTGCGCATCATAGCCAGTCAGACAGTCAAACAGTTGGATGGTCACTTAGGCTTTTATGTATATAGACTAGAGGCCCAGTGCACGGATTCGTGCACCTGCGGGGATCAGGCCAAAACTGGCTATCTGACATCCTCCAAGGGGTCTCAGATTGCAAAAAGGTACAGGCCAGGCTGAGGGGCCCCGCCAGTTCACAATCGGGGCCGGAGAGGGACTGCAGGAGGGCTCCAGGGCATGTCTGGCCCGTCTCGCCCAGTCCTGATCAGCTGGACCCCAGCAGCAAGCTAACCTACCAATCAGAGCGTCTGCCCCTGGTGGTCAGTGCACATCATAATGACTGGTTGAACGGTTGAACGAACGGTCAGACACTTAGCATATTAGGCTTTTATTATATAGGAAATGCATAGGCCATCGACAGGGGCAAAAGGATAATGAAGACCTGCGGGGGTAGGTAGGGGTTGGGAAGGTAGGATTAAAGTGTGTGGGGGGAAGATAATGGAGATATCTGTAACACTATCAACAATAAAAATATATTAAAAAAATTTTTAAAGTTGATATGTCTTCCTCTTCCTCTATAAGCCTGCAACCCTAACACAACTGGGGCTGCCTAGTCTTTAGGAGACAAATTACATTAGGTCAAGTCCATATGCTACTCTTTAGGGGAAGTCCAATAACCTTCCCAAAATTTCTGTGACACAGAGGCTTTTAAGCTTACCCAGACCCTGCTGGCTCTGAATTGCCACCTTCACTGAACTCTTGATTTTACTCATTTTTCAACTCCTACTGCAATTTATCCCTTTTTCTGGGCTCACCCAAAATTTCTCTGTCTGCTCCTTTTTTTTTTTTTATTTCCCTTAAGATCACTTCTTTTATATTCTTTTGAATGTACAGATTTAATGAAAACTTTGAAGTAAGAGCTGAGTTCTTAAAATATTTTAATAGGCTTTAAGATTTTTGACCACCTTTCTTCAAAAGTTATGGTTGCCCATTTTCCTACCAGGCTATGCAACAATATTTCTGCTGCAAAATCCCAGTGCCCTTTATATTTCTTACGCAGAACATCAGCTCCCTTTACCAAGCTCATGACTGCGAGCTAAAATGAAAGACCCCAGTCTACTAGCACCGAAGACCTTCCCAAAGTTTCTTCTTTTCTTTATCCTTTATTAATCAATCTCTGACACAGAATAGATAAGACTAGTATTCTAAGGTGATTTAATTTTCAGCTAATACAAGCTATGGTGCTCTCAAATAAAAGACAGTGACTAAATTCACTTTGGGTATCAAACAATTTTCTACTTTATTGCAAAACCTTGTTTTGAATCTGAGTTAAGTATCTTATCCTCACTCTCAAAGAATTCATCATGGCACAGATTATACTGTATAGTATGCATATCTCATTATGCTGAGATTCCATGAGCAAGAAAGTCCTGTATGTTTTTTCACTATTTTAATACCTAACACTGCTTGGAAGTAGCTACTCAACAAACATTTGTTATGTGAATGAATGAATAGTGTCATATCCCTGACAAAGATAAGACCTGGATCTTCAACACATTCTATATTTTAATATAGAAGATATCACAAGATTATTATAATCACAATATAAAGAAAACCCCTGAAAGGTACTGCTTATCTGGGTTCCACATGCTAAAGATGAAGACTTTCTGACCAGAAAAGAGAAGTGACTTAGCTTTGGTCTTCTCACACTGTAAGGAATGCACAGCGCTAGAAAACAGACTCCGTCTCTCTGGGCCCCGCATCTTTCCGTTACACTGTAACAGAGCCTGAGGAGTCAGACCTCCCGCCTCATGGAAGAAGCTGGTGGACAGCTTTGCAGAAGTAAAGCATTGATTGTTTTTGCATCTCTTTGCAGATAGTGCGGGATATGAAGCTGCCCCCACTCCTGGTAGCTTGCAGTGTTTTTTTAAGTTTAGAAAAATAACCCGGGAACACCATTCTTGGCAAAAATACACTGACTTTCCAAGGGCATTTCAGATTTTCAAAAGCTGTTCCTGGACACAGGGAAGCTTAGTTTCATGGAGGTGAGTTAAGCTGTTTCCTCCGGGCATGGAAGGATTAAGACTTAAGAATCACAAGTGACATTCATTTAAAAATAATAAGAGCTAACCACCAAATACTGCTTGCTTGTTTATTTGTTCCACAGACAAAAGCTTCCAGGAAATACTTTCATTGCCCATAAGGATGAGAATTGTTGGAAAAGCCCTGATAATCCACAAGATTAGAAAAATCTCCTTGAGGATAACCACTAGATATTTAATTTCCACTGTGTCCCTCCCCTGTCCCTTAAAAGCTTCTCAGCGCCCTGTCTGTCTCTTTAGCCTCACTCCCAACCTGTCATTCACACCCTGCATGCAAGCTGCAGATGAGTAGCTGGAGTATATTATGAAAGAGGCAATATATCAAAAATTGCATCCATTTAAAGCCCTGCTCCATCACTTTCCAGCTGTGTGATCTAGCTGCATTGACTTTGCTGTTGTTATTCCTCCATTTGAAAAAGAGGAAGACTAAGTAGGACTAATTGAGTTATTACATATAAGGCACTTGCCTAACACATAATAATTGGTCAATAAATTTACCTATGATTGACAACACCTTATCTGTAATTCCAAAATGATAAGTATGAACTGTTAGTTCTTATGTAGTTCTTCTGGAACAAAGCCAGACCTGATCTGTACTCACTAGACAGCAGCGCTCAACTTGAATTGATGTGAGACTGCATCTGGTCTACATTTATTCCACTTAGTATAATATGTGTTTGATTTACTGAAGAAATTAATAGTCTAAATACAAGGTGCTGTACCAGACCCCACTGGATATTATGGAGTATATTATAAGTCTATATTGTGTTTCTCAAATCTAAAAAGATACACATTCTGAAATGCACTGGGACCCAAGAATTTTGTGTAAGACAGCATGAGCATGGATCATAATGGCTTCATGTACTGCTGCCTTCCTAACATGTCTGTGTTACCCTCACCCTGCCCTTGTCCTCCTCATTCAGGGAGACTCAGATCCAGTGTGTACAGCTCTGTGTAATTTCCTTTACTGTTCCAGACAGCTGGACTTTTCTCCTGTTTTTATCCCCTATGGTTCTTAACACTGCGCTTAACACATGCAATTTTCTTTGCTATATTTTGTGAATTGTATTCTGAGAAATTAAGCATCACTTCAGTTAACATATAAAATTGTCCCTAATGAATATTTTCTGCTAACACTATTTAATGAAAGTAAACATGGGATTTATTTAAAAATCTGTTTTAAACCGACACTGAAGTAAACTAAATATTATTAATGACAAAGTTAATTATGTAAATAATAAACTTGCTTTCTTATTTGTGGTTTCAAAAAATAATTATGTTACTGCTTTGAAATGTGTCCTGACAGGTTCTGGCATATAATTTCACAAAAACACCACCACAACAAAACAGCAGGTTTCCCATTGCCAAAGGAAAGACTATTGACGTTGAACAATCACAGATGTTTCCATGACACACTACTTGAGATATCATATAGGAATAATTCCAAAAAGATGCTAGAAGGCATTTTGAAGCTTTATGGATCTAAAAAGTCATTAAGTACTAAAATCTTAAGAGTATAATTGATATTTTGAGAATTTGTTCTTTTACTGTCTTTTTACAGCATTTACTCTCTCCTATTATAGAAATAACATCTGTTGTAGAAAAATTAGAAAATACCAATAAGCAAAAAGAAAATAAAAGTTGCTAATAACCTCACTATTCATAAATATCATGCATGTATTCATTAGGTTATTCTTCTATTTATGCACATGTAAATAATGGATGTGCCAATGTGTGCGTGTGTTTGTATATCATAGATCTGCTATGCTTTAGTTAGAGTGAAATGGTTATATTATACTGCAAAGAAAGCAATTATATGGAATCTCTAAATATAATCAGATATGGTCTGGAAAAGAAAACTTAGTCACAAATATATAAGTATACAATTACGAATTGTGGTTTTCTACAAAGGAAATAAACAGGGGACTAAAATATAGAAAAAGTGTCAGAGTTAGTTTTTAGGGAAAGAATGTCTGAAGAGTAAATTTTAAAAGGTAGTATGTCTAGAATACTAGGCAAAGTAAAGAAGTGAAACAAGGTGGAGATGGAGAGGTCGATAGAAACCAGACCACACAGTGTTTTGCAGTCCATTCTAAGCATATCAACTTGCTTTGAGAAATAATGGAAAAACATCAAAGAGCTTGCTGCAATGAAACTGATGTGATCTGGCTGAATCTGGTTTATTCAACCTTCCTAGTATTGACATTTTGGGTCAGATAATTCTTTGTTTTGAAGGGCTACCCTTTGCATTGTATGAGGTTTAATAGCACCTCTGGCCTCTATCCAAAAGATGCCAGTAACATCTCCCCAAATGTGACAGCCAAAAAGGTCCCCAGACGTTGCCAAACATCCCTGTGAGTTAAGAGCCAAAGAAAAGAATCCTGCTTAGAAACAGCTAGCTTAAATAATTTAAAGTATTCTGGCTAGTAGGTGAAGGACAGAGTCTTTGGTAGGAGCATACCTTCTCATTACACAGGAAACCATCTTGTCACCACAAGGGAAATCAGCCTTAAAGCGACACTGATCAGTAGATTTCAGAGCTGCAATAGAGAATCTGAATAGTTTATATATCAATGAGCTGCTGTTTATATAACCAATGACCTGAATCTGGCACATGAGAAAGCAAGACAAAGTGCAAAATCAAAGAGCAGTGAGTTTCAGTGAGGGGCATCTAGTGGTCCATGCAGAGAGGATAGTGACTTGGTCTATAGCAACATGTCGTGGAGTTGTGACTATGGAGAATCTGTGATAGTGAACACTTTTGTGGAGCGAGAATAGACATATTTTGAATTTATACCTCAATCCAGTTATCACCCCATTCTTCTGTTTCTTTTTACAGAAAAACTTCTCACAAAAGTTGTCCATTTTCCAGACAAAAAGGGAAAAACTATATATAGTATGTGTATTGTCTTGGTTTATGACCAAGGTTACTATATAAATCAAGTAGCACCAAACAGACTGTTCAATAAGTGTTGAAACAAATAGAATTCTGAATAATTTAAAAAACAGTTTTCCCATACCACACTGATAAAAAATAAAATCCAGGTTAATAAAAGACATTAATTTGGAAAACAACACTTTAAAACTATGAGAAATAATATATGATAACCTTTCCATAATAGTGGGAAAGAAAGATATTTAGCAATCATATAAAAACAAAGCAAAGAAAAAATATTTAATACATATAACTACATAAAAACAAACATTTTTCTGCCTTATGATAAATTCCATCAACCAAGTATAAAGGTAAGATACAGTTTAAAAAATATTTTTATGATACATATATATAATAGACACAGGATTTATATACCGAATATAGGAAGTTCATATTCAAAAGAAAAAAAGCAACCCATTGGAGTTATATGTTAAGTAATTCCAAATAGAGGCACTAAAATTCTGCCCCCTCTAAATTTGAGCAGCCCTCCAACTTCACTATTAATTAAGGAAACATGGTCAAAGCAAAAGCAGTTAACTTCATTCTCAAAAATATAATTATGAAATATATTCACAAAATATAATCCAAAAAATTCCCAGTTTGTTAAGTGTGTGGAAAATAAGAATTCTCACAATTTATAGTGAGGACATATTAGAATAACTATTTTATAAATTTGTAAATATACAGTAACAGTTAAAATATGTTGATTCTAAAAACATAAAGCAACTTGACGTATACAACTTGGGCATATGTGTACCTTAGAGAAATTCTGTGCAAAGGTATCATGAAAAATTGCAATATTATTTATAACAATAAAAACAAAACCTTAATATTCACCCAGAATAAAGGCTAAAGCAGTTAAAGTGACTAAACTGCATTCATATATAAATAGGCTATAACTGAAAAATACAATGTTGGCTATTATAAATAATATTCTATTGAACAGTCTGTGCATACAGTTTTGGTGCTCATGTATATAGATTTCTGTTGGATATTTACTTCAAAGTGAAATTGATGGCTTAGTAGGTATTATATGTTTTGCTTTAGCAAAATTGATTACTAGGTGTAGTGTAGATTGTATTAGTTTCAATGGTTTTCAAAGTAGTAATGCCAATTTACATACTCACCAGTAGTGGGAAAACTAGAAATAACCCCAATAGCATCAGTAGTGTAATGTATCAATAAAATGTAGTACATTCATAAAAGGAAATGCTATCAAGCAATGAAAGTGAAAGAACTACTGCTCCACAGTAAATAAAGATAAATTTCACGGACAAATGGTGAGTGAAAGATGTTTGCCATGAGTATATATTTTATAATTCCATTTATTTGAGTTAAAACAGTAAGTCTACTACATGGTGATAGAAGTCAGAATAATAATTATTTGGGGGAGTGATGATTGGATGTGGACTGTAAAGCAGCTTCCCTGGGTGAAATATTCTATTCTGTACACAATCTGCCTGAGGGTCCTGAGGGTTCTGAAGGCTCTAAGGATTCTGAGGGTCCATTCACTTGGCAAAAAGTCATTCAACTTCATACTTAATATGCATGTACTTTTTTTGTACATGTTAATTTAACAAAATATTAAAATATGTTAGTTTTAAAAAGGAATATACATAATACGTAATTGATAGAGTAGATCAACATACATACAATATTTATCTGTAGGGATAATGAGAATACCTACTTCCCAGGAAAGTTGTGAGAATAGATGTTAAGAGATGTAAAATTCATAGAAAAGGGTTAGGCACAGAGGGAGCGCTAACTGATATATACCATCATTCTTGGCTCCACAATGGAAGGGTAGCATTTCAGCAAGAAGTATGATTAGGTCTTTAGAAACAGGGCTTTGGAATTGTCACCTGCCTTGTTACCTGCCACATGACTGAGTTTAGTGAATTGACAGTTTCCACTCTCCTCAAATATATGGTTAATGTGCATGTATTGTGCATCTCTGTGTATGTGTATGTGTATATGTATATGTATATATGTTCTCTGAAACATATATCTTGTTGCAAATGTGAATATAACTAAATGAAAGAAATGTGTCTATATGCAGTAGCCTCAAAATGGAATGACAAAATGTTTTGAGTTAGACTAAAGTTTTCTATTTAATCATTCTGAGCAACATCATTACCCTTTCTCCACAGAAAATTTTTGTTATAGCAAAAGATTTAATTATTCAACTTTAATTTTTAATTATAGGCCTATCATCTGAATATGCTTAAGAATTTGTTAAAATACAACAGTTTTTACTGTTATAAAATTTACAAATTAGTAATAGATGGGACACTTTAGTCTAATAAAAAGTTTCTACAGCCAAAACCGGTTTGGCTCAGTGGATAGAGCGTCGGCCTGTGGACTGGGAGGTCCCAGGTTCGATTCCGGTCAAGGGCATGTAACTTGGTTGCGGGCACATCCCCAGTAGGGGGTGTGCAAGAGGCAGCTGATCAATGTTTCTCTCTCATTGATGTTTCTGACTATCTATCCCTCTTCCTTCCTCTCTGTAAAAAATCAATAAAATATATTAAAAAAAAAAAGAAGTTTCTACATAAATAAGTCTAACAGTGAAATTTTAAAAGCTTTCTTTGAAGACTGGGAACAGGATATATATCACCATTTTTATTCAATGTTTTACTTTTTGGTTAGTAATGCAACAAAAAATGCTAAGCTTAAGAACATATAAATTTTTGATTATATGTTCTGTATTAGAAAATCCAAAAGAATCCACAGATAAATTATGAAAATCAATACTAATAATTTGAACTATTAAAAGATAAACAAAAGCATATTAAAATTTTCATTTTATTTGAGCAAACATGGATTTGCATCAGGGAGCACCAAACAAAAGTGGTTGGGAGCACCACATCGATAGGGGCCAGGTTTTCTAAGGGAAGACATCGAAGGAAAGCATGACAATTATTTGATTGGTTATAACTTAAGAAGTTGGCTTATTTGGGAAAGCTTAATTGTCTTTTTGTGACTGATTGTTATTAAGTTTCATTTGACTCTAGCTTAGGTTTTGGTTTGTTTGTAAGGTTCACCAAGACATTAGACCCATCTCAGTCTAAAGGCCTCCTTGTTTAAATACCTCAACAGAATAATTATCACATTTGCTGAATATAAAATTATTATTAAAATATCAATGTTTTTCTACATTCTAGCATTAAAGAGTTAGAAATTAAAAGTTTTAAAAATATTTGACAATAACATACAGATTGTGTATCCTATATAATAAAAGCCTAATATGCTAAGTGTCCAGTCGTCTGGTCATCTGTTCAACCAATCAAAGCGTAATATGTTAATGATATGCTAAAGCTGCTCAACCACTCGCTATGACATGCACTGGCCACCAGAGGGCAGACAGTCAACCGGTTGACCAGTCACTATGATGTGCACTGACCACCAGGGGGCAGACGCTCTGACTGATAGGTTAGCTTGCTGCTGGGGTCCGGCCTATTGGGACTGAGTGAGATGGGCCGGACATGCCCTGGAGCCCTCCCGCAGTCCCTCCCTGGCTGGCCAACCTCCCACATCCCTCCCCAGCCCTGATCGTGGGTGGGTAGGTAGAAGGTAATCAACCAAAGACCATCCTATATAATAAAAGGCTAATATGCAAATCAACAGAACGACCAATTGCTATGATGTGCACTGACCACCAGGGGGCAGACGCTCAACACAGGAGCTGCTCTCACAGGGGGAGTGCTGCTCTGCCAGAAGCCGGCCTCATGGCTGGTGAGTGCAGCAGCAGTGGCAGGAGGCTCTCCCACCTCTGCGGCAGCCATAAAGATGTCCAACTACGGCTTAGGCCTGCCATCAGTTGGACATCCCCCAAGGGCTCCCAGACTGCTAAAGGGCGCAGGCCGGGCTGAGGGACCAACCCTCCCCCCACCCTAAATGCACCCATGTCATGCACTGGGCCTAGAGTATACTATATTTATGGATTTGAAGTCTCAATATTATAAAGATGATCAAACAATCCCCACCTAAAAATCTAAACAAATTTTGCTTTTTATTTTCTTTGACTTTATTTTTCCTAGAACTTGGCACATTGATTCTAAAGTTTATATGAAAATATATGCAGTACTGCAAAAATTGAGACTTTCTTTAAGAACATCAAGTGAGATACTTTCTCAATCATATACCAATACTTGATTACTAGACTATTTAAGTATATATACTTAAAAATAGGCAGAATTAAAAAATCCAGTAAGAACACCCACACATATAAGGGTACATGATTTCCACAAAGGCAGCCCAACAGAGCCATGGAGAAAGAACAATGATGATTGTTTCAAAATATCATGCTTGGGCACTTAGCCATCCATCTAGAAAAAAACATTAATTTTGACCCTTCTTTATATCAATGGCACAAAAATAAATTCCAGGTACATTACAGAGCTATATGTGAGACATAAGATAATAAAGTTTTTAGGAGATAATATAAGCAAATACCATTATGTCAGAGGAAGAATTTCTTACTCAGTACATAAAACTTATTAACAATACAAGGAAAAGGCTTATCAATCTAACTGCATTAAAACTAAGGACCTTTGGCCCTGGCAGCTGCTCAGTGGTTAGAGCACCAGCCCACTTTGGTCATGGGTTTGATTCCCTATCAAAGGCACGTACCTGGGTTGCAGGTTTAATCCCCAGCCCCAGTCATGAGGCAACCAATCAATGTGTGGGGACATATGATTGAGAAGGAGGCATATGGGGAGCCAAAAGGGTAATAACTATTATTTTTGTATATCAATGAAAATTGTACCTATATTTTTTGGTGTGCCACATAATTTTAATAATTAGTGTATGTGTGCCCTGAGATGAAAAGCTTGATAACTGCTGCTTTAAACTGATCAGTTATGTTTTTTTGACATGTGTGTTAAAAATATAAAAATTGTGTTGAAAATATTAAAACTACATATTTGTTTGAAAGTATATTGGGAAAACTAATTTCATTAACATGTTTTCATTTACATTACTAAAAAATCAGAATATTAGGATGAAGGCTGGGTAAGGGAAAGACTATCATTATTATTATTGTTTATTGTATTATATTATCAAGGAATTCTAACATGTTGACCAAAGAGAAAATGTGTGTATTTATTAATTGTTTAAGTCTTATGAATAGGAATAAGTGCAAGGATCTTGTTTTGAACACGTTTACAATGTAAGAGACATGTTTCTTACTGCTAATAAAATTGAGGAGCACAAAACCCATCAGTCTCTTGAAGATCAGTTTAAGACTTAATTTTCAGACTCTAATATTGAGCAGACTGAGTGTATTATTGCTTTAGCAGTTTACTGAAAAGAATTTCCTGAGCTGTCACATTGATACACCCTTTGCAAACATCCTAAAGGAAAATGTGCATCCTTGCCGTTGAGCTGTTCCAACTATTTATTTTCGCTTTATTATTTTTCAATTAAATAAATTTATATTTCAAACCACATAATGCACATTAGACTGATTATAAATTTTCCATGTTATATATATTTTTTACAAGGTGAAAATAACGTAAGGACTGATATATAAGTGAAGTTTCAAATGCATATCTATCCATTATCCTTGTTGAACTATCTTATTTATGCAGTTCTGTATGGTCTTCAAAGTTCTGTACTGATCAATTTTCTGTCAAATTAGTCAGTATAATCCATTTATAAGATAGCACATTTAGCTAATGCAAAGAAGCATTGGTTTTTCAAGACTGTTCTAACAGATTTGACCAAACATGACACACAAATGTTTCTTGAAACTAAAATTGAACTTATCCATAAAAATACCTGACAGTTAAAGAACACATGATTCATTGATCATTTTCTGTTCCAATGTGATAGGCATAGAGTAAAAATATCCCATAAAGAACCCATCATTCACCATGCAAATTAAAGTATTTCTCCCTCAATTTTATAGTAAACTACCTCCCAAATTAGTGATTTGGGCCAAATCAATGCAGTATATTTCACACATTGAATTATACAAATAATACATAAAAATAGATTATTTATGCTGATACAAACTAAACATATACCTAAATCTCTGTATACTTAGTATATAAGTACACAAATGCTTCCTTCTCAGAAAAAAAATTGAAATTTAGTCTGTTTAAAAATCAAAATGATTTTTTCATTCATACATATCACAGAGAAATAATGTTATAAAATCACAGAAGCATTTTATTCTGATTACAGTTATTATACATATATTTACTTGGTAAATGTTCTCTACTACTGTGTTTCCCAGAAAATAAGACAGTGTCTTATATTAATTTGTGCCCCCAAAGACACGCTAGGTCTTATTTTCAGGGGATATCTTATTTTTCCATGAAGAAGAATACGGTACACATTTATTGTTAAATGAAAATAAAGGAAATTTATTACCTGTATACGGTACGGTAGTACGGTAGTTGTCAACACAAACCAGACAAACTGTGAATCCTACAGTATTAAGAATTTACTCATTTATTCAATGACAATCATGTCATCATCTTCTGGAACATCATCATAACAATCCAATTCCTGAATTTCCTGGTGAATTTCTTGTGACTCCATTTCTTTCAAAATCAGTGGACCAAATCTCTCATGTTTAGCAATAGCACTGTCTTTAAATGAGTACTTCTTGTCAAGGTAGCCTGCTCGCAGTGCATTTGCAATGCAACTGTCAGTGATTTTCTCCCATGAATTCTTCACCCAAGACACAACTTCTTGCAGTTTAGGTTTCACAAAGTTTCCACGCTGATTTCTCTCCATTCTATTTTCAATGTACTCATTAATTTCCATGCCCAAATTGTCTTTGAATGGCTTGTTTATTGCAATATCAAGAGTCTGGAGATAGGCCGTCATTCCTGCGGGAATCATTATCTGATCTATTTTTCTTTCGTGAAGAAATGTCTTCATGTCTTTAGCGTGGTGAGTGCTGGCTGCATCCCAGACTAGCAGACCTCTTTGGCTCCCTCGCATAACAAGCGGCAGCATTAAATCGACCCACTTCCTTATAACTGCTTGTGTGGCCCAGGCTTTTTCAGTTTCAGGAATAAAAACGCCCAAAACATGTTCAATCTTTCCCTTCTTGCCCTTAGAAATGATTAAAGGTGGGATTTTAGTGCCATCCAGACGAATTGCCAAAATACAGGAAACACATGCACTTTCGTAGCAGTGGAGGGAAGGTCCGCTAAGGAGGCACCCCGCTGTTCAATTGTTGTTTGAGATGATTGGCCCATAAACACTGCAGTTTCATCCATAGCAATCATGTTGGAAAGATTGTATTTAGAGAAGTCAGCATCATCAATAAAGGACTTGAATGCAAGTGCTCGCTTAATAACTTGAGTATCTTCCAACCTAAACAATGTTGTAGATCTTCTTAAAGACAGTTCACTTCGCTGAAGGAAATTATCCAGCCAGTGTTGTGATGCTTTGAAGTCTTCGGGGGCTATGTCAAACTGTGGTGCCATTGCAAGGGCAAATTCTTGAATCTGAGCCCTATTCACAACCAAAGCCTTTGCTCTCCTGTCAACAACCCATTCACAGATCAGGTCTTCCAGCTCGGAAAATAATGGTTGCCGACCTGATCCACACTTGCGCTTTTTAGCATTTCCCTTGTCCACTTGTTCAATGAGGTTACCATACTCTGCTCGCCATTTTCGGACCAATCGGATACTCAACATCTTCTCTTTGCAGAAAGCAGTAAGATTTTGGCCCCAAGCGTCTTCCACGATTCCTTTCCTGTACTCCACGGAGTAGCTTTTTCTTTTTGCGCTCATTTCTAGGGGTAAAAAAAAAGGAATTGGGGTATCAAGGTGGGGGTAGGGGGATCACTCAAAATGACACAGGGGGGATCAGAGGGGTGAATCAAAATGGCACAGGAGAATCAGAGGGGGGATTACCATTTTAGTAACCCCTTTTGATCCTCCTGTGTCATTTTGATTGCCCCCTCTGATCCTCCTGTGTCATTTTAAGTGATACCCCTCCCCCCACCCCTGTGCCACTGAACACCTTCACCAGACATCCCCTCTACCCCTTTATCAGACATTTACCCCCTGGGGCCTGCCTGGGGACTGTCACTGGGCTTGCTGGGGCCTGGATCTGGGCTGGAACAGGGTCTGCCACTGACTGAGAACCTTCAGTCATCATGAAGGCGGCCGCGAGCATCAGGTAGTGTCACCAGAGACAGACCAGCACTCACCACCTTCACCACATCCCGTCCGCTCTAATCCTCCTGTTCTTCTACACGCATCTGCGAAAGTCTCCTCCTCTCTCCCGCCCCGCACTCACTGCTCACTCCGACCTCCGCTCCGCCTCCACACAGCAGTGACGTCAGGACTCCGCATAACGTCACTGGTTGCTAGACGCCAGTTGGGGCGGCCCTAGCGACCAGTTTATGGTAAATTAATTTTCATTCTGAGACAGAGCCTGGGGGCCTTATTTTCGGGGGATGCCTTATATTTCACCCAGAAGGAAACCTGTACGTAGGTCTTATTTTCGGGGAAACACGGTAGTAGGGTATTTTCTAATTGTGTCTGCACAATGCAGTGTAGGAGGATATTCCTTTGAAATTAAGTGTCACTCTGCAAGAACCTGTTTATAGAATGAAACTTTGCTGATTACTATTCCACGAATCTCCTAACCCTGTAAATCTGGATTCAATAAATTCTAGTTTTACTCTCTTTTGCTTCAGTTACTTAAATGCTTAAGTAAAGTTTTCACTACATGTGAATTGCTAAGAATCACTATAGTTACATGAAATTATATTATCAATAGATTTCCAGTAGTGGCTAGCTGAGAGCACGCCTGTAGCTAAAAGTGTCTGCGAGTGATTTCCTTTCTGACAGACAACAGCAACTACTTGTGATGCCTCCTTTGATGACTAAGGTGGGGACAGCTTGTGTTACAGGAGAGTAACATCATCATAAAACTTCTAAGGCTGTATCTTTATGTATTTTTTAACCCCACATTTCATTCTTTTGCTCATATCCCTAAAATTTCGTGACTATAGCCATTAACTAATCTCTGACCTCAGCAATTCTGTAGTCATTTTCCTAAAGAAGAATTTAGGCTTTTTCTGATCTTGAAGCTCTGAAGCATTTATAATGTAAGAAAAGGGTAGAGATAGAGTATATCAAAGATGTAAGATGGGAAAGACCAAATGTCAAGCTAAATAATGATAATCTGATTACTTCATATTTCTATTCGGATTTCTCAATTGAACCTCCGCCCATGCTCTCCAAAGTTTAAGACAAAGAGCAGCTAAGATGTTTAGGGAAATGAAGTGCTACAGAGTGGAAATTTTCATCTGACCTCGGTCTAGAAAAATGCCTTCTGGATTTTTCCAAATCATTTACAAGGTCTATGTTTAGAAATCTGGCTGTGGGATGACATTGCAAAATAGCACTTTGAAAAACACATAGTCAGTGCTTAGGCAACTCACACTGGCTCCTATCTAGGACAAGTGCTTAAGTATTTTTTTCTTAATTCAAAGTCGTTATTCTAGCTTGAAAGTACTCTTTAGTCTCCATAGCAATCCTTTCACTATACAATAACATGATCTTAAATATCTTCGTATTTGTTCTGAAATAAAAGGCACTGCTGTCTTTCTTATTACTTGAACACTTAGAAAGAAAAGATGAAACTGCTCCAAAATAATTCTATGGTTTCATAACGAAAGAATGGAAGTTTTTCAACAAAATTGCTATTTCTCACCTGTTAGAGCTCTGGAAAAAAAAAATCTGAACTCCCCCGGCCAATGTGGCACTGTTGGTTGAGCATCATCCCACGTACCAGGAGGTTGCCCCTTGATTTCCAGTGGACACATTGCTGAGTTGTGGGCTCAGTCCCCAGCAGGGGCATGCAGCAGGCAGCAGATCAGATTGATGTTTCTCTCTTATCCATGTTGTTTCTCTCTCTCTCTCTCTCTCTCTCTCTCTCTCTCAATTAATAAAAACATATTTTAAAAAAGCTGGAATAACTTCTCATAAACATCACAGCCCCTGTTCTCAAAATAGTTTAACATCCAAAGAAAGATGTAGACAACACAAATACTTAATTACAAACAGATGATTTATACATATATACAAATACTTTATATTCATTCATTCATATATTTATGCATATACATGATATATCTACATACTTTATATTCAGTATATGTAACCACAGAATATGAACACGATGTAACCATAGTATATAAAACATTTTGCAATTATATTGAGGACTAGGCAGGATTAACTAAGCTGGAGAAGTTTACTGAAGTAAATCAAGGTAAACAGGGAGGTAAAGCACTACTTTGGCAACTCTTCCTAAGATGCAGATATTGATACCTGCTCTAGCTAATAAAAATAAGTACCATGTGTGTTTGTGCTAGACTTAAAATTGTTTTCTGAAGTCAGAGATGTACAGAATAGGTATCTTGAATGATAAAGACTGGATTGTCTTCAGTGCATGATGAAGAGGAAACCAGGTGACAGTAATCAGGGAGTAGCAAGACGGTAAATTTTAAATGTGTTAGCCTTAAAGACACAGGGGACTTTTATTGCAAAAAGAAGATAAAGTAATAGTTTGCAAAAAAAGAAGGAGAAGAAGAAGAAGAAGAAGAAGAAGAAGAAGAAGAAGAAGAAGAAGAAGAGGAAGAGGAAGAGGAAGTGGAAGAGGAAGAGGAAGAAGAAGAAGAAGGAGAAGAAGAAGAAGAAACTTGCAAAGAGGCTATTGACCAAAGCTTTAATTTGAGAATATTTTACTTTAAGAATGCAGAGTATTCATGGGACAACTAGGTACAGCTAAGACTGGGAAGTAGAGGGGTGTTTGGAGAGGAGGCTGAGGATACAGTGCTGATCACCTAGTTGCAACTTTGGGAATACGGTGGAAGGATTTGGGTAGCACCAGAGGACTGCACAGATCAGAGCAGCACAAAGGTAAGAGTTCCACTGATAAAGGGTGGCTGGGGAACCACAGATATCTCCCAGTGCCTAAATTAAATGTGCATGGGATTCATTCTGATAGTTTCTTAGAGAAGAGTGAGTGCTCATTCTAGCGCTGGCATAAGGTGACATTGGGAAGATGACTTCCTAGAAGCCCTTCCCAGTATGTCCAGCAATGATCGATGGCTTCAAAAGGTAAGAGAACAAGAGATGAGAGTACACAAACACATTGAAGGTTACAGATGGGTAAGTTCATGAGGACCATGCTAGTGAAGAGAGCACTGCTAACAAACTAATTGGAAAACTTCAGAGACTCAAATAGTTAAATATGATTGAAGTGAAAACTAGGAGAGAGGGTACTTGATGGAGAGAGAAGGAGAAAGAGAGAACCTGACCATGAAAGGCCTTGTTGATTATATCAAGACAGTATTTCTGAGTGGTCCAAAGGCCACACCTCTATCTAAAACACCTTGAATGCAGGGCCTGAGAACCAGGCCCCTAAGAAGAATACAGGGGACAACAAAGGCCAAAGCTTTACGTCACTGTTTTGGTATCTAATTCTAAAGGCTATAAAGAAAAGAATGCAGAATATTCAAGAGAGGAATATCATCATCATTGTCATCGTTGTCAGCATCATATTATACATGGCGTTCTATATAATGTACATAACAATTAGCACTGATTTAATGACTTTGTAAGTTTTAAATTAACATAAAATTTAGACATAGGTATTTTACTTTTATGACTTTTTGCTCTTACCAACTAGTTCAATTAACTCACCCTTCCTAAACATGTCAGATAAGAGGGTTTCTATTATATACAAAATATTAATAATAGCTGGCCATGGAGCTGAGGTTATTAGTTATCTGTTATTTCTTTCATTAGCATTTCGTGTTTTCTCAACTTGGTTAAAAATTATATTATTTAAGTAATAAAAATAAATAATTTATATACAATAAAAATTAAAGAGGCAAAATGTTATCAAGCTAATGAAAACAAACAAATGCTGGACTAGCAATATTTGTATCTGAATAAGATATTAAAAATTAAAAATTATTCAATGATACAGTTATTTCACATTGGTAAAACTAAAATCTACATCTTGAAAACTTGTTACTATCTTGACAAGAAATCTAAGAATATATATATAACTCTAAAATCTTTGCTGAGCAGTCTTAGAAGAAGACATATAAAGTGGGGAGGAGATGCTTATTTTCTTAAAAATCAAACAATGACATTGTAAAAGTTCTTTCCAATAAGTATTTATAAATATTTAAAGTACTTGCAAGTAACATCCCCATAGATTTTTAAAAATTACTTTGAAGTTCATCAGAGTGGAATAAACTGGAGCAAATGCTTTTTTTTCTGAAACAGTGGAGAATGAGACAATCTTATCACTGTCAAATATTAAAACGTGATTTAAAGTCAAAATAATTTGGCTTATAATCCCTAAAATTTGGTTATAGGTATTAAATACATGCATTTTCCTTACTCCTTTCTGAACTAATAGTAAAATTAAGTTTTGTTTAGTTTTCTTCAGTCACAAAATTACAGGAATAGAGATTCTGGCAAGGAGATGACAGAAGCAAGCTTTGGAAAGCTTTAAGGCAGGTGAGTGGTAATGACTCGGCTGAATCCAGAAAACTGAATCCTATGCAGGCAGGGCAGTGAGTCCATCTGCACTGCAGAATCTCTTGAAGCTTGAAGAAGGGAGGGCACTGCTTACCTCTGAAGTGGGGATGAAAGCAGACAAACAGAAGGATTGGTTTAAGTGGAATTAAAAAATTAGGCCTCTAAATGCCCTCCATGAGTCCAGAAAGAGATCCCATTTTTTTTTTTTTTTTTTTTTTTGTAATAGACTCATATCTTTTGTCATATACTGAGGATTTTCTCTAGTGAAGATAACAGAATTCTGGCCTAGGAACCACCAGCTCAGTTGAGAATGTGAGCCCAGCACTCCTATAAACAGGGGCCTCAGTAAACTTTTACTCATTGACACACCTAGTATGCTTTTCCCACTCAGCTCCCAGAATGTGGCGTGTTCCAACCTGCAGACAGCTGATTGAAAGATTCTTTTATGGAGACTCTGACTAGCAAAGAAAAACGTTCTAAAGACACATTGGGGTCAAAGCAACCTTTATAACTATTTCCATGGGGGGATTAAGTCCTAATGCTCTAGATCTAAGGCTTCCATCATACGCAAAGAATTAACCTATCTCCTCTGAATCTAGAAAAATACTAGCTAAATAACACCCTTGGAAAGAAATGAGAAGGTAGTCACTCAAATACCATTCTGCAGTACTATTCTCTCCCAAACCCTCGCTGAGAAAGGCCAGACCTACTATGAAGTCAAAAGTCCACAAAATGCACCATGCATAGAAGATGTTAATCAGCTTCTTTTTGTTCTTCTTTTATATGTAAAAAATGGGCAAGGAGAAAGTCTGAAGAGATACTTTATCAGAAGTGGAGGCCAAAACAAACAAGCAAGCAAATAAGTAGGGAGAAACCCCAGATAAACAGACTATGCAGAATTTCTAAAATATTTCATCTGTGAAACAAAAACAAGTTTCTTTGATAAATTAATATATGAGAAAAAAAGAGACTTTGGAAATCATAAATGTATTAGTAGAAATGAAATAGATAAAAATGATGAAAGTTAAAATTAGCACAATCTCCTGGGAAGCAGATCAAAAATAGAAAAACGAAAAAAAGTAGTAAAAATATTTTTGAAGAATAAATTCAGTCCAGAAGTTACAACATGTGAATCAGAGTTCTATAAAGAGAAGGTTAGAAAAGGGAGTCCTCAAATAAATTTCCCAGAAGTAGAATCATGAATTTCACTTTGAAATAACCCATTGCATATTCAACACAATGGAAAAAATACATTAATGGTATATTCTCATCTTTTTTTAAAAAAAAAATTTAGAGGACGCAGAAGAAAAATAAGTACTGGTACAAAGGATAATAAATCAAAACATGAAGAGCAACACTAGAGGCTTAACCACAATATGGTAACCCCTTTAAAATTCTAGAAGCATAATTATTTCCAATCTAGAATTCGATCCCCAGACAAACTAGTACAAATATGTCAGAGCAAAATAGAAAATAATTTAAAATATAAATTACTTCCTGAATCTTATCTTCCACGCAGCCTTTAAACCAAGAAAGAGGAAGTCATAGGATTCAGAAAACAGGAGAAAAAAACACAAAAAAAAGGGGGCAAAGAAAATGAATAATGGCAAGAAATGATTCTAAAATGACAGCCGTACAGCAGTCACAAGAAGCAGCTAATCCTAACAGAAGCAGGTCAGGAGGCTGTAGGAAAGATGTCTGGGAGAAGAGGAAATGAATACAATGTTGTTGTGCTTAATAGAATTGAGAGGGAATTTAAGCAACTGAAAGGGATTTGGGGGATAAACTACACAGAAACAAATGAGACTGATTATAAGTTCAGGGGAAAGCTGTTACAGGAATATAGTGTAATCTTATTTTGCTGTGTGGTTCTTTTGTGAATTCATTCTACAGAGTCAAATATGTAAAGGAAAATGAAGAAAAAAAATCTGACCAAACTTATGATATGACCACCTTGGGATCATTAGGAGACAGTATTTATGCATGCGAGTGATAGGGTAGTAAAGAAAATGACAGTTCTCGTTTTCAAAAGTGCAAATGAAACCTAATGAAGCAGCCACGTAAGCACATAAAGGGGACAATATTGAAAGAAACAGCTGCAAGAGTGGCCAGCCTTGCCCCATGCACCTATGCACTATACCCACCCTTGTTCTATGTGTTCTAGTATCTTCTGCCACAGTCCATATTTATAGGGTTCTTCCTAATTTTCCAACCCTTTCACACATTGACCCCTACTCAATATTCAGCTCATACTCAATTGTCATTTCCTCAGAAAAGTCTTCCTGAACATTTAGAAACTCCAAACTAGTTCAAATTAACCCATTGTGTCCCACATGGCATTGCAAACTCTTCTTTGCAAAATGGCCCATGGGTCCAATTGTACTTTAACTGTGAGATCCATGAGTTCAGGACCTCATTCCTTTTGTACTCTTGGCAGACAGTACACTGACTGCAGCAGAGTGAGTGCTTGTTAAATATTTGTGGAACAACTGAATTAAATACCACAACTAATTAATTATTTAGCACCAACTCAAACCATAAGCCAACTTTAAATATTACAAAATTTAAAACCCTAAATCACATATTTGCAAATAAAATTCAGCTATACAGTAAAGAATTAATTCACTATAACTTAGCAACATTTTCTCTGAAGTACATCTGTTAAGAGAATGTATCTAATATGACACATTAAAAAATATATGTTTATCTTCAATATCAGAGTGTCTAGAAATAGACCCCAGTATTAAAGAAATCAAGACACCAAGAATCATCATTCTACTTACTTGTAAAGTGCTAGTAATTCCCTCCAATGTAAGGAACAACAACAAATGTGCTTATTTTCTCAACTATTATTTAACATTGTGGGTTTTGTTGTAGAAACTGCAACTGAAAAACTAAAGAAAAATATAAAAAAATTACTAAAGAATCTTTTAATAGGATCACAGTTCTTTATGTATCTTTCTACAGGAACCAGTTAGAAAAATATGAAAAAAATGAGAAAAGATCCTGCTTATAATAGTGAAAACAAATATAAAAAAGCTGGGAATAAATTCATGTAAATTAGTAGGCAGACATATTAAAGGAAAACTAGTGGTGAGGCATCATATTATCAAAGAGAACAGGATGTTTTAAGAACAGAATTTAGAACAGTGTCAAAAGCTGGTTAGAGCCCTAGCCAGTTTGGATCAGTGGATAGAGCATTGGCCCACAGACTGAAGGGTCCCAGGTTAGATTCTGGTCAAGGGCATGTACCTCAGTTGCAAGCTTGAACCCCGGCCCTGGTAGGGATGTGTGCAGGAGGCAACCAATTTATGTGTCTCTCTCACATTGATGTTTCTCTCACTCTGTCTCTCATCCTCCCTTCCACTCTCTAAAAATCAATGGAAAAATATCCTTGGATGAGGATTAATAAAACAAAACAAACAAAAAACACAAACAAACGAAAAAAGGTGTTTAGGGTTCTAGTAAAAAGGGACTTAAATATAAACTTTGGATATCAAGACAAAGAGATCATCACACCTTTAGTGAAACTCCTATATGAAAAAAGTCACAAAATTTTATGGAAGAACATAATATACTTAGCCGATAAGAAGGTCTGATCTATTTCATAAGGAGGTTTTTAATTTTCTGAGACTAATATTTTAGATTAGTGCATTTTCATTCTATATCATAACTGATATTTCAAAAACTCAGTAATAAAGGTACAGATTTTCTTCAACATGATAATATATATCTCTATTAGTCCAAATTCTAAAATTATCTTTAATAGAGAAACCCTAGATTTCCTCATTAGATGAAGGTAAAGAAAAAGATACTGCTATTATTTGACATTTTGCTGAAAGTATAATGAAGGATATTAAAACTATAAAAATTAACAATAAGGGGGTAGAATGAGGTAAAAGGGGCACAAGGGAGAATAAATGGTGATGGAAGGAGACTTGACTTGGGGTGGTGAACACACAATGCAATATACTGATGATGTATTATAAAATCATACAACTAAAGCCTATTAATTTTATTAACCAATGTCACCCCAATAAAACACACACACAAAAATAAAAGAAAATAGGAAAAAATTGAATAAGAAATAAAACTATCACTATTTGCGATAATGTGACAGACTAGAGAGATTTCAGTGCAATAGTAAGGCATAAAATTAATATACAGAGATCAATGTCATTCATATAATCAGAATCTAATGTAGGGGGAAAAAACTTAATTTCCATTAGCAACAAAAATTATAAATTACCAAAAAAGGCACTAATTATAAATGTGCAAAACCTTTATGAAGAAAAATGTTATATACTACTAAAGGACAAAGGAGAAAACTGAATACATGGAATTACATAATATGCTCTTATTTGAAAATTCTAACATCAGCATTATACTATTATCCCTAAGCTATTTTATTTTTTAAATCCTCACTCCAGGAATGAGGATATTTTTTCCATTGATTACTTTAGAGAGTGTGCAAGGGAGATGGGAGGGGAAAGAAGGAACATCAATGGTTGCCTCTGGCTGGCACCCAACCAGGGCGGGGGATTGAACCTGCAACCAAGGTACTGCCCATGACTGGGAATCAAACCCACGACTCTTAGGTCCTCAGGCTGATGCTCTAACAAGCAAACCAGCCAGAATTCCCTAAACTATTTTAATAATTTTAATATTTTCAAAAAAAATTTCTTTAAAAGTAGACAATTAATATTAAAGTATAGAAAACTAAGCAAAAAAGAAAAGTCTCTGAAAAACAAACAAACAAAAACAACAACGAAGGGTGAGAGACACACTACTAAATGTTCAAATGCATTATAAAACCTCAACAGTTTAAACAATGGGAAATATACATTAATAGACAGAGCAATGACACTAGGAAAATGGCCAGAAATAGATGCTAATATGTTGAAAGTTAATATATGATCCAGGTGGCATATCACATCAGTGGGAAAATGGGATTGGGACAATTTCATAGCCAATCAGACAAAAAAGTCAGATCCAAATATAAAATCATACTACAGGATAATTACAAAAGAATCAATAGTTTGTATTTTACAATGAAATAATAAAAATATAAGAAGAAATCATACAATTCTTTGTAACTTTTAAGGAAGGTCTGACTGTCTTTCTATAACTTCAGAAGCCATAAAAATAAAGATTGATATAATTTAACCAAATTTTGAAAAATTTGGAAAAAAAAAACAATTCAAAAAGCAAATAACAAATTGGGAAAATATTTTTAATTTATATCACAACGCAGTTTGTGGGTTTTTTTCTCCGTACTTATAAAGTGCTCCTGGGTGGGCGGCAGGGGGCAACTCCTTTAAAAAAATAAAGAACCATATAGGCAAATGGCCATAGACTACACTAATAACTGGAAAAATGTATAAAGGCCCTTAAATGTGGAAAAAGCTGTTTAATATCACTCATATAAATGTAAAACTAATACCATTTTTCACTATCAGATTAGCAAAAATTCAGAAATTACATAAAACACAATGTTGTTAACACAGGGAGGAAACAGATACCCACATATATTGCTGGGGAGAGTGTAAAATTATAAATGCTTGTGCTTCTTGACTCAACCATTCTACTTCTGGTAAGTTATTCTACTGATACAGTTATTACTGTGCTAATTTGGGTATGTGTAAGTTTACTCACGATAGTATTGTTTGAACGGCAAAACATAAATTTCCATCAATAGGAGATTTATTATATAAATTATGGGATTCATAAAATGCAATTAAGTTATTAAAAAAAGAATAAGATGCTGTTTATATACTAAAATGAAGCTATCCCCAGGTTTACTGTTAAGTGATAAAAGTACATATATTGTTAAGGAGTATGTTTTGTTTAAAAAAGAAGGAAATTAAGAATCTACAATTGCTTAAACATACACAAAGAAGCTCTAGAAGGATACCTGTGAAACAAACATTAGTGCTTACTGGTCTGTGGGAGGAGGGTGGCCTGGGAACCAGGAAGGTGTCAAACCAGGATGAGAGGAAGAATTTTTATTATAGAACTTTTGATACTTTTTGGCTTTTAAACACACAAATGTTAAAAATATTTGTTTTCATATAGGCAAATGATTTTGAAATCTACCAGAAAGACTGAAGTATTAGGAATATAAATTGTGAAAAAGATGTCCTTCCCTGGATATTAAAATATACTCTAAAAATGCAGCTGAGTTAAAAATAAAACTGTGTTATCTTAGCCCAATAGAAGTGGACATTGCAATGGCAAAGACATAGACACACACCTACATATATATGATATGGTATATGATAAATATGTTAAATGTCTGGAGAAAGGATAAATTACTCAACATAAGGTATGGCATTAATATGCAACAATTTAAGAAAAGAAATAAATTTAGAACCTTACCCCATATCATATTGTAAATGAATTCTAAAAGAGCAAAAGAGAAAGATAAGACACTTTTAATAATGGACCTACTGCCAAGAGAATTCTTCACATTGGTTATGAGAATGGGTTATTGTATATGGAATTTATGTCCAAAACCTACTTAAAATGCTCTGTGAATAAGCCAAATTAGAACTCCCTCAGAGAAGAACCCTTTCAGAACCATTTCAGTCTCAATGACCCATAAAAAAGTTATTTCAAATCAGTTCTTCACAGACAGTTGAACAGAAACTTCTGTTGCTTATGCTGCAACCTATTTTCCTCACTAAAAGTTCACAGCTGTTCTCTGTTTGTTTGAACCATCAGCAATAGTATTTTTGATTATTCTTTTTAGATTTCATCGTACAGCACGTACCTAAGTGTTCCTTTAATTGGCCCATCTTCTAGGTCAGTAGTCGGCAAACTCATTAGTCAACAGAGCCAAATATCAACAGTACAACGATTGAAATTTCTTTTGAGAGCCAAATTTTTTAAACTTAAACTTCTTCTAACATCACTTCTTCAAAATAGACTCGCCCAGGCCGTGGTATTTTGTGGAAGAGCCACACTCAAGGGGCCAAAGAGCCACATGTGGCTCACGAGCCGCGGTTTGCCGACCATTGTTCTAGGTTATCTTGATGATATTTGGGTATATTCCTAAAAGGGCTTTTGATTTGCACTGTAACTCTAAACTTAGATCCTCAGCCTGAAATAGCCTGTCCTTGACTATTTGTCTTCAGTTTCAGTTTTCTTCATGAATTTATGTTTTATTGCTTACTGTACTGCCTTTAAATCTAACACTTTATCTTGTAAGTTGGGCAAATGACCACAAAATTAAAACTTTTTTCTTAAGACTTCTTTTCCCTTTCCTTTCTCTGCTCTCCTTCCAATCTATCAAGGACTTTATTCATTAACCCTAAGAATTACATCAAAAGAGAAATATTTGCAAACAATTAAGGTATCTAGATACACCAGGAGTACTTCTCTTACGTTTTCATTTGTCGGTTTCTTTATTGGTTTGGCTTACTTGCTTGTTTGATTTAATAAAGTAGAACTAGGGAGTATAAGTAGAATCAGAATATATCTGGATTCGATTCCTAAACTTGCCTGTTAAATGTGAGATTACAGACATGTTGCTTAATCTTGCTGAGATTCAGATTCTTTACTTATAACCTAGGGATATCAACACCCACTTCATGTGATTATTGTGAGGATAAAATAATGTAATTTCACTGTAATACTAGGTGTGTTGGTGTTAACACTACATTTTTGTTGCTAATTTTATCTTCTATATACCAAAATATGTTGGCAATTATGAATATTGACGTTGTGTCCTCTGAGAGGATGATGTGTGAAGTGAATACCTGGCCTCGGCAGCCTCACAGCCTGAGTGCCAACACGTGCCTGTGTTACGCAGTGCTTGCTTTCTTCCTCTTGATGTATGTCCCATAAATTTATTCGAGACCCAAAGAAACTAATGTTTTTCCCAAGGTATGATTCCACGTGGGATACTTCCAGGCAGAGAAGCTGAGTCCCTTGGAACCATCTTTCCATTCCAGACACTGCGCAGGCCAGTTTACGGCCTCACATAGAGATGCATACTTCTGCCCAGGGGGAGACCTAAGCTCTGTGGGGGCAACCTGAGAAGGGAGAGTCAATCGGGAAAATTAGGAAATGGATCATAACAAGTACATTCTGCCACGAGCTCTGGTTCAGCAACCCCCGCAGGGGCACTGAGTGAAACTGCCAAGTGCACAGAGCAGCACCGAGGGCTCCCATTGGAAATAGACAGACGCATTGCTCCACAGGAAGGGCTCTGCTTTAGGAGAGCACATCCTATGTGACCTATGTGAACCAGTGACTTCAGTGCTTGCTCGAGTACAGAACTGACTCTGAGATATTACACGCACAGTAATATCTCAGGATTTAGCCCCAAGTTCAACTTGGAAACCTAAATCTACACTATGTACACCTAGTAATCAATAGTTATTTAGCTGAATCCATCTGACTTCTGACTGAAACGATGCATACACATCAGAGAGGCTAAGGGGTTCCAAAGACAGGACAGACACCAGAAATTACTAGGAGTCTGTAATAATGAACACGGGGCAGGTGAGAGTGGGCTTCTCTTATGAGCAATGAGTAATAAGCAAGCCCTTAAAGCTAGCCCTGGACTGTCTGAGATATAGTGAAGAGTCAGTACAGATACACTGATATTCTTTCTCAGATTTGGGCAGATAACAGCTAGAAAAGAGTGTATACAGATCTGAGATACTACAGAGAATGGGAGGGAATTTCTTTAAGGGAAATAATACAGACAGTTTCTATTCTTCTACTTTCAGTGTGTTTCTCTATTGTCTCCCTCAAGGTTCCATACCAAAAGAAAACCTGATGGGGTTGGAGGGGAGGGAGAGCAGTTGCCCTCACTGATGGCTGGTGTCAGTGGGCACATGGTGACATACCCACCATCATAACACATGCCACCCGGAAACATTTTGCAAAACAAAACCAAGAGTAATAGCAACAGATATCCAAATGATATCTGACTGAAGCCTTTGGGAAATCCACTTGAAGAAATGAAAACAAAAGTGTATTAAAGAAATGAAAACAAAAGTATATTAAAGGCAGAGAACACAATGTCTATCACCTTCTTGGGCTCAACTTTTTAAATAAACTTTTTATAATAGATTTACAAATTCAGATTTACTGAAAACTTGGAAAGATATACCCTGCACATAGTTTCAACTACTGTTAACATCTTACTTTGCTACAATACATTTGTCGCAGCTTATGAACCCAAATGCTGCATTATCATTCACTAAATTCCATACTTTCATCAGTTTTACCTAATGTTCTTATTCTTTTCCAGAATTTCATCCAGGATGCCACATTACATTCAGTCATCAGGTCCTCTTAGGCTTCCCCTGACTGTGACAGTTTCTCAGACTGTTTGCTGACCTAGCCAGCTTTGTGCAGAAAAGCACCCTCAACTGGAGCTTGTCTGATGTTTCCCTCACAGTTAGATGGAAGTTCTGAGTCTTTGAGAGGACAACAACAAAGGTGAACTGCCTTCTCATCATGTCACTTCAAGAGTACACCCTACCCCCTGGATTATCAGTGATTATGCTAACCTTCATCACCTGACTAAGGTGGAGTCTGTCAGGTTTCTCCACTGTGAAGCTGTCCTCTTTCCCTCTTTCCATATTGTATTCTCTGGAAGCAAGTCACTAAGCATAGCCCATACCTAAAGAGTGGGGGTTATGCCCCCTCTTTGAGGAAAGAGTATCGAGTATCTACATAAATTATTTGTAATTCTTCTATACAAGAGAGATCTGTCTCTTCTCTTCCATTTTTATTATTGCATCACTTACTTGTATTACCATGGATTCATGAATATTTATTTTATACTTTGGGTTATAATTCAATACTATATTTTTTGTTGTTGCTCCAGGTTGGGCCATTAGGAGCTCTTTCAGTTGGCTCCCGTGTTCCTTTGATAAACACTCATCATTTTGTTCTTAGAGCCCTTCATTACTTTCTGGACTGCAGTATGTCCCAGGCTCATCTTGTATATTCCCTGGCCAGCAGGCAGCTTGGTTTTTAGTGTATCATGTTATTCTAAGCTTTTCATAATAAATTTTCATATGTAATTAAAATATGACTTCAGAAAAACAGTATCTTTGCAGACTAAGTCTAGTAAAAGTAAAACAATGCCCTTTAGGATATTTAACAAATTATAACCTTATACCCAGTACATTTTACCAACTTTCAGTTTACATGGGCTATGTCTGGGAGACATGTTCAAGTTCTCCTTACTTGATGGAAAAAGAAGCTATTACTCAAGGTTCTTACTGAGAAATATTTTTTTACCAAAAATGAAAGAAAAAAGGTAAAAGAAAGGGAAAATATGAAGCCAAGAAAATTTGTGATTCTTTAAGATAAAAATTGTCCAGAAGGACTGACAAAATCTAGTTGGTATGGGGAAGGGAGAAGCCAGGTAAAGGGTCAGAGGATCTACAGATATGAAAGCAAAAGGTAAAATCAGCAACAGGTAGGGCTATTGAGCAGATTTCTGGAATAGAAATTGTCTGTTGTAGAGATCTTGCTACTGTTATAAAAGAATATCAACTATAGAGTGCATTGATTTTAGAGGTCAATTTTTAAATTTCAGATTTTACCCCAGTAAAAGAAACTTTTTAGTACCTTTTTCATCAACTGTTTTAGCACTTGACTAACAATTTAATTTTGCTGCACAGGTATTCCATAGCTCCCTATTCCTGTACAGGACCCATTCTGGGCACTGTGAATACAGCAGTGAAAGAAACAACGGATCTGCATTTGGGACACTGACATTCTAATAGGGCGAGACAAGCAAAACAAAGCGATGATGATGATGATGATGATGATGATGATGAATGAATGAAAAGAAGTACTTTGGCAGTGGTTATAAGCACTAAGAAAAAAGAAACAGGGAAATGAAAACAAAGTGATGGAGTTGAGGATGTAAGTTCTATTTTATATATGCAGGTATTAAAACAGAAACCTAAGGAAGTGAGCTATATGAGTAAGTGGGAGAAAAGCCTTATAGGCAGAGAAAAAGCAAATGCAAAGGCTGTGTAGTGAGCAGCTTCACTTGTTAAGGAACACCAAGAAGACCAGTGAGGCAAGGAGGTCAGAGAAGTAGCAGAGAAGGGAGGACTAGAATCTGTCATGTCTTATGGGACATGGTAGCAATATAAAGTTATTGGAGAATTTTAAAAATAGAAATGGCATCCTCTTACTAATAAACATGGAATTGTATACTTTAAATACATCAACTATACAACATGTGGATTATGTCCCAAAGGCACTGAATGAATGCATGACACAAGAAAGTAGTAAATGTGTTATGGTGAAGTAAATGCTTTGTATTGAATTAAACATTAGTAAAGGAGAATAATAAAGTATAAATATGATATTTAAAATAATAATATTATTTAGTGCAGAGAGTTGTGCAAACATCAGCACAATCTAATATTGTAGCATTTTCATTATGCCCAAAAGAAACACCATTCCTATTAGCAGTCACTCCCCATTGCCTCCACCCACCCAGTCCTAGATAACCATTAATCTAATTTACATCCCTGTAAATTTACCCATTTTGGCAGGACCATAAAGTGCAATTATACAATGTTCAGCCTTTGTAACTAGTTTTTTTTTCCCCTTTGGTATAATGGCTTCAAGGTTTGCCCATGTTGCAGCATATATCAGAGCTTAATTCCTTTCCTCCTAGGCAGAACGTCTGCCTCATTGCATTGGAGATGGGGCAAGGACAATGGCCTACTTCACCCATGCTGACACCCCTGCTCTATGAGTGTTTCTCTCCATGGAGGTGATAGCTCTTGGTCTGCTAGGCTTGCCTCTTCTGGCATGGAACCTCTGACCTACAAGACAGTTGGAGCACAGGTGTTCAAGTCCCAGGATTTTTGGCCTGCTGCACCTGGAGCAGAGCTTCTGGCCTTCTGTGTAGGGGCTGTGTGGAGAAAGGGAGCCCAATTCTCTTAGCCACACTGGACTAGAATAGAGCTTCTGCAATATGCAGCTAGAGAGATGATATATATAGGGTGTCCCCAAAAATGAATGCACACACTTTGAGTGTTTGTATAAAGGCAGTGTTTATTAAAATGCATTTCATTTTCAAAGTTGAACAATCAACTGTTAAAGTGTGTATACATGTTTGGGGGCACCCTTTATATGTCAGGGGACTGTTACTCACAAGGTGAAACGATAGCCCTGGATTGAGAGCTAGGAGTAAATGGAGGCTTGTATCCGTGAGCTGCACCTGCTTGGAGCAGAGGAGGAGTTCAGAGAAAGGAGGTGAGTGGTTCATGGCTCAAATGCCATAGACTCTTACTGTTCTTACAAAGACTATATAGATTTTCTTTAATATATATTTCTCCATTTGCTAAATGTCCTTGGCACGATTTCCAGAAACTTTAAAGGTCTGGCTTTCATAATGTTTACTTAAATTGTTCTTTCTCTGGGTAGAGGTTTTTCGGAGCTGCTTACGCTGACATTCCAGATTTTTATCTCCCTGTATTCATTTATTTTATTATTACTACTATTTTATTGAGATATAATTCACATAGCATAAAATTTATCCACTCAGAATGTACAATTCAGTGGGCTTAAATATATTCACAAACTTTTGCAACTACCAACACTATCTAATATCAGAGGATTTTTGTCACCCCAAAGAGAAACCCCATGCCCATTACCAGGCATTCCTCATTGCACCTTATCCCCAACAGCAGTCAACCAAAATCGACTTTCTACATCTATGGATTTGACTATTCCAGGCATTTCATATGAATGGATTCATATAATATGCATTTTTTTGTGTCTGGTTTATTTCACTTAGTATAATGTTTTCAAGATTCATCTGTGTTTCAGTGTATATCTTTATTATTTTTCATGGATGAATAATATTCCATTGTTTAGATATACAATATTTTATTTATCTACTCATCAGTTGATGGACATGAGTTACTTTCACTATATGGATATTATGAGTAATGATGCTATAAATATTCATGAACAAATTTTTGTATGGACTCACTGGAGTATACATAGCTGCACCATTTTTCATACCCAGCAGTAATGTATGAGGGTTCCCCCAAATCCATGACAACACTTGTTATATTCTATCTTTTTATTATAACATCCTATTCTGTTTCAAGTTGTATCTCATTGTGGTTTGGATTTGCATTTCCCTAATAACTAATGATGTTGAGCATCTTTTAATATATTGATTGGCTTTTATATATCTTCTTAAAGATATGTCCATCAAAATCTTTTGCTCATTTTTATTTTTATTTTATGATTTGCTTCCTTTGCCCATTTTTAATTGGCTTACTTACCTTTTTAGAGTTTGGTTATATGAGTTATTTACATATTTTGATAACTAGATCTAAGTTACAAATATTTTCTCCTATTCTGTGGATTTTCTTATCATTTTCTTGATAGTGTCTTTTGAAGCACAAAATTTTTTAATTTTTGACAAAAATAAACAATCAACTATTTTTTCGTTGGCTTCCTGTGCTGTTGGTGTCATATCTAAGAAAACATTGACTTAAACAATGATACATGATTATTTTCTTCTAAGAGTTTTTATGATTTTAGCTCTACCAATAAGGTCTCTTATCCATTTTGAGTAATTTTTTTAATATGATATGACATTGGACATTAAAGTTTCTGCTTGCATAGCATATTGGTCAACTAATGATTGAAAAAAGGTTTTCTTAAATGTCTGAAATTAATACATCGCTTAGTTTTTGCCAAGGGATCCAGCAGGTTCGTCTTCATCACTCAACTCATTGTTTACAACTCTGCTTTAATCTTACTTCCTAGTTGCACAGAACTTCAAGGTTTGCCAGAGATGAGAGCCTAGGACCTTCTCAGATCTTTCAAGAGCATGCATGTACTGTAGATATGCATAGAACTATACCCATTATACGCACGCCCTTGTAATTTGCCAGAAATATGTGAGAGCTCTTCCAAGTCACTTATGTGCACCTCATTCTCAAGCTTTTTCTTTTAAGCATTTTAATTTGTCTATTGTTTGCAGCAAATGTTTTCCATTGCCTCAGGAAGCCATAATGTTCAACTATTGCCACTGACTAATTTTGACAAACACCCCTGAGGAAAAAGCTGTCCACACTAGGCAATCTCTGAGTCAGGTCAAATAATTAGTCTTGTCCCAAATCTCAGGGAACAAAGCTTAGAAGAATCTCCATCCAACATCATCTTCCTTCTCCACTGCCTCTCAGACTTCTGCTTGTCACCACGACTATGGACTTTGGGCTGCTGGTTTTTAGAGCTAAGGATGGGGGTAGGGGTGAGATAGGGCAAGTTAAAACATCACAAAGCTCACTATTCTTACCTATATTCAGCCACTTTTCTTGAATAAACACTCTCTAGGGTGCTGTAATTCTTTGGTTAATTTCTAGAGTTTTACAAGTTCTGACCAGTTTTGATTCTGACCATTTTTGCTGATGTTCTCATTTCTTTTATGGAGAAAATCATTTTTGGAGGTCCTTACTCTGACAGTATCCCCATGCATCCATTTTTAATATTCCACTTACTTAGAACTTTTTCTCTGCTGTCATTTTTAATGAAACATCCATAAGATTCACTTCTAATTCCACCTCCTCAGGATAATCTTGTTTAAATATAAGATATTCTTGTATCCTCCAAATTCTCTTATCATAGTTATCATATTTGTAATTGATTTTAATAAATTTAATCTTGTCAAAATTTTAATTTGGCAAAATTTTAATAAAATGGAAAAACTAGCAATTATCTAAACTGTTATTTGAAATTAGTCTCATTGTTTAGATTTTGATATGTATATTTATAATTTTTTTCTCCAGCTAGACTGTAATTATTTCAAAGACAAGAACAAATACCTGGTACATGTTTGATACACTATATATCCTGAAGTAGTTCTAGGTACATGAATTGAATTCAATGGACCACTCATTTAAATCAAAGTTACATAATTGGCTATGGAAATTATAAAAATTTATGTAGACATATGTTTGTATATTTATCAAACAAAATATGTAAATGTATATAGTATTTACATATTTAATATTTCCAGAGCTAGAATGTATTAGATCACAATATCTAATTACATTGACAGAATATTACTTCAGATTATTTTTGAGGCATTTTCCATGTGAAAAGCTTTATACCTTTCATCAATTTCCTAGTGGACTGGCCTACATCTTCACAAGAATTTAAATATTTAGCATGCCCTAAATTTTAGTTGCCACAAAATCTTTTTTTTTAAAACATATTTTATTGATATTTTACAGAGAGGAAGGGAGAGGGATAGAGAGCTAGAAACATCGATGAGAGAGAAACATTGATCAGCTGCCTCCTGCACACCTCCCACTGGGGATGTGCCCGCAACCAAGGTACATGCCCTTGACAGGAATCAAACCCGGGACCCTCCAGTCCGCAGGCTGACGCTCTATCCACTGAGCCAAACCGGTTTCGGCACCACAAAATCTTTTATATTTATTCTCTTTGTGCTACAGTCACTGCCTTCATATACCACTAAATGGAATAGCAATGACATATTTAGTTATATTTTTATGATAAAATTAGTATACTTTTTCATCTAAATTCATGTTGGACTTTTGGGAATTTCATACATTGCAGTTACTTAATGTGAATGAATTAATGCAATTGCAGTAAAAAAAGGCTGAAGAAAATATCATATGAGTATTGTCAATCTTTCACTGGGGGAACTATCAAAGATGAAAGACACCATACTGTTCAAGTAATTTCAAACAATTCCCACATATACACACACTCAAGATGATGCTTTTTTTTTTTTATTCCTTCAAACATATACTGCATGTCAGGTAAGGTTGCCTCTCCCTGAACTTTCCTGAAACTTTTTAAAATATTCATGGCAAAAGCAGGCATGCCTTTTCTAAGTACTGTGAACAAGACTGGTTATATATAAGTTGACAGTAGCTTTTCCTGTTTTCCTTTAAGTATGTATTTGGGTTTTGCTGAAATTTAAAAAATAAGCTCAATTTTCTTTTCTTTCTTCATTCTTCCTCTAAACATAGGGAGAGGGAGCAGCCATACAAGACAATAAAAACACTCTGTGTTTAAGCAGAGTCTAGAAGCAATTTTATGTGGCATATTTCCCATCTGTGACACTGCACCAGAATTAAAAATGAATGTTCTCTCTGTGTGTACTGCTCTCTCTCCTGCCACCCGTCCCTGCACACAGAAATCGTTTTCTCTCTACTCAGCTTGAAGGGATGTAAATGATAAGGCACAGTGTAACCTCAACCCAATCAGAAGGCTTTTGTTTTTTTCCTCAGGAAAACTTTCCTCAGCATGACAGAAAAAGCATTTGGAAACAATGAGTGGAAACAAAGAACAAAAATTATTTCACATCAAAATGCTAACACACCTGTTAATTCCCTGACATAGTCATTTTTTAAGACAATAGTTAAAAATAAATTTTACCTCAGTGATTCATTAAATCTGCCATAATGTTTATTAACTAGAAACAATATTTACTGCATTAAAGAGGTAGTAAGCCAAAACCAAGGAGGTATTATTTTTGGAACCAACAATGTGAGTTGTGATGTTCAAAAACTAATAAAAAACAAACTTTATCAAAGTCTAAATTTCACTTGCAAAATACATTATTTTCATATTCTATGTATTCCACTGCTGCATTAAGACTCTCATAAAAGATGAAGACAAATAAAAACTTACTTTTATAACTGTTATTAGAATCCAAATAAATTTTACAATGATTTTTACTGGGAGTTGATATATGGTCTGATTTCTTTCATGTCTGAGAATACACATCTATTGCCTTCAAAATGAAGGGCAACTTAGTTATAAATAGAAAACTAAGGTCACAAGTTTTCTTTTCCCCTCAAAATTCTGGAGAAGTTGACCCATCACCCTCAGAATTTTAGTATTGAGAAGTCTGAGGCCAGTCTGGTTTTCCTGTTTTGTCGCATTCTTTATAAATAACATGGAGACACTTAAAAAAATACTTTGAAGTTGGTATTATTCCATTCACTTTCCTTATACTCAGGGGACCCTTTTGATATGCTGGTTCAGATCATGATGCTATTCAAGAGTGTGTTTTTCCCCTATGAACTGTATTTGTATATTTGCATTTTTTTCACCATCTGGCCTCTTGCTCAACATTTCCTCACAAACTTTTCGGGAATTACTGAGGTCCTACGAGGGTGTCCTCCACTAGCACTGCCCAAGTGATAATGACATCTTGTTAGGAGGGAGCTTTGCAAGTTGACTCAATGTATCCAGACTATCTCAAGTACAAATTATCAAAACTTCAGTATGTGAAGGGTATTAACTCCATTGACACTAGAAATGATGTGAATTTTTTTTATTTACTTTGTGTCTTCTATTGGTCACTGCAATGAGACTTCGGAATAAGGAATAAAAGACACCCAGTTGGACTTGTTTTCCTCTTTCCTGTAAGTACAACTGATACTTTTTAACCTAGTATTGTTTTCATGTTAAAATAATACATGCTGTGTAAAATATAAAGTTTATTGAAAGCTTAAAGGGCATTTGGTTGACATATTTGATGCTGTTATTTAAATTTTCAAAAGTATTTCATCATAAGCACTCTTGTCAGAATAATAGAGAAATTAGAATTAGAATAAAAAGCTATTTTGTGCAGACCTTCAGACTGAAATATCATTGAGATTCCAAAAATTTAACTGATGTCCAATTTGGCTATACTAGATACACAAAAAGAAGAGTTTTAATTTGACATATCAAATTTATTGGGGGAGGGGAGCTTCCTAAAAATTCAGAAGTATCACACTCAATTATTAATCCATGAAACCATATTTAAAGGTGACAATCCACTGTTGCTTATTGATATTAGTCCATATTGGTTTATATTTTTAAAAAATATATTTTTATTGATTTCAGAAAGAGGAAGGGAGAGGGAGAGAGAGATAGAAACATCAATGACGAAAGAGAATTACTGACCAGCTGCCTCCTGTACATCCCACACTGGGAATCGAGCCCACAACCCAGGCATGTGCCCTGACCTGGAACTGAACCCTAACCTCCTGGTTCATAGGTTGATGTTCAACCACTGAGCCATGCCAGCTGGACTGGTTTGCATTTTTAAAAATGAAATACCTAGGTTTCCAGTAATTGCTCAGATGGAGTAAAACAACTACAGTCTGCCTCACCCACTATTTACAACTAAAAAACTCTGACATTGTTAGCATCTCTGCTTAGCTTTTTAGCTTCTTAGCTTCTACTTCTCCTTTCTAATACTAGCATAGCATAGAATTTAGCAAATTTCTACAGAATGCTCGATTGGCTTCTCTGTGGTTCCCTTTTCCCCAGGGCCTTGGCCTCACTAACTTTTTATTCCTCGTTTACAATTTTTGTTAGGAGAGTCCTAAAAGCTCTCAGTCTCTGCTGAGGTGTTGGATTTCGAGCACACCAAAAAGGGGAGAGCGTGATGGAGAAGGTTGGTCTCTCTCCTCTCTTTGGCCTATTACAGGTCCCAATTTTTTTTTCTTGTTTTGTTTTGCAATCTAGCTTTCCTTTGTTCTTTCAGTGCAATACTTATCTGACAACTATTTCTTCATTGTCTCGGTGCATCAGATGTAAACTACTCTGATACAGCCAGAAACGGGAGAATCTTAAAAATGTATGATTTGATAAATTATTAGTTTATTTCCAAATGCATTCCAAAACAATTTTAGAAATTAATAATCCTTACGTATTTGATATTTAAAACATTCTCTGTAGTTTTCTTCTTTCCAGAAAGAACCTACTTGCTATATAACCAATGTGGTCCCCTTCCCTGTTTTCTAAAGGTCCATTAAGTATGTAGGTCCCATTTAATGAGAAAATATATGTGTGCTTAAGGAAATATTTTCTGAACTCTTGTGAATAGTCACAAATTGTTTTTAAGAAAGCCTTCAGTGCACTGAAGTAATTACAAGCAATTGAGTATATAAAGACTATATTGTTACTTTGGGACTTAGTTGAGTATTGGGTTACAGACTTCTCAAATCCTATGTAATCCAATGTGAAAATCTATACATTGTATAAAGTGGATTTAAATTTAAAATTGCCTCCCCCAAAATAGATTAAATTTGATTAAACATGCCCCAAACATACCTAAAGAAATTTCAAATTCAACTAGTCTAATAATCTCGATAAAGGATATGAAACAATAACGTGATAAACTGCATTATGCCAGAAAACTCCAGTCCTGCTGCTGCAGCAACTATAAATCTGATCAGTTTTAAAAATTGGATGGCTAACATTTTTAAAACCACAAGATCTGAGATACTAAGTATAAATGAGGATTTTTTACGGGACCACTAGTGTCACTAAAGAAAAAGGCTTATTAAAAGTATTTTACATATTATGTGACCCTGATGTCTGAATAGTCACAGACACAAAGGATTAAATGATTAGTTATGAGTGTCAGCTTTCTATTAGCTTTCAGCTCAAAAATGTGGCAAATTCAACTTTTGTGAAATATGTTACTCTTTGATTTATTATTCTTACCTGACATAAACAAGAAAGATTGGGGGGTAGAGAAATTTGTTTAGTAAGTTACAATGAAAAATTTAGCCAGTGGCTTTCACGTGCTAGAGTTTCGCTGAGGGAGATAGCTCCAGGCACATAAAATCCTACTGTATTCTGAAAGACAAGCCGCAGAGTCTTGCCACCAGCTTTATAATGTATTATTCTCTGGTTTGTCTTCTCCAGTTATTTAGACCTTGAAAGCCTCTTCTAGGGCATTCTGGCTTTTCTCAGAAAGAAGTCTGAACTTTTTCTTCTTAGTGTAAGTAGTGACTATACCAACAATGCAGGCTATAGTTTTCTTTGCAGTACAATCTGTACTACTTTTTAAAAATACATATATTTTTAAATATTGGTGCTAAACTTATTTTGCTCATTCAAAATTTGCAGAACAGGCTCTGGAGTTTCTTCCTGATGTGAATAACAGAAAGGATACTCAAAATGAAAAATAAGTACATTTGCTTAAAATCGCTAACATTTTTATGGTAACCTGATTTGAGTATAAAACTGGACCCTAACATCTTTTCAATTCAACCCACTGCTCTGTGTATATTAAAGGCCCATTGTGGGATTTTAATATGTACGTGAGAAACTGAGACTATTTTTAATTCCTAGGCCTATCATTCTAGAAATTTGCTTCTCAGTTGTGGGGAGTTGGAATAGTGTTTGATATCAGAGCATGGATGGGAGGAGGGTGTCAGAAATGATTCTACTAGCCACTGGCTACCCACCTATTTCTCCCTCTGACATCCCTGGCTGGGAAAATTAGTCTCCTAATGCATAAGCCCTATTTATATGAAAATTTATCAGTTTTTTTCATTGTTGTTCTTTGGGAAGCTACGCAATCTGATGAATAGGCCTAATTCATTTTTTGTCATTTTTTTGCTTTCCCCATTCCTACTTGATTCCAATAATTACAAGCTGTTGTTGTTCCTTGTGATTAAGCCCCTATCCCTGTGGTCGGCAAACTCATTAGTCAACAGAGTGGCAAACTGCGGCTCGCGAGCTGCATGTGGCTCGCGAGCCGCAGTTTGCCAACCACTGGACTATACTAATAGAAAAGAGAGACCAAATCCAATTTAACATGACATCCTCAAAATTGCATTTGGTATTAGCAATTCTAAGAACATATTTTTTATGAAGCATCGTTTCACTTGGAAATGTTGGTGGAAAATTAACTGGATATTTAATATATTCTACATATGCCTGATGGCAATAAACTGAAGAATGGTTGGGTGTGATCTCCAACGGTCGGCAAACTCATTAGTCAACAGAGCCGCGGTTTGCCTACCACTGATCTAGACAGTTGTGCCACTTAAATTGAGATGAGTAATGATTGTGAGGTCAGTCTTCCTGTGATTTGACTGAGTGTTGATGAAGCTTTGGTGAGTCTAAAGTCAGTATCTTTAGTGCAAAGATATATATGAGCAGAAAATACAGAGAAGATACAATGACTAAAATGCATCGAATCACTGGAAGGGTCCTGTTACAAGTGTGTATCCTGCCAGTACAATGCTCAATGAAGGCACTGCTCACAACTCAGCCCCTTCTGTAGAACTAGTCAACAATATCTTTAATTTATTGGACATGAAGCAGGTTACCAAGAAAAAAAAATATTGGCCAAGGAATGAAGGTCATTCACAAACAAAGTTCGCTAACTATGAAGGTTGCTTTTCTAAGGGAAATCTATTGCAACTCTTCTACATGTTTCAGGTATGTATCATTCACATTTTGAGCTAATATACCCTCTGAATTTCCTAAAAGACAATAATAAAGCACGTAATTTTTCTCAAACTTATTTGCAACTGTATTAGTTTCCTATTGCTTTTGTAAAAAATTACAACAAAGTTTACTGGCTTAAAACACCATTTACTCTCTTACAGTCCTAAAGTCCAATATTTGTCAGGAGGGCTGTTCCTTCTGGAGGGTCTAGGAGAAAACCAATTTTGTTGTCTTTTCTAGCTTCTGGAGGCAACCTGCATTCCTTGGCTCCATCTTCAGAGCCAGCAATATAGCATATGATTATTTCTCTCTGTTCCTGTGCTTCCATTGCCACCTGACTTTGACCCTCATGTCTATTCCTAGAACCCCTATGATTACATTAGGCCCACTCAAATAATCCAGAATAATCTGCCCATCTCTTCATCACATGTGCAAAATACCTTTAGCCATGGATTAGCCTGTGGTCATTTTTGGAAGGCTATTATTCATCTAACCACTGCCATTATATCCTTTTTTTTTTTTTTTTTTTTTTTTTTTTTGGGTCATGGAATCCCCATTACAAGGACATTTGGGAAATTTATGTTTTCATAAGAAGATGGACAATATCCAAGGCTCTGGAAGCAGAAATGAGATCATGAAGAATTAGCTGAGAACAAAGACCAATTTACTGCAGAGAAACCATAAATGACTAGATCCCTGTGACTTGTGACTTAAGCCAGTTCTGTCAACATGAATGATCAAATGAGGTAAAGAAAAGCAAGAGCACCTTGTCCTGACATGCCTCCAGATTTTTTAATGCTATGCTAATTGCTTCTTAAGATTATTAGGGAATTAGGCCAAAGTACAATAAAGGAACAAAAGATAAATGTGTATACTGTTACCTGTTGATTAAGGGAATTTGTATATTTCATGAGGATGTGCCATGATGCATGAGAATGAGGAATAGAGGATGGAATTTGGAATGATCATAAGGTTATGTGAGGTTGATGTGAGTTGGATATCTTCTTATGTCTTGTAAGAACAACTCACTTGGCTAAGCTGAGGCCAAAAAAAGGGGGGGCAGTAAAATGTGGTTTCAATGAAAAGGCAGCACAGTATAGTGGTTAGCAACCCATGCTCTACAGTTAAGTTACCCATGTAGAATTGTTGTTCTACCACCTTTACTGCCCTTTACCTCTTTGTACCACAGTTTCCTCACCTGTAAAATGAGGAATATATCTGTTATATTTGCAAAGATTAATGGATAATTTAGGTGCATTACATAACTGAGCTCAATACTTCTTATCTATTGTTATTACAATTTCTCTGGTTTCTCAGGAGGAAAGTGAAGGTTAACAATGTCAGGAAGAGATGGCCCAGGGCTAAATGTGAGCTTGTCTTCTTTTGATAATATCATCTCTGATGAAAACTAAATGAATCTGATTATACACCTTCCAGAACAGAGATATAAAAGAAAAAATAATTCTCCTATGATAATCTGGTTAATTATGTGAAATCATTGTTTGCCATAATCCAATAATGAACATACTGAATGCCTTGAAAAGGAAATTACCTGTCACCTGGTTCACAAACTTTGGTGCATTTTGGAGTCAGCTTAGGACATTAAAGAATACTGGTACCTGGCTCCCACCCTAAGTCATTCTTATTTATTTGTTCTACAGTGCTCCCTGGCATTGGTATTTATCCCTTGATAATTCTAATATGCAGCAAAGTTTGGGAACCACTGCCCTTGCGGATTTAAACAATTGTTAACTGATGAGGAAGAAACCTCCAGTTTTCCAGAGAGCAATGTCCTTCAAGTCTGCACTTCCATTACTTTTAAGTTCATATTAGTGTTTAATCTTTTGAATTGCTATATGGATAGTATATTAAATTATATTAAATTCTGAATATTCAATTGTTTTTACCTATAATTATAATTTCATATGCAGTGATTCTGAGTAGTTTTTATGCAGAATAACTCTTGTCCTATACAACCTAAATGTCCATCAGTGGATGAATGAAGAAAATGTAGTACATACATACAATGAAGTACTACCCATACATAAAAGGGAGAAATTCTGCCATATGTTATAACCTGGATGAAACTTGAGGATATTATACTAAGTGAAATAAGTCAGTCAGTCACAGAAGGATGCACACTGCATGATTCCACTTGTATGAAGTATAAAAAGAAGTCAAGCTCATAGAAATAGAAAGTGGAATGGTGGTTTCCAGGGACTGGGGGGAAGGAGATATGGGGAGTTGCTATTCAATGAGTATTGAGTTTCAGTCATGCAAGATGAAAAAGTTCTAGAGACCTACTGTGCACTGTTGTGCTTACAGTTAACAGTGTGGTACTATATAGTTAAGATTTGTTAAGAGGGTAGATCACATGCTATGTGTTCTTTACAAACATAAAAAAGTACTACTTAGTGAAAATTAGATTTGCTAGCAAATACAATACTCCTGCCACTTCTTCCACCTAGAATGCCTTCACTCAGAATGCCATCCTAGAAATCGTATCAAATCTTGAAGTCCCAGTTTCAATGCTACATTCTTCATCAGTGCCGTAGCTTCCAGAATGTCATGGACCTGCCCATGGAGATAATATCCCAGGATATGACAGTACAAGAGAAAAAAAGAAGGAACATGGGCTTCCTCTAGAGAATCATCACACAGTTTAGTAGAAAAAAATCAGCTTGGAAACTTATTAGTTTCCAAGTAATATAATAAGTGACAGATTGTGGGGAACAGAATGCTTGTAAAAATGGGAAGAGGAAGTGGGACTAAGAACACTGAATTCCACAAGTTGTATAATAACAACATGGAAGAACAGGTACAGTGGAGGTGAGCGGTGGGAGGCACAGCTCCAAACAACACTGCAAAGCATGAGCATCTGATTGATGGCACTGAGATTAGCTAACAATAGAATGATATGTGTGCATGTTGGGACAGTTTGATAAAAGCACAATATTGCTGCAAGCAACTAGATGTTAAAATTAAATTATGTTTACTGCTGTTACATTTATAACCAATTCAAATTATGTGTAATTAAATAAACTAGCATAAGAGATTGGCATAAGTTCTTTCCATGACTTCCTTCTTGGCATACTTTATTGAAGGAAAGAAGCAGATGGTGAACTAAGGCAATGAGGCAACACTCTCTATTTGTGCCTGATCCCTAGAGGTTCCTGAGTAACAGAGAACAATAAAAGTGTGAGGTTCCACAGCACACTCAGAAAAAAAATCTCACTCAGTAGCAAAGGGGGCAGTTTCTAGGACTCTCATCAGCACTAGATTTCAGCCCTCATCCCCATCACCCAAGCTTCCCTTTTCCTGAAAGGAATGCACATGTCACCAGTCCTCATGTCCTCAGTGTTCTAGGCATCAGGGAGCAAGAAACCAAAATTTTATTACTAACATTAATTGTAGTTGTCACCCCCTTATTCAGACAACTTTGTACTTCTTTATGATACTCATTGTCAAGTGGTAGATGAGCTTTGATTGAGGCATCCTGGGGCATCAGCACCATTAGCTACAAAGAAAAGAGGAACTAAGACCATGCCAGTTAAAGGAAAATTAATCTGGCAATACAGCTGGTTCTGAGGGATGGTAGCTACATTGCAACACGGGGGGGAAACTGGGTGAGAGCAATGTAGGTTATTACATTTTTATTGAATTTATTGGAGTGATATTGGTTAATAAAATTATATAGGTTTCAAGTGTACAATTTTATAATATATTATCTGTATATTATATTGTGTGTTTAGCACCCAAAGTCAAGATTCCTTCTGTCACCATTTATCCCTCCTTTACTCTCCTCTACCTCCCCCAATCCCTTTTCCCTCTGGTAATCACCATACTGTTGTCTGTGTCTATGAGTTTGTTTTTTGCTTAATCCCTTCACCTTTTTCACCCAGCCCCACACATTCCCTCCCCTCTCACAGCTGTCAGTCTGTTCTCTGTACTAGAGGTAAAATATTGAAAGCATAGTCAGCCTTGTGTAACAATTACTTTGTATGCCTAACATATTCCTTACACTAGACATGATGAGAGAGAATCACTGATCAGTTGCCTCCTACACGCCCCCTATTGGGAATCAAGCCCAAAATCCAGGCATGTGCCCTGACCAGGAATTGAACCTTGACCTCCTGGTCAACCACTGAGACACATTGGCCTGACACTATAAGCTTCTTGAGGGCAGGAAAGATGTAAATCCAGGTATCCTGTACAGAACCCAGCATATAGCTTTGATTTAATGATACATACTTCACTAAATCCATTAATTAAAGAGCAATGGAGCTAGTTCTTGGAAATTTAGCTTTTTAGGCTAAGAAGAGTAAAAGAGGTCATAACTGTAGAATAATTTTTATAGTTTCTAGGAGAAAAACATGGCTACTGATACCTCAATTGAAGAATGCTATCCTCTTAAAAAGATGGAGAATAATTTAAATACTTGAATAACTGCTACCATATTAAGCTTGTGATATAGAAAAAGGCTGGAGGTGAGGGAAAAGCAGAGACAAAGATCAGTTTATAGATTATTACAACAGACTAGCTGAAGAGTCATGGAAATCAAATGAGGTAATGTTAGTGAGATTAAGATCCCAAGGCAGGTGCTGGGCGTGGAGGCCATGGGGGCATAGGCTACCAAGGAGACAGAACTGAACCTCACATCACCCTGCTTGGCCCCGGAGGATGACTGGTTAGCCAGAGATGGGGAAGATTCCTCAGGGAAGGAACAACCTAAGAGAGGCACAGTCGCAAAGGGGCCATCAGGAGAGAACTTGGGGGTCAACAGAGGTGGGGCACAGACCCTCACCCCCCCAACCTTGCAGGGGCCTGAACCCTCGCCCCGTCTGAGGGAGGTCTCCTGCCCCCATGGCTGCTTTGCTTCCCACGCCCAGCTCAGATCGGGACACAGGTGACAGACAGTGACTTGGCCCAGTCAGATTGGGACCCAGGTAACAGACAGAGACTTGGCCGACAGCAGCTGCCCTATATCTAAATCCAGCCTAGCACCAGGAATGCTCAGGGCCTACTCAAGAATGCAAATAATCCTTTCCACTAATATTTACAGGGTAAACTAAGATTGTTGGTAGAGTATTAAATTTGACAGTAAAATAATAATCAAGTTTTCAGATTAATTTAAATAGGCTAATTGAAATAAGTGAATATTCAAGAAAATTTAATTGTACTGGACAAAAAGCTGTTCCTAAAGTAGTAACTAAAATTGCATATCATATAATGAACCTAAAGCAGTCATATTTTTGTGCAAAAAATTAAAATTTAAAGTTATCAAGACTGCATTATAAAATTTACAAAAGCCTCCATTAATCAAATAAAAGGGGTGGGGGAATAGTAGGGTAATATCATGTAAGGAAAAATATCCTATAAGTAAATTACATCTAGAAAACTTTTACTTTACAAAATTAATTTTCATTTGTAATGCTAACACCAAGACACCCATGAAAAACACACATGGTGTCTAAATAAGACAAAGGAAAATCGTTTGGGCAAAAATAAAAAGGATCCCAAATCAATTATATAGAAAAGATTCCTTTATTAACTTTTGGTCGAGAATATGTTTGTATATTTTCAGAAAACAACTCCAAGACCATGTGGATTCCTGCAACAGGGAGGAATTGACAGGTCTTCTCTAACCACGAAGACAAGAGAAATAGTCCAGAGATGGAAGACGCTGACGACGCCTTGCCACGCTAGCAGTCAGCAGCTGTGCGTCACAGCAGGTTGCTTAGGACCAAACCAGAGAGGGTCGAACCTGCATTGCCACCATGTGCCCACCATCCAGATATCATTGCTGACATGTACACATAAGGAACTGTTTGACATTGAAACGGGGACTCAGAACTGTTGGACATTGAAATTGGGACTCAAACATTTTTTGTTATTATATGTTTATTTCTAGTCTGCAGAGGCAAGATTTTTTAAAGGAAAGAAATGGGGGAAAAATAGATACAGAGGCAAAGAAGCATTGAACAGACTGTCAAACTACAGCAGGAAGGCAGGGGAGGGTGGGGGGGGCTGTAAGAGATCAACCGAAGGACTTGTACGCATGCATATAAGCATAACCAATGGATATAAGACACTGGCGGGGGTGGGGGCAGGTAAAGGCATGTACTGGGGGGTAGGGGAGGCCGGGGGGAGGTCAATGGGGAAATAAAAAGGAGACATATGTACTACTATTTGTAATACTTCAAACAATAAAAAAAATGCAGGGAAAAAAACTAGAAGAGGCTTTTGTAGAGGTTTAGTTGGTAATACTAGGTCACCTTGGTCACAAATTAGAGATGAAGGTCATGAAAACAAGAGTAATCAAAGCAACTTTAAAGTTTTGTACCTAGATAACAGAAGACAGTAATGTCAATAAAAAAAAGAAAAGTAATGAGGAAACAACAATTTAAGGAGGAAAATACATGTTTAATCCTCACTCAAGGAGTGAGGATATTTTTCTATTGATTTTTAGAGAGAATGCATGGGAGGGGGAAAGAAAGAGAAACATCAATGTGAGACACACAGATTGTTTGCCTCCTTCTCACGCCCAGACCAGGGATGGGGATTGAACCCGCAACTAAGATACGTGCCCTTGACCAGAATCGAACCCGCAAACTTCAGTCTGCAGGCAGACTCCCTAATCACTAAGCCAAACCAGCCAAGGCAAGGAGAAAACTTAAGCTGAGTTCAGGCATTTTGGATTGGAAAAAAAAAAAGTGGTGGGGTAAAAAGATAAAAATGGGAACAAATGCATAAATGATTATTTTGCCAAGGAGTAAAATTTTTCTTCTTATATGGTGATTCATGTTTAAGGTATTGAAACTTGAGAAAGATAATGGGTAAATATTGACCCTAAGTACTAAGAACTGGAAAAGATGGAAGACAGTGATCTGAAATGTTATGATCACTATATTGCACCTTGCATAAATAGCCCTTAAGCGAAATAGTTTTAGAAAAAGGATAATGCCATTTTCTTGGGTTGAATTTCATTATATCTGAATGTTGCAATATTGACATTCTGCTGTAAAAAGAAAAGAACCATGACCTATGTAATGTGAAATTCTGCTCTTAAAAAAGAAAAAAAAAAGTTCTATTCTATTTTGTAGAAGGAGGTATAAAGAGAACCAAATTAATTTTAAAGTCATTAAAATGAAATCCAGGGTACTTGAGTTGCCAGACTTATGTTATAATGTAAAAACACACTTAAAATCAAATAATGTTGAAGTGCCTATGGATGTAATTTATGCAAGTAATTTGAAGATGTACCCAAAAACATGATTTTTCTGAGAGTGATGAATCATGTAAATCAGTTATCATAGAGATTACATCTGTAATGCAGTGCATCTTAGCTTCCCAAGCATTACTAAGCTCCCAACTCAACTCTCTATGGAGTCTCAGGAAGAGCTTTTTGATGTAGAGTGATCAATTTTTGTCTGGTATAGCCTCCTTCCTATGGTTGACTCCTCAACAATATCATTCTCCAGATGAAGTTAATGTAACAAAAAAGCATGTGTATTTACTTTTGTTCAATCTTGAGTGTTTTGGCAGATAACAAATCAATTTTGTGTGTATGGTATTATTACACATTTTAAATGGTCTTGGATATCCATTGTTGTAGCCTGAAGTAGTCTATTTTCATCTAATATATTACTTTTACTCAGTCTAGAAAATTTACTTGATACTAATCACTTCCCGGTAAATTCTGGACAAAACTGTAGCCTAAGATTTGCTTTTCTAATTTTTTGCATATCTTAGTGTCCACTGAACTCCAAGAATAATATTATTTTTATGTTACATATCACTTGCCTATGTCCTCACTGTTTGAGGACCTTTAAATATGCTTAGCAGGCCCTGGACCCCCAAACTGCAAATGAATCTATATTATGTGCTTGAAAGGGTGATGGCACGGTTACCCAGAATTATCTCACGTCTCATTCTCTTTTGCCTCTGCCAATAATCTTTCATTTTTGCCAGACTGGCTTCAATGCTAAGATCAACAGTCCTTATAAGAACATTCTTACTTTGGTGAGACCCTTGTCTGAGATTGTTTCCAGATGTGCTTCTAGTTAGTAAATATTCAGAGCAAAAACATTCTGAGAGTTTCCAACTGCACCTCACTATGGTGACATTGTAGCTAATACACATACTAACTGTGAGATTCCAACAATCCCAAGCGAACCCTTTATTATAATTCATAAATTCTGAGAACTATGTAATTGTATGTTAAGAATTGCCATGATTTTCATGGTAACCCTCTCAAGCAAGCTATTGCAGGGCATTTTGTCATTGCACCCGAAAGATATCTTTGGACATGAAGAATACGGCATGCTTTGTAGGAATCAGTACAAATAGAGAATTAAGAAGAGACTGGCAAAATGTTACCTTCATAACTGTGTTCCTACACTTCATAAAGCAGAAAATGAAAGGTTAGGCAGGTCATTAATTTTTATACAGATTGTCCTTTCATGTTGGCATCTACTGCACGGCAGCATAGTGTCAACTGCTCCACTTATTCCCCCTTGGTAGGGAAATTTGGGAAGTTTACAAATCTTCTCGCAATATTTTTGCTGATTCATAAACAAAAAAGTGATCACCAAAATTACCAAATTTATTTCTTTAGATCCAACACTCAGAAACAGTTTATAGACCTAAACTAAATATGAAAAGTTCTTGAAGAAAGTCATAGTTTCTCAATATAATTTGAGCAACTGAAAGAGGTATTGTAATGAAAGTCATCTTTCAACCTTGCCACCTCTTACTAATTCCCTTGGACACAATAATAAGTGACATCAGTTTACACAGTCAGGTATAAATGCCTCCACTATATAGGCAAGATGAAACTATCCCTGTGTCCTAAATACGGCCTCACCTGCATTATACAATCAGGGAACATGCTGATGACAGCAGCAAAGGAACAGTATTTCTTACGTGGCAAATCACCATTGACCAACTTCTGCCCCCCAGAAGACATACCATAACTAGATTGTGTGTGTCTGAGTCACAAAAACCCTTAATATACAATACCAAAAACTTCTAGTCACCTTATAAAGCTTGATGAAAATACCATCCCAAAAATATTTTTAATTAGTTCTTATATCGATAGTAAATTCAGCTGAGCTCACCTGGCAGCAGGAAGCAAGGTAAAAAATTCTCAGGAACAGGGTCTCCAGAGTATAAGTAGTTAAAAATATTTTAGTGGTTTTTTTTTTTGTTGTTGTTTACACACACAAAAATTAAAATTAAATAAATAAATAAGTTATAATATGATTCCCAGATAAAAGAATACTTTTTACAGTTTAATAATAGTTCTGAGTTCTGAAATTAAGCACAGCAGGAAATGAGAGTTATGGATTTCAAAGGACATTGCACACTCTTTTTTAAGCTTCAGTTGGCATATTTCTGTAGAATGTTCAACACTATTGTATAACTATAAACACAGCATGAACACAATATGGAAACTCTATAGCATGCAAATAGGTGCACTGAAAGTTAAAAAAATCTGTATGTCTCTGGAATTTCCTCTTGTTTCCTTTCATTAAAAATTCTAATGTAGCCCTAACCTAGTGGTCGGCAAACCACGGCTCACAAGCCACATGAGGCTCTTTGGCCCCTTGAGTGTGGTTCTTCCACAAAATACCACGGCCTGGGCAAGTCTATTTTGAAGAAGTGGCGTTAGAAGAAGTTTAAGTTTAAAAAATTTGGCTCTCAAAAGAAATTTCAATTGTTGTACTGTTGATATTTGTCTCTGTTGACTAATGAGTTTGCCGACCACTGCCCTAACTGGTTTGGCTCAGTGGATAGAGCGTCGGCCTGCAGACTCAAGGGTCCCAGGTTTGAGTCCAGTCAAGGGCATATACCTTGGTTGTGGGCACATACCCAGTAGGGAGTGTGCAGGAGGCAGCTGATCAATGTTTCTCTCTCATCAATGTTTCTAACTCTCTATCCCTCTCCCTTCCTCTCTGTAAAAAATCAATAAAATATATTTAAAAAAAAGAATTCTAATGTAAAATCTCTGATTGAGTACTATAAACTGTAGGGGCAGGGATGTAGTGATAGTGCTGTATAAATGATGTATTCCATTAAGAAAGAGTTTGTAATCACTTTATAAGTTCCAGTCGATGTTCAAGGTGCTAATAATATAGCATGAATAAAACAAAATAAAATACATGTCCTAATTGAGAAAGATAGAAAATAAGTAACAAAAGATACCTGTACATAAAATGATTTTCATTACTATGAAGAAAAATAAATCATGAAAAGGGAGGAGTGTTGAGGACAGTAGGTTGCAGTTTTGAATAAGGTTTCCAGGGAAGAGTTTATTGGAATGATGAGCTGAACAAGGATTAAAGGTCTTATAGATGTCTGGGAAAGGTAATGAGAAGTCCAAAATCTTGAGGGAGGACAAAGGCTTGTATGACTAAGAAGAATAACAATGAAAATTTATGGGAATGAGCAGGGTATCCTATCTAATAAAAGAGAAACATGCAAGTTGACCGTACCTCCACTACACCCACAAGCCACGTCCACCAGCCAATCAGGAGTGAGGATGCAAATTAACCCAACCAAGATGGCAGCGGCCACGGAGCTGGAGCAAGTAGGAGGCTTGGATTGCCCCCGGTGATGGAGGAAGCCAAGCTTCCCCCGCCTTGCCCTGCCCTGGCCTCCACTCAAGGCTACAAAGTTTCAATTATAGAAGATAAATAAATCCCAGATACCTGCTTCCAGCCTATGCTTGGGTCGCCAGGGGGCATGGCCAGCCTGCAAACCACCACAGGCACCTTGCCCAGGCTGCCCCATGCCCCAAGAGAACCCTCACCCTGATCTGGGACACCCTTCAGGGCAAACCAGCCAGCCCCCACCCGTGCACCAGGCCTCTATCTTATCTAATAAAAGAGTAATATGCAAATTGACTGTCACTCCAACACAAGATGGCTGCCCCCATGTGGACACAAGATGGCCAGCAGGGGAGGGCAATTGGGAGGAACCAGGCCTACAAGGGAGGGCAGTTGGGGGCGATCAAGACTTCAGGGAAGGGCAGTTGGGGGGGACCCAGGCCTCCAGGGGAGACCAGTTTGGGGGGACCAGGCCTGCAGGGGAGGGCAGTTGAGGGTGACCAGGCCTGCAGGAGAGGGCAGTTAGGGGCAATTGGGCTGGCAGGGGAACAGTTAGGCATCAATCAGGCTGGCAAGGGACTGGTTAGGGGGTGATCAGGCTGGCAGGCAGAAGCGGTTAGGGGCAATCAGGAAGGCAGGCAGGTGAGCAGTTGGGAGCCAGCAGTCCTGGATTGTGAGAGGGATGTCCAACTGCCCTTTTAGGCCCAATCCTACCTGGATCGGGCCTAAAAGGGCAGTTGGACATCCCTTGAGGGTTCCCAGATTGGAGAGGGTGCAGGCTGGGCTGAGGAACACACACCCCTGTGCACGAATTTCATGCACCAGGGCTCTAGTCTATAATAATAAAAGCGTAAAATGCAAAGCGACTGAACGGCCAAACAGTGGAACAAAATCCGGACGACCTTCCTTCCGGATGAAGCAGGGGCTGTGAGGGCCTACTCTTGCACGAATTTTGTGCATTGGGCCTCTAGTGGAGAGAATAAAAGATGAGGGTCTTGCAAGGCATTTAGTAGATGTTGACTTTTACTCTGAGTGAAATGATAAGGAGAGGTGTGGTTTGATTGATGTTTTTAAGAAATACTTTGGTTGCTGGGCTAAGAATAAACAGGAAGCAAAGGCAGACATAAGGAACATTTAGAAGGCGATTGAGACAAGAGGCTAAGGTAGCTTGTACCAGGATTTTTACAATAAGAAGTCACAGTCTGGATATATTTTGGCTATAGAGACAAAAATGTTTAACTGAAAGATTGGATGTGGGATGTGAGAGAAAAAGAGGAATCAAGGACTCTAAGGTTTTTGACCTAGATAAATGGGAAAATGGAGTTTCCATCTAAAGAGGCAGGGTACTCTGAAGAAGAATTAAATTCAGGAGTGCAGAGGAAAACAGGAGTTTGGCTTGGAACATACTATCTATAATAATAAAAGCATAATATGCTAATTATACTGAACAGCTGAATGAACTTTCAGATGTCATTCCAGATGTCCTTCTGGATGAAGCCTTGGCAGCAGGGCCAAGGCAGAGGTGGTTAGAGGTTATCAGGCAGGCAGGTGAGAAGTTAGGGGAAATCAGGCAGGCAGGTAAGTGGTTGGGGTGATCAGGCAGGCAGGCGAGTGGTTAGGAGCAACCAGGCAGGCAGGCAGGCAGGCGAGTGGTTAGGAGTGATCAGGCAGGCAGGAGAGTGGTTAGGGGCAATGAGGCAGGCAGGCAGACAGAGGGGTTAGGGGCAATCAGGCAGGCAGGCGAGTGGATAGGGGCGATCAGGCAGGCATGCCAGCGGTTAGGAGCCAGGGATCCCTGTGGGGTCAGGCCTAAACCAACAGTCGGACATCCCAGATTGTGAGAGGGTACAGGCTGGGCTGAGCCCCCCTCCCCACCCCCCCCCCGCCATCCCGCATGCACGAATTTCATGCACCAGGCCTCTAGTGGTTACTATAACTATTACACAATTGTTGATGTTAAATGATGAGACATCCGGGTAAGAGATATAAATTTGGCTGTCACAAGAATGAAGATGATTTTTAAAGCCAGGAATCTGGGTGAAATCACAAAGATTTGCAAGTGGGGGAAAAGAGAAAGTGTATTGGGACTGAACACTTGGAGCACATCAACATTCAGAGTTTGGAGAAAAGAGAGGGGACAAGGGGGAAAAACAACTGAAAAAGGTGATTAGTAGATTAGTAGTGAGGGATAAGAAGGAAAAGTATAAGCATGGATTGAGTGTTTGTGGACAGGCGAACAAAATATCTCAACTCTGTCTAAAAATGTTGATAGGTCAGTAAGAGGGTAATTGGATTTAACACTATATACATCATTAGTGAACTTTACAATAACAATTTCAAGGGAGTTCTGTGAAGGTGAGTTGGTTCAGGAGAAAATAAGCAGAGGAACAAGGGTCAGTAAATATACATAATTTTAAAAGAATGTGAAAAAAAGAAAGGAAGGAAGGAAGGAAGGAAGGAAGGAAGGAAGGAAGGAAGGAAGGAAGGAAGAAGAAAGAAAGAAAGAAAGAAAGAAAGAAAGAAAGAAAGAAAGAAAGAAAGAAAGAAAGAAAGAAAGAAAGGAGTTTTGCTATAGAGACCATCAGAGAAATGAGTCACTAGAAGTAAATATATGGGATCAAGAAAAAGTTTTGTTTTAATATGGGGAAATAAGAAAGCATTATTAATAAGTCAGCTAGTAAGAAATATCTGATAATACATTCTAATAAATGATATACTTCTCTTCTATAATAGTAGCCTGGCCCAGTAAATCATCAATTGCTAATAAAGAAGAAAACTTGGAACAAATTTTTATAATATTAAATTGAGAGCAAAAAGGACCCATTGCTTTGCCTTGTCATTTTTCAGTTTGTCTACTCATATATCCATCATTGTTGATCATCGTTTTGCAAAAAAATTTCCACTATTTTAATTATCATCATGAGCAGCTTGACTGATGAGGATACTTCAAATTCTTCCCAAATATTTGATAAACTCATAAAGGCAGAGTTCTGATAGAGGAACCTTCTGTCAGATTATAGTTCCAGGGAAAGGAGTAGTAGCTTTTAGGAACTAGCTGTTACTGAGGAAATACAGGAATGGTGCACAGGTTACCTTCAGTGAATGAGAAACAATCCCAGGGGAACAGTACAATTATTTGGGAAGTTAAAATACTGATACACTGGATTCATCCTCAGAAACTCTGAGGTTTACTTGGCCTTGGAGGGTATCCAGGCATCTGAATTAACAGCTCTCCAGGAGATTCTAATGAAGAGTGTTAAAGAACCATTATTCTTGGCATATACTTTTTTTACATTTTTATTATTGTTTAAAGTACTGCAAATAGTAATACATATGTCTCCTTTTCATCCCGTTGACCTCACCCCAGCCTCCCTCACCCCACGGCACATGCCCTCACCCCCCTAGTGTCTATGTCCATTAGTTATGCTTACATGCATGCATACACAACCTTTGGTTGATCACTTATCCCCACCTCCCAACCCTCCCCTGCCTTCCCGCTGAAGTTTGACAGTCTGTTCGATGCTTCTTTGGCATATACTTTTAATAGTCATCTTCCAAGTTCTAAGGGTTTAGTGATGGCAGTGAATCAAGGAACAATGAAATTACCTTCTATTCTGCTCAGGAGGCAGTAAGGTATGGTCGAGTTCCTGCTTAAGTGAAAATATTACGAATCCACCTCAAACAAGCTTTTGAGTACATAAACTGCGCTGAACAACGTTGCTCCTTACTTCTCCCCAGTTCTTCAAAACCTCTCTTAAAGGTATGAGCCAAGGTCTAAGTCATGAACTTAGACTATCTAAAAATATCCACCCATACTATTGATAGAAAGTAATTTTTATTTAACCACCTGTTTGAGCAGAACGCAGAGCGTAGAAGTAAGGCATCCTTGGGATGCTCTGACCTGGTGTTTAAATGGCATGCTTAATGTCCTGGTGCTGTCTTTCTTTTCCTGTATGACATTAACTTGTTCTTCACTCCCTTTAGCCTATTGTTTTCCACTCCTCTCTAATGTATTTCTCTTTCTGCATTTATTTCTATCCTTTTTTGCATTTCCCTTCATTCTCTGGTATCTTCTTTCACTTTTCCTTATTATTGTGGGCAATGGGTGAAACAGAGGGTTGGAAGAGAAAATAGAGTCTAGGAATGCAATATCTTGAAAGGTCCTTATAATCATTTAAAAAGCATTTCATAAAAAAGGGAGATGTCTGTATCAGACCAATAAAGCACATAAAGTAAGTTCCAATGCTATTGCATCGTTTACTAAAAATAAACAAATTATAAAGTGGAAAATCACATATACCACATATTTATATATACATTTAAAATGCACAATCTATTTATTCAACAGAGAATATTGTTGCTTGGCATTACTGAAAAAAAAAATTGAAATAATGCCAGCAGCATCCTCCTAGAAGAGTAATTTGCAATGTATTCACAGTCTAATTGACATAAGTAGGCTTTAGACCCAGTGCATATGTCAACAAAATTCAAAAGAAATTATTTGAGACTGTAGATAAAAAAACATGCATTATCATGTACAGTGCCTAACTCTCAGTCCTATGCACATATTAACTTAGTACTTACTAAATGTTGGTAAATAAATGAAATTCTATAATAATTCTTATAGGATTCAGATAAAAACATTTTTAAAAATCCTTTCTTACTCTTGACATTATCATGTCTATGATAAATCAGACTTTTTTCAGAACCTACTGAGACATTAGACAAAAATATACTATATTCTGAAGTTTAATTTAATTCATTAAAATTATTTTATTAAACATGTTGATTGCTCACCAGAGATAATAGACACCACTGATATAGGATGAATCCAAACTATGGTTCTAGAAGATGAAAAAAAAAATAGGCAGCTGAATTCCACAAAGAAAATTGTCTTTATGATTCCAATCCAGATAGTCATTTCATATTTTACCCACACTATTTGGAAGTTAAAGCAACATTGTGAAAAGAATCATAGCTAGTCAACTGTGAATTACAAAATATTAGTCCCTTTTTTACATTTATAATAACTTGGTCAATATTTTAATGGTAAATTTACTTTCACAATTTGGGTCTCCCTACATAAAAATATTAAATATTTTAAGCCATTTGAATTTTAGCCTTAAATGAGATGGCTTGTTACCCTACTTTATGAATGTAATGTTACTTTAATGTCTAACAGAAAATTCTTTAATGTCTAATACTAAAGGATTCACATATCTTGTATACATTCATTTACTTGTTCTCAATGGCTATTTGTTTAAATATTTGTATCCGTGGAATAATATGAGTTGCTTGAGAATAGAGCTTCATCAAATCTTAATCTCCAGTAAGCAGCACAGTGACCATACATAGAAGACATTTGATAATTATACATGATCAGATTTCTTAGTTGCTTGGCAACTAAGACTATACTATTTTAAATTTTATTTTATAAATATGGACTATAAAAATACCCTGTTCATTAATTATTCTCCCCAGTAGTAATCCTAGAGCAAGGTTTCCATCTCTGGTCCACAAGATTTATATAGTCATAGAATCTTTCCGGTCATTTCATTTGACCTGAAGAGTACTTTAAGAACTAATTAGGCACGTGATATGCCTGCAGTGGTAGCAATGGAGAAGTATAGCCTCTGTTGTCTTATTCTAGGACCACTTCACAGATAAATTTCACAACATAAATCTTGAATACATTTGAGTTTATGAGTGTTACCTCCTGTAGTCCAGAATTTTAGAATTGAAAGAGCCACAGTAAGACTAGATTCTAAAACATGTCTGTGTGATTATGTGAATTTGTGATATATACAGATAGCCCTCTGTGTTCACAGGTTTTGCATCTGTGCATTCAACCAGCCACAGACTGAACATATTTGGGGGAGGGGCGAGTTATTGCTAATGAGTACTATGAAGTTAGGTCTAGGATGGTTGCTGTACTGAACATGTACATGTTTTGTTTTCTTGTTATTATCCCCTGAACAATAGAATATTACAACTATTTACATGGCATTTACATTATATTAGGTATTATAAGTAATCTAGAGATGAGTATATAGTAGGATGTGTGTGTAGGTTATATGTCAACACTATACCATTTTTATATAAGGGACTTGAGCATCCATGGATTTTCGTTTCCACAGGGGGTCCTGGAATCAATTCCTCATGAATATGGAGGGATGACTGTATTGCTTTTTTACTAAAACATTGCATTTATTATTTTTATTGCAGTGTAATAAATTACCACCAATGTAGTAGCTTAAAACAAAACATGTCTTGTATGTTTCTTTGTGCTAGGAGTCCAGGCACAGATTGATTGGGTCCTCTGATAAGGGTCTCACAGGGTTGCAATCTAGATGTCACCTGGATTACATTCCTTCCTGGAGCCGGAAGTCTTCTGCCAAGCTAACATGAGTGTTGTCAGAATTCAGTTCCTTGAAGTTGTTGGACTGATGTCATGCTTTGCTCTCAGGTCTTTAGAGCCCATACTGTTTCTTGCTATGTGATCCTCTCATAGGTTCTCCCATAACACAATGCTCTTCTTCAAGGCCAGCAAGAGAATCTCTTTCTTCAAGAAGGGCCTTCGTTTTTTTTTTAAGGAATGATTAAGTCAAGCCCACCCACATCATCTTCCTTTTGATTAACTCAAAATCAATTGATCTGGGACCTTAATTACCTGAAAAATCCCTCACCTTTGCCATATACCATAACCTAATTATAGAGGTGACATTCCATCATATTCAGAGGTCCCACCCACACTCAAGAAGAGGCCAGAAGTTCTGGAGACCATCTTAGAATCATGTCTACCACAAGATAGATATCTTTCAGATAATCTTGTTTTCCAGGACATAAAATTATATTAGCACATATATGTATGCATGCATAGTTATATAGTACACAAAATATAAAGTATGTATTAGTTTAGTTTAAATGTTACATATGTTTCTACATGCATACATGTGTAGGTATATATATATATATATATATATATATATATATATATATATATGTGTGTGTGTGTGTGTGTGTATATATGTAGGTATATATTTGTACGTATACATTTGTAGCTATATATACATATTCTTTTCCTTCTATTTCTTTTTCTCCTCTACTTACCCTTCTATTCTTTCTCCTTCCCTCCCTTTCCTCTTCCCGTTTTATCTCTTTATCAATTAAGTACAAAGTAGAGTTAATTTATATAACTCTCCAAAAAGCAAGAGACTTTATCATGATTTTGAGAAATGAGGTGAGGCCATTTGTTGTTTTTTTTAATTTCATTCAAGCATTTACTGGAATACTATGGTAGACCATGTGTTTGCATGCTATAAATGAGATAGAGTTTACTTCGTACATTGGAGAGCTCTCTAGAGAAGAAACCCATGTATCCTCTTAATTGTGCATGATTAAAGAAAAATCCACCATCTGCAAACCAATTTCCTTAACTAAATTAGGGACATTTTTAGAGAATGCACAATAAACTGAAATAAAAGTTTGATAGAGCTAATTCTTTATTTGTTCAATAAAAATCCCTGTTTTAAGAAACTGGATTAATGTGACTTTGCTCAATGTGTTTGTCTAATGGATTTTCTCAAGTTTGCAAAGCATGAGAAGATAAAATGAATAAGAAGCTGACATGTAGAGATTTTCCTATAAAATCAGAGATTTAAAAGTTTTTCTCTTCCTAAGTATTCAAGAGTGGGAATTAAAAGGAAGATTTTGTAGGGTATTTACCTTGAGATGGTAAGAAAAGCAAAAGCAGACATTATAAATGGTCCACTGAGGCTCCCAAGAGAGGAGCACCACTCAGCAAGTCCTGGTTCAAAGGCCAGTTCCACAACTAACTAGCTCTGTCACATAAGACAAGTTCTTCCTTTCTCCACGTATAGATTATGGATACAACAACTTCTCTGTCCACTTCTCAGGGTTATTATATGTAACCAGTTGGACTTAATGGAAAGAGCATGAGACACATTTCAGAGAGAATTTCGTTATGGTTCTGGTTTTAGCACTTTCTAGCTCTCTGGACCCGGGCAAGTTATTGATCTAGTCTTAACCCAAATTCCTTCCTATGGAAAATAACATCCAGTGTCAGGATTATTTTAATGATTAAATAATTTATGGAAACTAAGTAGGTAATCTGTAAATTGTATCTATTATTGTCTCTATTGTTATTTAAATTAATAACATTAATTTAAAATATAAAGTACAATTCTTAATAACCTAGGAATAGAAAGATCTCCCAACTATAGCAAAGAATGACTAGTGGAATTTATTCTGCATGTGAAAAAAAAAATACAGTGTAGAGAGTACATGTTTTCATATCTCCCACCAACCTCATTTCTTTATTTCAGATCCAAACGTATAAGGCAAGAATGACTGGGGAATAGTTAGAATTTGTTCTGTGATCTGAAAACATTCAAAATGATTCTATATATCTGAACTTTGGAATTATTTTTTTATAATCAGTATCCTGTATTGATTTTATTATACAATATGAGAAATAAATACTTTGGAACACCTCTCCTCTAATAAAATATTGTTTTTGTTTTGTGACTTATTCATTCTTTGTAGATCATTATTACTTCATGTGTAAGATGACAAAGACTTATCCATGCTCTAATATTTAGTATGTGAAAAAGCATAAAGAATGCTTTTTAGTAAGATGGATTCCATCTTTGTTCAAATTTTGAAAAGAATATGCTCTGGAAAAAAACATTTAGGTTTGATTATCAGAGTGATCCTCTGATAGATAACAGAGAACATATTAATATCCAGGTAACAAGGGGGAAGAAAATAAATTTTGAATCTACATATTTGAGCTGAAGAGACAAGATCATTTCCATTTCAAAGTGGTTTGCATAATCATTATGGGAAGTTTGGCCATAAAATCCTCATGGAAAGATTCTGCTGAAACTAAGTTGCTGCTGAGGAAGATGAAAGATGTCTACTCTCTTACAATCACACTACCAGGTTTTCAATAAAAACAAATTTCAGACTAAATACTGCCACAGGTAAGTCAAATCCTTACTAATAAGCAGGCACAAAAACACTCATCTGACTTGTTCCTATCAACTTAATAGAGTGCCAGTCCCCTGTTTGTTTGTTTTTTTAATTAATTAATTGCTTTCGGTATAAAATGTTCTCTTGCCCAACAATATTTTAGAGGCACAATTCAGTTAACCGAACATTTAACACAGTCAACAAGAATATTCTAACCCAGGACTACACTGGAATCATGCTTTGAGTAGTATTCTGAAAGATGAAATGTCAAAAGTTACCCTAACTCTGTTATCCATTGCAAATAAATAAATCCACACATAATTTATAGACATATTCTTTAACACTCATTAAAAAGCCACTAAATTCACGAGTAGAAATCCTCTTCTAACATCCATTTGCAAACCCTCTAGTATTTATCAGAAATAATGATAAATGAAACACCTACAGTTGCCTTTTTATCAAATGTTATCACCCCTTATGTGTTTAATGTATTCCCTCCTATTAGGAAACTAACTGCCCCTTAAGTGAAGTTGAACTAATCCTATATAGTAAAAGGATAATATGCAAATTGACCCTAATGGCAGAATGACCAGAATGACCACTCGACCAGTCACTATGAGGCGCACTGACCACCTCTCGGTCCCTCCCCCCCGGCCAGCAGGCTCTGATCGCCTGATGGCAAATGGGGAACCAGGGGTAGGTGGTGGCGGGAGGCAGGGCCAGCTATGGGCAACCAGGGAAGATGGCCCTGATCGCAGGACAGGCCTAGGGACCGTACCTGTGCACGAATTTCATGTGCTGGGCCTCTAGTACATATATAACACTCTCTCTCTCATGCTGAAAATTTTAAAACACATTTCCATGTCATAAAATTTAGAATTTTTTACATCAACTGCCTATTGAACATAATCGATAACCATAATTGGTTTCTATTGCTCTCTTTAGAACCCTGTAGCCTATTATCAATATTACAGACAGAATGATCCTGGTTTCTTTGGTAGAAATTGAGAGTTGCTCAGAGTTATGGTCAGATTTTATCATGCCTTCATTGACTTTTCATTTCCCAGGTTGTGAAAATGAACATTATCACCAAATCTGCAAGCCCTCTGATCTCTCTGATCTTATCTCCTTACCCTCTCCCTGCTCCGTGCACTCCAGCCTCAGTGGCCGCTTTAATGTTGCCTCAATCATGTCATGTTTACCTCCACCTCAAGGCTGTTGGACATGAAGTTTCTCTCTGCCCAGAGTTCTCATTCCCCACATATATACGCGGCTTGCTCCTTCACTTCCTTCAGGAATTTGTACTAATGGCATTGTATTAGTTGCCGGTGCCTGTCGAAACAAATTACCACAGACCCTGTGGCTTAAAACAGCAGAAAGTCACTGTCTCACAGTCCTCAAGGGCACAAGTTCAAAATAAAAAGCCAAAATCAAGGTATCAGCAGAGCCTAACTTTTTCTAAAGGCTCTGGACAGAACCTTTTCCTTACCCCTTCCAGCTTCTGGCCGAAGCTGGATTTGTTGCCCCATCACCCAAGTCTCTGCCTCTGTGGTCACCTTGCCTGCTCTTCTGCGCCTATACAATCTTATCTGTCTCCCCTACAAAAACACTGTTATAACATTTAGGGCCCACTTAGATAATCTAGAATAAACTCCCCATATCTGATGATCCTTAATTTAATCACAGTAGGAGAGACTGCCATATAAAGCCACATTTACAGGTTCTGAGGATTAGAACCTGATATCTTTTGGGGAAGCCATTTGTCAGCCTACCACAGTCATCTCCTCAGAGAGGCCTCCTCTACTACCACAATTAGAAGTGCCCTTTCCCACAGCATTTCCTTCCCCCTTCTTTTCTTTATTTTTTAATAGCATTTTTCACCTGATGGCATCCTATACACTTACTTACTTACTTCTCACATCATATGGCTCCTTCAGCTAAACTATAAGTACCAGGAAGGCAAAGTTATTATCTGTTCTACCCACTGTTCTTTCCACAGCACAGTGTTGAAGAAAGCCTGCCACACAACAAGCCTTTCATCAATATTTTTGAGTGCCTGAAGGACGAATGAATGAAGAGGTTCAAGGTATTTCAGATGAATGGATGATGTGTTAAGTGCAGCGATTTTCAACCAGTGTGCCACAAGAATTTTTAAAACATGCAATACCTGACTATTTATTCAGGGGCACTGACCTCTTTTCCTTTGTCAAATAAAAAACTGACAACAATAGCCATCTGGTGTGAATGAATCAAAATTATAACTATTTTTTGGTCATATTGGAAAAAGAAATATTTTGGGGTGTACCGTAGAGTTTTAGAAATTAGTTTATGTGTGCCCTGATATTTTTTAAAAAAGGCTGAAAATAGCTGGTTAAGTGAATTGAAAAGTGGACCCCCCTCCAAAAGATTTGTACATGTCCTAATCCCAGAATCAATGAATATCACTGTGTATAGACAGACAATGAATTCTACGCTATAACATATGACTAAGAGGAGGAGTTTATCCTGAATGATCTAAATGAGTCCTAAATCAATCAAGCAACCTATAAGAGAGAGGCAGAGGAAGAACTGAGAAAGACACACAGAGATAACAGGCGGAAGAGGAAGCAATGTGGCCACTGAGGCACATATTGGAATGATATGGCCATATGTCAAGACGTGTCAGCAGCCACAAAATGCTGGAGGTAGCAAGAAGCAGATTCCCCCTAACTCTTTAGGAGGGTGTGTGGTCTGTAGACACTGTGATTTCAGACTTCTGGCCTCCAGAACAATGACAGAATGCATTTCTGTTTCTTTAGGTCACCAGTTTGTAGTAATTTGTTACAGCAGCCACAGGAAAGTAATACAGTTGTGGGTGTTCTAATGCTTCTAATAATACACTCGCTTACTAAAAGAAGAAAAATATAAACAGCTATATGTACCTCATTTTTACCATAGGAAAGTAATTCTTTATCTTCAAATTATAGCAGGAATTATTATCTGGGTTCCTGTCATACTATGAAGAACACGAACTCTAAAGTCAGAATTGCTGTTTCAATTCTGTCTTCACTTCTGAGAACCTTGGGAAATTACCTAATCTTTTTGTTTCATTTTTCTCATGTATAAAATAAGAATAAACCACCACTAACTCCAAAGGTAGGCCTGAGAATTATATGTACCCTTATGTTCACTGCAGCATTATTCACAGTGGCCAAGACATGGAAACAACCAAAGTGTCCTTCAACAGATGATGGGATAAAGATATGGTACATCTATAAATGGAATACTACTCAGCCATAAGAATAGATGAAGTACAAAATACAAGTGTGTGTGTGTGTGTGTGTGTGTGTGTGTGTGTGTAGATATTGAACATTACCAATGTATTTAGGACTTGAGGGACAAAAATATTTGAGAGATTAAATATTCATTGAAGTAGCCAGTCATTTCACGCAGATTTTTTTCCTCAAGGAATGTGCCAATTTGGAAGTGGCATAGGACCAAGAGGCCAAATGCCTAGTAGAAAATAGCAAGTAAGAAACCAAGTTAAACTTTTGGAAGTTTTCTGGGACAAGAGATATAAAATATTTTGCATATAAGGACTAGAAAGGTAGACAGAACTTCTGAGACCATGGTCTTAGAGGGAAGGGAAGGATAGAGGTGAACCCAACAATTGGTTCTATTCTTTCCCTTAAGATATCAGTCAGGTTGCCAATCATATATCAGACGAGGGGTTAACATCCAGAATTTATAAAGAACTTTATACCTTAACAACAAATAAACAACCCAATTAAGAAATGGCCAGCCCTAACCGATTTGGCTCAGTGGATAGAGCATCCATCTGTGGACTGAAGGGTCCCAGGTTCGATTGCGGTCAAGGGCACATGCCTGGGTTGCGGACTTAATCCCCAATGGGGGCATGCAGGAAGCAGCCAATCAATGATTCTCTCTCATCATTGATGTTTCTATCTCTCTCTCCCTTTCCTTCCTCTCTGAAATCAATAAAAATATATTTTTTAAATGGCCAAAGGTCTTGAAAAGATATTTCTCCAAAAAAGATATACAAATAGCCATCAAGGGCACAAAAATATGTTCAACATCATTAGTCATTACTAACATGCAAATACAAACTATAATGAGATATTTCTTCATACTCACTTCGATGGTATAATAAAAAAAGACAGAGAATAATAAGTGATAGCATAGATATGGGGAAACTGCAACCCTCATACATTGCTGGGGGGAATATAAAATGGTGCAGCCACTCTGGAAAACAGTTTGGTGGTTCCTCAAAAAGTTAAACAGAATTACCACATGACCCAAAAATTTCACTCTTAAGTGCATATCCAAAAAAAATTGAAAACAGGAACTCAAACAGATACTTGTATACAAATGTTCAATGCAGCATTATTCATAATAGCCAAAAGTTGGAAACAATTAGGAAAAGAAAGTAACAATTAATTGCTATGCATTCTTTTTGCTTTACTAATAGAGGTGTAAGCAAAATGCATGGGGATACAGAGGTGGGAATGGTTAAGTCATCCTGGGAAGTTCAGAAAGACTTCTAAGAGGAGATTAAAAGCACAAAGCATGGTCTATAGGCAGAAGGAGAAGCATGAACTAAGGAGAGGACTTAAGAAAAGGTCTGAAATATTTAAGCAATGGATTGTAAATTCTAGTGGGGTTTGGTTAGCTAGGAATCCCAAGGCTTTACACTGGAGTCAGATCACCTGCAAAATGGTCCCAGAAATCTTATGTTAATGTCCATTTGCTATGAGTCCAATGCCCACTCAAGTTTTGGAATCACTACTTTAGGAATTGTGCTTGGAACCCAATACAGATGAGACATGAGAAAGGCAAGCAGAGGCCAGTTAATGAGAAGCTTATTGGGATGTCCATAAAGAGGCTGCATGTTAATCCTGATGGTTTCTGACCAAACGTCATCATTAACTTCCAGCCAAGCTGGGCATTAAGAGTCCCAGGAGATGAGAGGTAGAAAGAAAACAAGAGGAAGAACAAGTCAGGATGGAGAGGTGAGTGTTAGTATGCTCTCTTCCTCCTCCACCAGCCAGGAGCAAGATATTTCTACCACTAGAACTATTTTCTGCTCTGGCAAGGACTTAGCACAATTTGTCAGGAAATACTTCTCCAAGTAAAACATTTTGCTTCCTGTTGTGACTCTCACTACTGCTCTTTGAGTTACAAAGAAGCCTCTGCAGGTAGACAAGGTGGCTGTTTCAAGGAAGAAAAGAAAAAGCCTATGTTTTAGAAATTATGGGGGAAGAACATCTTTTTCTCTCAATCTATGGAATAGGTTCTGTAAGTTAAAAATATGTTGTATAAATGGTGTGTTCAGAGGAGACAAACTTACCTCCTACTTTTTACAGGTCAATTTTGACAGAGAGTAAGGAAGCCATTACATATAAAAGCACAATTATAGTTAATAATGTACCAAAAGTCTTAAAGGAAGACAGTGACATTCCAACACCTATCAAGAATGCTTAACATTGCCTAAAATATATCGTGAGTTAAAATAACATTAGAATCTGCTAAAGAATTATCTGTTGCACGGAACTGCTTAATGCCTGATTTTTCAACCTCAGTCTATTGACATTTTGGGCCAAATAATTCATTGTTGTGAGACCTGTCCTGTGTGTTGTAGTATGTTTATCAGCATCCCTGGCCTCTACCTGCTGGATGCCAGTAGCACTCTTCCCCAGTTGTGAAGACTAAAATGTCTCCAGACACTGCCAGATGTTCCCTGGGGAGGACAGTGACAATATCATCCCTGGCTAAGGGATGGCTTACTGGAAACATATGAAGGTAAGATACTTCCTGAAATTTCAGTAATTAAGCCCCCATATATGGAGTGTCCAAGTCTAACCCAGCCCAACTTAGGGAGCTGATGTTCACTAAATCCCACCAAATATGATGATATTAATGCATGGGTAAATGATCCTGTTCATAAACAGCCTAGAATAAAGATCAGGGAGTTGAGGCTTAAAGACAAGACTTTCATAAAAAACTTAATGATACATGCTACTGATTTCTTTCCAAGCATTAATTGTATCCTAGTATCCTCAAGAGTTAATACTTCTCAAAACTGTCGGTGACATATTCTCTTCTGAGCCAAATGACCTGGTGCATAGTAAAATACTGTGGCCCCAAGACAGTATTTCATACATAATTTCTGTGCATTCCCCAGACTCTCACAAAGCTTATGCAGTCAGGATCTCTAAAATCCAAATATTGCTGATTCATAGTATCTCCTCTAACTCATGACACTGACTTATCTTTGCAGAATGTAGGATTCATTTTCTTTGGGATGATCAAATGATCATCGTTTGACCTAAAGGTAAATTTGGCTAAAAAAAAAAAAAAAAGTCAGATCATGGACTAACCTCTATTATTTCCTCCCCCCTCTCATATAAAACTCCTAGGGATCCCAATAAAATCTTTTTTTTCAATTGAATTGATTGGGACATTAGTTAATAACATTATATAAATTTCAGGTGCACAACTTCGTACTATAATAGCTGTATACTTTATTGTGTGCTCCCCACCAAAAGTGTAGTCTACTTCCACCACCTTATAACAATTCTGTTTGACTTCTATAGATTTCATTTTAGTTTTTTACCTCTAAAGAGTCTTAAATCTAACATATTTATTTAAATTTGACAGTAAATACTGGCATCGTCCCAGTGTTCATATCTCCATTCTTAATTATATTTTCAGTGATATATTGCTTGGGTAAATATATTGTAAGATTTATATATTCTATATTTATAAAACAACTTAGGTCTCCAATAATAATAGGATTATTAAATAAATTAGTCTGCATCCATTTACAGCCATTTAAAATCACAGGTGAGGAGAATAATTAATGGCATATTTTTATGAAATAAAATGGAAGTTATAAAAACAAAATAGAAGCCTCTATACAGTTTGATCTTGACTTGCATATATATATATATATATATATATATATATATATATATATATGTGTGTGTGTATATATATATATATATATATACATATATGACTGAAAAACATGTTTACCCATCAAAGTTACAAATAGTTCCATTCACATATTTATTTTAGATTTTTTTCTTTTGCTGTTCTCAAGGCCTCCATAAAGAAGGAACCTGCATATTCAGAGCAAGACAGACCTGCTGCCCCCAGACACCTACTTCAGCTTCCCAGTTCAGGGTAAACTTCTACACCCTTCCTTGTTATTTTCAGTTCCAAGAAGGACTGGGCATCCTTCATCTCCTGCAAACTCTAATCTCCATCTGACCCTGTCTGTCCTCCTTTATAACTCTGTCCTCCTTTATAACTAATCTCCTGAAAGTCTTTCATAATTCACTTGAGAGCCCAAGCTCAGTCTTCAGTAAAAGCCCCCTTGTTCCCAGCCATGTCTGTAGACACTGCTTTCACCATTTTGCTCTAGCAGGAATCTGGCTCTCTCCTGCGGACACTGTTCCCAGAAATCCACTGGAGTGGAAATTTAGTTAATCTTTTTATGCCTTGTAGCTCTCAGCTTGCAGCTGGGCTAAGTGTCCTTTTTATTCCACATTGTCACATACAAACTACTGTGCCCTCTTTCTCTCTAAAGACTTACTGTTCCCTCAAAGCAAATGCCTCCCAAGTATGCTGCCCACTCCTATCCCTACTGAGCAGCAGCTATTTACAGTGTTCCGAGTCATAACATTCATCAGTTCCTCCAACTGGGGTCATTTATTGTGATCATTCTGTGCATAAATCCTTCCCCCTCTATCATTATCTAGGCTCAGCAACACCAATCAAATCCAACACTCTCATATACAATTGGAATATTGACTCAAGGTGTGATTTTGCTGTACTGGAAAAAGAATATATATATATATATATATATATACATATATATATACATATATATACATATATATATATATTATATATAGTAAAGATTGAAAGTGAATTTAGGATTAGCATTATTATGGAGTTAAAAGTAGAAATCCAAAATTATCAACAATAAATGGATTTTAAGCAAAATAACAACAAAAATGATAAGATGCTAGACTTTACATTCATTTGACCACAAATTGAAGTGATGCAAGAATACAGTGGTGGTCAAACAAATGGTACAGAGGATGTACATGAGATGGAGAAGTGAGGGCAGATCTCTTTACAGCCCTGGTATAAAGCCTGTCCTCATGTTAATGATTTCATAATGAGAAAATTCACATGCAAATAGCATGCACTGTTATTGAGGGTAGAGTTAGTTATCATCTTAAGGAGGTCCACCTTGGGAGAGAGTCCGAATAGAACTTTGAGAAGGGTTTGATTAGATAACAAAGGATGATTTACCAAGGGGATGATCTCAGATGGTAAATAAAAATCATTTTTGTTGATGGTCTGAGCATAGGTATTTATTGGGCCCTGATGACCTACTGAATCACCTGTTGATGTAATCATGGTCAGTGAAAAGTTACTAAATGGTTATCAATCCACTGTCAACTGTGTTCTTTCTGCCAGGTGACAAGGACTCCATCCAAGGAGGCTTCAGTACTAGAAGACTATTGAGTTCATCCTCCTTATTACCTGGTACTGGCTAATTAGGTTTTACAAGTAACTACATAACTATTTCTGCTTCTTTCTATCACTGATAAAGATAAATATTAATGGTAATTAGCCTTTATTGATCCCTTACTAAGTGCCAGGCACCACTCTCAGTGCTTCACATGCATCATTTCCTTTAATTCTTACCACTCAGATAGGGACCACTATTATCTCCTTTGCTGATGACAAAACAGATGTTAAGCAACTTATCCAATCACACAGTTAACAGGTAAAGAATCTGATCCCAAGAAAAAGGGCTCTAGAGCCTATGTTTTTACCCACTAGGTGATATACTAAGTAAGAACAAGACTACCCAAAGAGAAGAGAGAGAATGAAGGATATAGGCTCATGAACCATTTCTTTAGTATTTTTAATTTTTTCATAATCATATATTATAAGTATATTTCATGAAAAAAAGTTCAGTTATTTTATCATTTTACTTTCCTTAATTATAGATATTTTTCCCTTCTGGCATAAAAATGGATTTTGAGTGTCAGAACTATAAGTGGTCATAGTGTAATGTTTAGGCAGATGCACAGATTAAGGTTAAAAGAGATACAACATGGGTTCATTAAAAACAACAACAAAAACAGCCCCTTGTAGGAGTGGGAAGAAGAAACCAAAGCTCTCCGGGGAAGTCATTCACCCCAGCTGGCTCTGAAGGTCCCAAGTAGGACACCACAGGGGACTTCTCCATTCTTAATAATGACTCCATACAGTACTACAACCCTATCCTGGGCTCTGTGTCCTCACCATTCTTGAGTTCATTAATTAGATTCACTATGAGGCCATTCTTGTCCACCATAGCAGCTTCTATATTAAAAAAGGAAATTCTATGAGTTTTGTTCTGGCTGGTTATTATTTCCAGTTATCCACAGTTTGATCTCATTTCTCAGAAACACAAAGAACCAGACACATTAGGGTAGGCATGCCTCATTTTTCTCCTTAGCTGATCCATGATCTCCAACCACAACTAACCCCTACTCACACCACAATTTGCTTATGGTTTATGTCAACCTTAAAAATCTCCCAGTCTCTTCTCCCCCATTATTTTGATTTATTCCCTCACCAAATGGACTCTAAAATACTCTAAAGTTGATCATATCTCCCACTACTTTCCCATCCAAAATGTAGCATAGTGTTAAGCAAGGATTGATTTAAACAAATGCATATGTATTTTTACACGTATGTCTATTCCTAGATACATATTTTATTTTTTAATTTGTGTTTATCTGTTTTTACTTCAGGGAGGAAGAAATCCCTCCACCTTTTTATAATGTGGGATGTTCAGCAGTCACAGGATCACAGTTGACTTTCAGATAAAAAATGAAATACTGGGTGCTAGTTCCATCCCAAACACCAAGAAGCTAGGTAACTTTGAATCAGCTCCTCAGGTTCTCTCACTCTCAGTTTCTTCACTTGAAAGGGCTAAGTAAAGATAAATGATGACTAAACAATTGTATTTCGTATTTAACAAGTAATTATTGAATACCAAGTTGTGCCAGGGACTATACTAAGCATGTTGTCAGCATTCTGTGGTGATTTATTGATTGATTCCTTGGCAAATGTCTCTGCATTTTCTAAGATTTATTCTCATATTTTAAAAGAAAACAGTTATGGTTGATTCCACCTTGCAATGTCTAAATTTTGCTAAGATTTCAAGCACTATTCTCTGAAAGGATTTCAATATTATCAAAATATTATATTATATGCTGTCATACATCCATGAGATATTTAAAGAAGGGTAAACATGGTTGGCAGATTTGGGTAGGGATGTTAACTGGAAATATATGAAGGTGTACTCCATTTGCTAGGTTCTGTGAATATGCACACTCATTTAGGTATTATTTTTCTTATTTTACAACTGAAAAACAAACAAACAGGATTCAGAGAGAGTAAATAATATTCAGAAAGTCACAATGGCAATGCTTAGAGACAAGCTTCATATTTGACCTCATGTGACTGTGAAGACTTCAAAATATTAGAGTATTCTATGGAAGTGTAGTGATTTATTCTGATCTTTTTCTAGCATCATATGTAATATTAGCCAAACTTACTAGCAACCTACTGTTGTCTAAATAAAATGCCACATTGTCTAGGTCAAATGGTCATTTCTTCTGTTGAGTTCCTTTTCATTTCATTAACTTACTGTATTTTGCTGGCTATTCTCATAACTCCTACAACAGCATGTTTTTGCTAAAGTAGAGACTGGAGTAGAATTTTATAAATGTTTGAAAGGACATCAGAAGTGCAATAACTGCTTTGTTAAACGTAAGAGATTACTACACACTGATTTTAATTAACACTGTAGAAGCTGTCACAATGGAGAGACAGATAATCCAGATAAGACCAGTTTCTACAAATTCCACTCCCTTCTTCTAGCTCACAACCCAAGAAAAGGATAGTGTTTCCTGAAATCAAAGGGAATGTCCAGATCTCACCGATTAACCCTTGTAGGTACACTGCACAAACTAAATAAGTTTTAGTATCATCAGTGACAGCTTCAGTGTCATAAGTGAAATAGCAAATAGCTCTCTTTTCAAATGTTTTTGGAATTAAATAATGTTGGAGCAAGATATATCCTAATATGCTTTTCTCATACATTTTTTTCTTCAACAGATATTTTTTTCTAAATTTTCATTATAATCTGTCCCATTTTAATGAGCAATGTGCTGAAATTTCCTTCTGACTGAGGGCACTTTAATCCCAAACAAAATATATGGAGAATTTGTAGCTAAATGTGAAATAGGCTAGGAAAAACTACTAGCAGTATTTAGATATTCAGTGTCAAATTTGGTGTCAAAATGATTCTAGTTGGGCTCAGCTGGTATGGTTCAGTGGTTGAGCGTCAACCTATAAAGCAGGAGGTCAGGGTTCGATTCCTGGTCAGGGCACACAAGGGCTAAATCCCCAGTGTGGGTCATGCAGGAGGCAGCTGATCCATGATTCTCTCTCATCATTGATGTTTCTATCTCTATCTCCCTCTCCATTCCTCTCTGAAATCAATAAAAAACATATATACATATTTTTAAAAAAGGATTCTAGTTGGTGAGATACAGGAATTTTTTTTTAACTCAAAGAAAAATATAGGAGAATGAAGTCATGTGGTCTTTCAGAAACCCTACCCCTTACCTAATGCCAATCTCTGCAAACATCTGTAATAAAGTTAATTTAAGGTGGGTTGGGGAGGGGGATTCACATGCTCAAAAAAAAATGATTCAGAGAATATATAACAACAATTTTTTAAATATGTTGGAGAGGAAGGGATAGGGAGAGAGAGACAGAAACATCAATAACAAGAGAGAATAATTGATCAGCTGCCTTCTACACACCCTCTACTAGGGATTGAGCCCACAAACCGGGCATATGCCCTGACTAGGAGTCAAACCATGACGTCCTGGTTCATTAGGTTTATGCTCAACCACTGAGTCACACCAGCCAGGCTATCTAACAACAATTTTAAAAAGATATGAAATTCAGTGCCAAATGTGCAATAATTAATTACAGTGAATTTATTCATTTAATTATATGGTATTTAGTTTTTATCAAAGCCTGGAATTAATCACCAGACATAAGCTTTCACTGGAGTCTCCTGTTCCCCGCCTCCCCACCCTATTTCTGCCTGACTTTCTTCCCATCTGCCCAAGGGTCCTTAGTTGCCCAGTGACTCTGTAGAGGAATCCCTCAGGGTTACATTCTACCAATTCTCTGGACCACTTTATGCTTATCAAGCTTTCCCTTTATCCAATGTATCTAATTCTTATTTCATCCTTTGAGCTTTGCATGGTCCTATTAAGTTGAATGAGTATTTGTGGCTAATTATATCTATTCTTACATAAGTTCAGTGTTTAACTTCAATCCAATAGAGTATGTGGGAATTTCCATGCCATGGCTTGTGGGTGAAAGAGCTGCCAGAAATATATGTAGTTGAATGTGGCATCAACTCCTATATAATAAAAGGGTAATAATATGCAAATTGACCCTAACAGCAGAACGACCAATCACTATGTCATGCACTGACCACCTGGGGGCAGACGCTCAATGCAGGAGCTGCCCCCTGGTGGTCAGTGCGCTTCCACAGGGGGAGCGCCGCTCAGCCAGAAGCCAGCTCATGGCTGGTCAGCGCAGCAGCAGTGGCAGGAGCCTCTCCCACCTCCACAGCAGCACTAAGGATGTTCTACTAACGGCTTAGGCCTGCTTCCCAGGCGGGAGTGGGAGAGGGGGCGAGGAGTGGGCCTAAGCCATTAGTCGGACATCTCCCGAGGGCTCCCGGGCTGCCAGAGGGATGTCTGTCTGCCTGCTTAGGCCCAATCTTCTGGGGAGCAGGCCTAAGCTGTAAGTTGGACATCCCCTGAGGAATCCCGGATTGCGAGAGGGCACAGTCTGGGCTGAGGGACCCCCCCACACACCGAGTGCACAAATTTTTGTGCACTGGGCCTCTAGTATATAGATAAGAGACATTAGACTACTTATGCCTCCACTGCTAACCACCTATGTGACCATGTGACCTGAGGAAACAATTCCCCACTCTCTGGATCTCAGTTTTACCATTGTAAAATGAGGCTCTGAGCCACACAACCTCTAAGGGTCCATCTAAGCTTCCAGGACTCTTGATTTATAATGCCACACATAGAATACCAAGACACATACATATAGGACCAAGTTCATAAGGAATGTTGTCTTTAGATCTAATTGGTGTCATAATCTATAATTATGACATACACTTGATTAATTTAACTAAGTCTCCATGTATTAATTGTATTCCATGTGCCTATTAGTTAAGTTAGGATAAATCATGCTGTGTAACAAACAGCCTTCAAATCTCATTACCCAAATACCACTTTATTTGCTGTTTTTGCCAATTCCACTGCAGCTGCAAGTAACTTTCCAGGACAGCTATCCTCCTTGTATTGGCTTAATGTTCCAAGTGCTTGAATCTTATGTCACAAGAGTATCAACATGTGATTCCATGAACAATGAATGAGGCAGAGGAAAAGCAGTGTAAAGAGCTGAACACCATCAATCAATGGTGCCCTCATTGTTTTGAGTACATAACCACATTTCATTTTCTAAAGGAAGTTATGTGATCACAACTAACTTCAAAGAAACAGAGAAGTGTAAACCACCCACTACCGCCTCCTATAATATGGTATGATGATTGAGTATCATCAGAAACTCAAAGCAACAGGCATAATAGATGGGTGTGAACCTAATATCTGTCTATGTGAAAAGACAATAAATGCAAAACACAGTAACAGGGCTACAAAAGCCTGTTGGAAATCCTGCTGGAAATATGCACATAGGCCTTTGGATTCATTTAGCATTCATTTAACATTTATATTTTGCATGCCTACCGTGTGCCAGGTGCCAGGAATAAAGCTATCCCCATTTAATAAATTTAATTCATTCCTGAAAACCCTTCTGCTAAATGAGAAGTCATTAAATGAAAAATATATTTCCATTAATTTTAATGGAAACAATTATGGTGCATGCCATCCCAACTCAAGATGTCTAAACAGTTTTCACAAGAAGAAAAATATATCAATTGAACAATGAAAACAAGTGTAAATGAGTAATAAATAACAATTTGAAAGCAAAAAACTACAGTTTGCATATAAATTAGGAGAAAGGAGTTTGTCATGATTGTGGAACCAAAATAAGAGCTAGCTAGAAAAGGAGATAGGAACTATTATATAAAATAGGTATGTGAAATGATCATTCATTTTACCATTGGAACTAAAACAGGTTCTTTTTCATATATATTTTTATTGATTTCAGAGAAGAAGGGAGAAATAGAAACATCAATGATGAGAATCATTGATCAGCTGCCTGCTATATGCCTCCTACTAGGGATCAAACCCACAACCCGGGCATGTACCCTGACTGGGAATCAAACCTTGTGTGACCACCTAGTTCATAGGTTCACGCTCAAACACTGAGCCACACAGGCTGGGCCAAATAGATTTGAGAACTGAAGTCAGTGCTGTCAACAGGTATCAACTAGAACCATTCTGGGGAAAGTGAGAAGTATGGCCACCCTACTCAAATGCAATGTTCTTTATGAATAATCATGAAATGAATGTTAAAAGTGATCTTTCAGATTGCACCCCATAATACACACATATACCTCAATTTCAGTTTCTATGGCTCAGTAACATTTACTCTGATGATAGTGAGGTAATACAAAAGAAATACACAGGAGCAGTAATATTTCGGCCAAGCTTTCCTGATCTCCTTCTATTCTTCAGTAACATTCTAGCTAGCAGACCCAAGGAGTCTATCTGAGGCAGATTTCAATGCACCTTTGAGTGGTACCCACCCCCTGCCACTGAGTCTTATGTTCAGGCAGGCAGGTCTTGGCTATAAGAAACCCAGTTGATAATTATCTCAAACTAATCTATATAAATGAAGACATCAATGTACAAAAACCTCAACTTAAGATAAACTTATAGGCAAAACTTGAATATAACTTGTTAATATCCTTTAAAGACTACTCTAGTAGCACTTGCAATCATTTTTATTAGTCATTTCTTACTTATTTTTCAATATGGACTTGTTTATATGTCACTTTTAATTTTTCTCTTTATTTTTATTGGGGACACTATCACACAATAACCATCTTTGTCCCTCTTCATCCAGTTGCTGCCCCCTCCCCCTTCCCTCTGGCAATCACCATACCGTACTCTGTGTCCTTGGGTTATGCATATATGTTATTTGGCTAATTTTTCACCTTCTGTTATCCAGTCCCCTCTCCCCTCTGACAGCTGTCAGACTGTTCCATGTATCCCTGCCTCTGTTTCTATTTTGTTCATCAGTTTATTTTGTTCATTAGATTCCACATGTAAGTGAGATCATGTGGTATATGAAATAAGCCAGTCAGAGAAAGATAAATACCATAGGAACTACTGTGTTTCCCCGAAAATAAGACAGTGTCTTATATTAATTTTTGCCCCCAAAGACACGCTAGGTCTTATTTTCAGGGGATGTCTTATTTTTCCATGAAGAAGAATATGGTACACATTTATTGTTAAATGAAAATAAAGGAAATTTATTACCTGTATACGGTACGGTAGTACGGTAGTTGTCAACACAAACCAGACAAACTGTGAATCCTACAGTATCAAGAATTTACTCATTTATTCAATGACAATCATGTCATCATCTTCTGGAACATCATCATAACAATCCAATTCCTGAATTTCCTGGTGAATTTCTTGTGACTCCATTTCTTTCAGAATCAGTGGACCAAATCTCTCATGTTTAGCAATAGCCCTGTCTTTAAATGAGTACTTCTTGTCAAGGTAGCCTGCTCGCAGTGCATTTGCAATGCAACTGTCAGTGATTTTCTGCCATGAATTCTTCACCCAAGTCACAACTTCTTGCAGTTTAGGTTTCACAAAGTTTCCACACTGATTTCTCTCCATTCTATTTTCAATGTAGTCATTAATTTCCATGTGCAAATTGTCTTTGAATGGCTTGTTTATTGCAATATCAAGAGTCTGGAGATAGGCCGTCATTCCTGTGGGAATCATTATCTGATCTATTTTTCTTTCGTGAAGAAATGTCTTCATGTCTTTAGCGTGGTGAGTGCTGGCTGCATGCCAGACTAGCAGACTTCTTTGGCTCCCTTGCATAACAAGCGGCAGCATTAAATCGACCCACTTCCTTATAACTGCTTGTGTGGCCCAGGCTTTTTCAGTTTCAAGAATAAAAACGCCCAAAACACGTTCAATCTTTTCCTTCTTGCCCTTAGAAATGATTAAAGGTGGGATTTTAGTGCCATCCAGACGAATTGCCAAAATACAGGAAACACGTGCACTTTCGTAAGCAGTGGAGGGAATGTACGCTAAGGAGGCACCCCGCTGTTCAATTGTTGTTTGAGATGATTGGCCCATAAACACTGCAGTTTCATCCATAGCAATCATGTTGGAAAGATTGTATTTAGAGAAGTCAGCATCATCAATAAAGGACTTGAATGCCAGTGCTCACTTAATAACTTGAGTATCTTCCAACCTAAACAATGTTGTAGATCTTCTTAAAGACAGTTCACTTCGCTGAAGGAAATTATCCAGCCAGTGTTGTGATGCTTTGAAGTCTTCGGGGGCTATGTCAAACTGTGGTGCCATTGCAAGGGCAAATTCTTGAATCTGAGCCCTATTCACAACCAAAGCCTTTGCTCTCCTGTCAACAACCCATTCACAGATCAGGTCTTCCAGCTCAGAAAATAATGGTTGCCGACCTGATCCACACTTGCACTTTTTAGCATTTCCCTTGTCCACTTGTTCAATGAGGTTACCATACTCTGCTCGCCATTTTCGGACCAATCGGATACTCAACATCTTCTCTTTGCAGAAAGCAGTAAGATTTTGGCCCCAAGAGTCTTCCACGATTCCTTTCCTGTACTCCACGGAGTAGCTTTTTCTTTTTGTGCTCATTTCTAGGGGTAAAAAAAAAAGAAATTGGGGTATCAAGGTGGGGGTAGGGGGATCACTCAAAATGACACAGGGGGGATCAGAGAGGGGAATCAAAATGGCACAGGAGAATCAGAGGGGGGAATTACCATTTTAGTAACCCCTTTTGATCCTCCTGTGTCATTTTGATTGCCCCCTCTGATCCTCCTGTGTCATTTTAAGTGATCCCCCTCCACCCACCCCTGTGCCACTGAACACCTTCACCAGACATCCCCCCTACCCCTTTATCAGACATTTACCCCCTGGGGCCTGCCTGGGGACTGTCACTGGGCTTGCTGGGGCCTGGATCTGGGCTGCAGCAGGGTCTGCCACTGACTGAGAACCTTCAGTCATCATGAAGGTGGCCACGAGCATCAGGTAGTGTCACCAGAGACAGACCAGCACTCACCACCTTCGCCACGTCCCATCCACTCTAATCCTCCTGTTCTTCTACATGCATCTGCGAAAGTCTCCTCCTCTCTCCCACCCCACGCTCACCGCTCACTCCGACCTCCGCTCCGCCTCCACACAGCAGTGACGTCAGGACTCCGCGTAACGTCACTGGTTGCTAGACGCCAGTCGGGGCGGCCCTAGCGACCAGTTTACGGTAAATTAATTTTCATTCTGAGACAGAGCCTGGGGGCCTTATTTCGGGGGGTGCCTTATATTTCACTCAGAAGGAAACCTGTGAGTAGGTCTTATTTTCGGAGGATGTCTTATTTTCGGGGGAAACACGGGTAGTAATCTTAAATGTCACCTGAATCCTGCCCTCCACATAAGGAGTCACTAAAGTGTTTGATTCATGGGGGTGAAATGACCCCTCTTGGGGTGAATCCCTTTTTTGTCACTGACAATTTGCTTGACTGGGAACAAATTATTTAATCAATGTAAGGCTCAGTTTCTTTATCTGTAAGAGTGAAAATAACAAGGCCTATGTTTCAAAGACAATGAAAGAATTAAATGAATCAAGGTGTGAAAAGTGCCTGGAACTTTTTTTAATCCATTTACTCCCTTTAAAAAATATAAAAACACCAATACAGAGACCAAGACGGAGGCATAGGAGGCTCCTGAATTTTACTCCTACCACAGACACACCAAATGTACAGAAGCACACTAAACAATTTCCTCTGAGAAAAATCCAGAAACTAGGTGGGTTACTCCTACATGCCAGACAACTAACAAAATTACACTTTTAGCTCGACTCAAAAACAAAGAAATAAATAAAATCAGAAATTAAATAGAAGACGTTACAACTGATAACATAGAAATACTATGGATCAAAAGAAATCACTGTGAATAATTACACACCAACAAATTAGATAACCTAGACAGTGGTGGGCAAACTGCGGCTCATGAGCCACATGCGGCTCGCGAGCCGCGGTTTGCCGCTCTGTTGACTAATGAGTGTGCCGACCACTGGGATAGGGGCTTAATCACAAGGAACAACAACAGTCTGTAATTATTGGAATAGAGAGTCTAGGTCAGTGGTCGGCACACTCAGTCAACAGAGCGGCAAACCGCGGCTCACAAGCCGCAGTTTGCCGACCACTGACCTAGAAGAAATAGATAAATTCCTAGAACCATCCATTTAATATACCCAATAACCCATAAAGTAAATATCTTTGTTTATGCATGAGAAAACTCAGAGATGGTGGGGGAGAAGGCCATAACTAAATTGTCAGCATCACAAAGTGGTAGGGCTGAGATTTGAACCTAGGCAACCTGACTCCAGAGTCCATATTTTTAGTCATCACACTGTAATGTCTCATTTCCTGGTCCTTGACACTCTTGTATTTTATTTTTTTATCCCTAATTATATGCCAACTCCAGTGCTTGCCCTACTGCTTTTTTATTATTATTATTATTTTCCCTGACATCAGAAAACAGTTAACTAGAGGCTCTTATGGTCAAGGCAAATTTTCAAGAAAGTCATGATATGTAAGCCATAAATCATTCTCTGGTCCAATTTTTGAGCCATCCCAGAATGTGTCCAAAAACACCTATTACCTAGTATGTATTTTCAAAATCTCAATGATTTTTTTCAACATATAATTTATTTCAAAAGGTAACCAATATTCTTGTTGTGATTAGTATAAAACTCAACTACAAAGTAATTATATGTACCTGTATTAGATATTGAAAAAAAATTTACCCTGAATGAAGACTGGCATTTTATTATTATAACATCCATATCATGGTCCTTTCTCAAAACAAGGCATTAAGCAAGTGGCAAGCACAGAACTCAGTAGTAATATAGGTTTATTCAAATCTCCCTATTGGTAAACTGTGGTATATATTTTTTTAAATATATTTTATTGATATTTTACAGAGAGGAGGGGAGAGGGATAGAGAGCTAGAAACATCGATGAGAGAGAAACATCCATCAGCTGCCTCCTGCACACCTCCCACTGGGGATGTGCCCGCAACCAAGGTACATGCCCTTGACCGGAATCAAACCTGGGACCCTTGAGTCCGCAGGCCGACGCTCTATCCACTGAGCCAAACTGGTTTCAGCAACTGTGGTATATTTTTATACATCAAGTTACAGAACATATATTTACTGAGAAGATATTTAAGAGAATTCATTTCCCCCATTATTTTTTTCTCTCCTGAAGATGATAGGTAATATCTTAAATCTGCAGCACTTTCCAGAAAAATGCTCTCAGGAACCCAGAAGAGAAATCAAAATTCAAATTCAATTCAAAACTGAGAATCTGGGAAAAGTGTCCTTAGCTGATAAGGGAAGAGAAAGAAAAGAAAATCAGGGGAGGTGTGCTCTTCCCATGTTGATCGATATGATTCCCAGCTGGTTGACTACCCACAAAAAGCAATCGCCTGCCTCCAGTGTCTTCGTTCTCACTGTGCTGACCTTTGGCCAATCAATTGACTGACACAAGGACACACATTCTGACAGAGACTTCAGGATGTATACAATTCCTAGTTGTTGTTGCTGACATAAGTTTTAAGCAGTATAGTGCAGTAAATCAAATAATTCTATAATAATTTTTAAATATCAGTTTACATTCCTGGTAGCCAGAGAATGGAACAGAACTCAATGTATTGGAAAGAAATAGAAACTTTTCATTCTAATGAGTTAAATTATTTAATTTACTTACTTTAAATTATTCATTTTTATAGAAGTAGCCCTCTCTATTCATAATGGATGCTATGATATTCCACCCAAAGCGCCCCTTCAGAAGTAAGGACTTATGATCCCAGCTACTGAGAGTGCTGCCAACAAACAGCCCTAAGCTAAGACCAACTACATAATTTGCGGGGTTCAGTACAAATGACAATGTGGGGCCTCTTGTTCAAATATTAAGAATTTCAAGGTGTTAGCAGTAGAGAATTAAACCAAGTGTGGGTCCTTTCTGAACAAGTTGCATGCCCATGAAGCCAGCCAACTTGTAACTGTGGTCTCAGCTGAAGAAAGCCACCTAAGCCAAAGCTGTATTCCTTCCCAGGAGGGGAAAATTCAATAGTTGTATTGACACAGAGAATACAAAAGTCCTGGTCCATCTCACCCCAATTTGGCATAACTTTTAGGGTTATTTCAACTACAAAGCTTACCCAGTAGGGTAAGCTACTGAGACTGTCCCATGCCTCAACTTCTCCCTGTTCCTGATTTGGCTCCCTTCCCTTCCCTTCCCTTCCCTTCCCTTCCCTTCCCTTCCCTTCCCTTCCCTTCCCTTCCCTTCCCTTCCCTTCCCTTCCCTTCCCTTCCCTTCCCTTCCCTTTTGCTTCACAGGTGTTGATCAGAACATTATCCTCTAATAAAATACCTGCCTTCAAATGTTCCCTAGGGTTGGCTTTCCATGGAGCCCAACCTACGGAACTGGACTTCCACAAAACCCTTGTGCTTACCTTAAAAACAGCACTGCAGCCTTTCCTGTGCCTATTATTTTGTCATACACTAATCTCCAGATGGCACTGAGCTGGCTAACCTGGTGGATCCTACTGTGGAGCCTCCAGGAGGGTAGGAGGCTGTGGTGTTTCTTGGTGTCCATGTTTGTTTGAGATCTTGTTAAAATTTATTGAGCACTTACTGTGGTAAATATTTTCAATAAATTAGGTTATTTAATTCTCACAATAAATCTTTGAGGTAGACATCCCAAATAGCCCCATTCTACAAATAAGGAATGAAAATAACAATAAAAAAAGTTAAGGAAACTCTCCACAGTCAAAGATGAAAAAGTGGCACAGCCAAGCTGTTAAAGCAAAGCTAGAGCTCTTGATTCCCACCCTATGATGCCTGTCTAATGTTATCTGTCCTCACTTGGCTTTTATTGCTCAACAAGGCACCTTCAAGTCAGCAGTCCCAGTCTACATATCCATTGTGGGCAAGAAGGGGTTAACTCAGCAGACCTGAATTTCACAAATCCCTGTATTTCCAAAAAGACCTGTTTTGATACCAGCCCTTGGCCAACTATAGACAACTGAGCTCTGAGTTTTTGGAATGTTCTGCCTTATTAGAATATTTTTATGCCTGAGGCTGTGGCCCCACTGTATAGATTTTACCTGATAGTTTAATTTAACAGCATGATTGCTGGCGAGCACCTGTTTTTGCATTGGGGGCTGGAGTCTGAGTAGCTGAGGTAAGTTATATAGGTGCTACATTTCTACATGATTGACCTCCAGTAAACTCTGGGCTCATGGCTCAGGTGAGGTTCCCTGGTTGGCAACACTATGCATCTGTGGTCACACATGCTGGGAGAATTACTAGTAAGTGCATCTTGTACAACTCCACTGAGAGGGGATACCTGAAAGCTTGTGCCTTGTTTATTCTTGACTTTGCCCCCTGAGCCTTTCCCTTTGATGATTTTAATCTGGACCTCTTGCTGTAACAAATCATAACCATGAGTATAACAGTTTCTGACTCCTGTAAGTCCTAGTGAGTCAAGTTGGAGAGTCGTCTTGGAGACCCTGACACATACAGCAACTGAAGAAACAATTTCACCTTAAACACAGTAAAATGGAACAAATCTTCATTTTTTTTTTGGTCTTTATTTGTTATCTTGTTCAGAATCTATTAGGGTCACACTGCAGCAGAATATATCAAGCTTCCAGAAAAGGAGGCATTGGAATTGCATTAAAACCCATTGTTCTCCTATCACTTACATATGCATCTAAACTAGAGAAACTTGTGTTTCTTAATTAGCAGATGTTATTGCTAGGTAGAAAGCTATAAGCTTGGTTTGATAGCATATTTTAATAATGCAAAAAAGACAAGAGTCTGGAGCCTGGGAATCAGATGATGCAGAGGTTTTATCAGAAAGAAAGGAGCTCCGTCGATGTTGCTCAGTGGTTGCACATTGATCCATGAACCAGGAGGTCAGGGTTCAATTCCTGGTCAGGGCACATGCCAAGGTTTCTGGTTCACCGTATCTAGAGCTTTACTGTGTATACAAATCATGTAAGACTTTAGTATTTTACTTCGAGGAACACCATAACTAACCAAAAGCAAAGATCTCTGCTAGTCAGGTGTCTATCACAATTAGATGATGCCAGTTAGCTCCTTTAGCCCTGGAATGCCACCATCTCATTCGGGGAGTCAAGCCTCTGTTATTTCTGGCCAACAGAGAATACCTGCCATGCTGCTCTTCAAGAATGCTAGGGATCCCCTCTTGCAGGTATTTCCCATAGATTCTCAGGAAGAAAATATACTCTTCCTGTAGGATATATTTAGACCTTGCATGACAAATGGACGTTAATATCCCAATTATTCTGAGCCTTTAGATATTTTCCTATTAAGTATGGCAAGGAAGTATGGCCTTATTAACTTTTTTAGTGCAAGCCACCAACAAGTCCTAATTGCTTATTTGAAGACCTATGAGACATGTGTTTGATATGAGCAGTGTATGTACCTCTGATGGGGAAGGTCAGGGATTTTGCTGATAAACTGCATTTTTATTAACAATCAAGAGCAATTTGAAAAAAAAAATGAACAATTCAGGAAAACTTAGCTTTCTCCATCTTGATTACATATGATTCTTAACAATGTCAATTTGTTTTAATTTTTTTCTCCATTTATATCAAGTAAACTTTAAGATGAAATCCTACAGCTAATTTATATCACAGAGTTTGAGTTTTTGATTAAATAATTCCTAAGGACAGTTCACATCTTCAAATAACTCAGCTGTCTTTGATAAAAAAAAAAAAATAAGTTTGTTTAATTTTGTTCCTTGGACTCAACTAGAATACAGTTATAAATTTTGAAAGGCTAAATATTTTGCTACTTTTTTCTATGAAATATATATTAGACTCAAAAATAAATATTATGTCTATATTATGAAAATTACTATTTCAACACAGGTTAAGTAGTAATTAATGTATTTGCTGATTATAAAAATATTATACTGTATTTGAAAAGAGCAGAGAAGCTCTAGGCTGCTAAATTACTGTTGGTTAAACATAAATATGGAAAATATGGGGAATATGAAATTTTTGAGTTTAGGTCTTCTATGATTACATGAACATCTGCTTATTCATTGTTCATGTATTTATGGTTTTGAGATATTCTCATTTTTGCACTCTTAAATAATTGCCAACATTTAAGAAATGTTTTTTTTAGATGTACACAAACCAAAATTTTGCCTGTCTTGCTTACTCAGTGTGAGAATGTGAAACAGAGAAAGAGAAAAATAGTATCTACTTGGTAACATTTCTCTAAACATGATGGTTTCCTCTCAGCCTGCGAAAATAACAGGGAAATTTCTCTGCTACTACCACCTTGTGGTTTAACATGTATGAATAGACTTGAAAAGACTCAGACATTATTTTGAATATTTTCTTCTGTTTTTGTTTTGTTTTTATTTTTGATAGAGAAAATCTGAGCTACATAACTGGTTATTTAGAAATAAATAATTCATCATAACATTGATTATACGTAAGAATTTGATTGACATATCTCATTTCTCAACTATTTATGATATAGTAGAATATAGGTTACATAGCATAGATTCATAGAAATTTCATCTTGAAGGAATTTTAGAGACAATCTAATCAAATCCTTTAATTTTACAAGTAATAAAATCAGGAAATAGTGATAAAGCCTTACTTAGTTTTCTATCATGATTGGGAAAGAGTAAAGGACAAAAACAGATGTGGTTCTTTAAATAGAAAAGGACAAATAATTTTAGAAAATAACTTTCTTAAGTTTGATAAGAATAGTTACAGGTTGTCAAAAGGTGCAAATTTCTTATTGTAAAATAAATAAATAAGTCCTGGAATGTAATGCACGGCATGGGAACTATAGTGAATAATATTGTAATCCATATATATATATATATATATATATATATATATATATATATATGCCTAAGCAACCATCGCAACCGAAACAACCAAACAGATGACCGAACAGGCTGCATGGGGCAACCAGGCCGGCAGGGGGGTTAGTGAGGGCTGACCAAACAACTGAGCAGCAGGCTGCGTGGGGCGACCAGGCCAGCAGGGGGGTTAGTGAGGAACAACCAAACGACTGAACAGCAGGCTGTGTGGGGTGACCAGGCTGGCAGGGGGTTGCAGTGAGGGGCGACCAGGCTGGCAGGGGGGGCAGTTGGGGGTGACCAGGCTGGCAGGGGGGGCAATAAGGGGTGACCAGGCCGGCGGGGGAGGAGTTACAGGTGACCAGGCCAGCAGGGGGATAGTTGGGGGCAACCAGGCCGGCAGGGGGGGCAGTTGGGGTGACCAGGCCATCAGGGGTGGCAGTTAGGGGTGATCAGGCAGGCAGGCAGGTGAGCAGTTAGGAGCCAGTGGTCCCAGATTGTGAGAGGGATGTCTGACTGCCAGTTTAGGCCCAATCCCACAGGTATCCCACAGGGATCGGGCCTAAACTGGCAGTCGGACATCCCCCAAGGGGTCCGGGATTGGAGAGGGTGCAGGCTGAGCTGAGGGGAACCCCCCCACAATGAATTTTGTGCACCAGGCCTCTAGTATTTATTTGAAAGTTGTTAAGAGAGTAGATCTTGAAAGTTCTCATCACAAGAAAAAAAAAGTAACTCTGTAGTGATGGACGTTAACTAGACCTATTGTGGTGATCATTTCACAATATATACAAATACCAGATCATTTGCTGTACACCTGAAACTAATATAATACGTCAATAACTTTTTTCTTACAGCTGCATAGTATTATTGTGCTAAGTGAAGTAAGCCAGTCAGAGAAAGACAAGTATCACATGATCTCACTTATATGTAGAATCTAATGAACAAAATAAACTGGATGAATAAAACAGAACCAGAACCAAAGGCATGGAAACATGGAACAAACTGATAAATCTCAGAAGGAATGTGGGATGGGGAAGCAGGAAGAGATTAACCAAAGAACTTACATGCATATGTGCATTCCCCATGGACACAGATAGTAGGGTGGTGAAGGCCTGGGGCAGGGTGGGAACTGGGTAGAGAGGTGCAATAGGAGTAAAAGGGGAGGGAACATCTGTAATACTCTGAAAAATAAATACTTTTTATAAAAAAGATCATTTGCACCCTAGCCAGTTTGGCTCAGTGGATAGAGCATCGGCCTGTGGACCAAAGGGTCCCGGGTTTGATGCCAGTCAAGGGCATGTACCTCTGCTGCAGGTTCCTCCCAGCCCAGGCTCTGGTCAGGGTGCATGCATGAGGCAACCAGTCAATGTGTTTCTCTGGCATCAATGTTTCTCTGTCTTCCCCTTTCTCTTCCACTCTCTCTAAAAATCAATGGAAAAATATCCTCGGGTGAGGATTAAAAAAAAAAAAAAAAGATCATTGGCTAAGAGAGCCCATCATTCCAAGTACACTTGCTGTAACTTAACAACATTCTTAAGTAGACGTACATCTGAAGATGACACTCTTCATTTGTTATTTATGCACCAGATAATTCAGAATTTATAGCCAAAATAGGCCCACATTCTTCTCTATAGTACCATAATACTTTATTTTTCTTAAGTTCTATATATCTTTAAAATTTTGGTTACCATCTTTTTCTTTGAAGAGACCTTAGAATATTTGCACCTTCTTCTCACCACTTTTAAGATTAATTTGTCAATTGATGACTATTTTCTGAGTCACTTTTGCATATATATATATATATATATATATATATATATATACACACACACATATATATATATAGGAGCCAGAATATATATATATTCATTCAGTTTATTTCTCACCAGATTCACCAGATGTCCAGGATTATTCCTTGCATACAGTGGGTAACTGATAAATACCATAGAATAGAGATTGCTATTATACCAGTAAATTATCCCTATCCTTCCAAAAAACTTTTTCTGAAGATCAATTTGGGTTCCATAAATGAAGAAAATTATTACCCATGTAGTACCAGCTGGCAGCACAGATACAGAAAATGAAATGTCTCAAGCTCAATTCAAAAGAGAAAATTTTCACAAAAATTTTATAGATTTCCCCTTCACATTTTATATTAACTTGTCCAACTCCCCCCAATTCCTTTCCATCACCATAGCAATTCAAAACCAGTACAGAACAATTTAGGATTATAATCAAAAGAAACAAAAAAAAGCAATTTGAATATTTCTTCTTAGGATTATATCCAATATTCTTATCTTCTGTCTGCAGAATATTACAATATTGACCTATCATGCTTGCTAGCTAATCCTGGAAGTACTTTCTATTTATCCAAGTGCAATAACTCAGTAGCTATGGAAGTGTATTTCCCATGGAGCCAAGGGAGACAACTCTTCAGGACCCTCTTCCAAGTTTTGAAATATGTATTCATAATTTTGTATTTTTTAAATATATTTTTTCGGTTTCAGAGAGGAAGGGAGAGACAGAAACATCAATGATGAAAGAGAATCATTGACAGGCTGCCTCCTGCATGCCTCCTACTGGGGACCAAGCCCAAAACCTGGGCATGTGTCCTGACTGGAAATCAAATCATGACCTCTTGGTTCATAGGTCAGTGCTCACCCACTGAGCAACACCAGCTAGACTGTATTCTTTTTCTTAAAGTAAGCTGCCCAGATTGTATAAATGTTGGACCCTGCAAAACCTGGATCTGCCTTTAGATACTGGTATGCTTTTTAAGTCCATGTGTGTCTTCCCACAATGTCTAGCATCCATCCCTCAAGAGATACCAAAATGACCTCAATTCTGCAGAAGTAAAACGTAAAAGTCAGGGAAGTGGTTCCTAGATTAATTTACTACAAATGAGTCTGTAAAACTCCTTAAGTGTTGGAATGAAATATCAAGCACCTACAAATAGTCTACTTCTTTAAGTAAGTACAGAATTATCCAGTATAGTTTATTTTCGATAATGAAATTCACTTTTTAGCACGTCTTATTAACCATAAAGAAAGAATAAGAAAAACAAATATATTGGTGGGATAGGATAAAAAACTAGAGCCATGGGAAGCTGACCAGAGAAAGTTAAAAGGATTTTCTTTCTTTAATAGTTATCTAGCAAAAGTACCCATATGGTGATGAAGATTGCTTTTTGGGCCTTTCCATGAATAATGAGTTTGTGATACAAGATCAGGATTATACTACTTTTCATAAAATAGAGAAGAAACTTAGAAATACTTAGAGAAACACAAACAGGATTTAAAAAGGTATACAACACTGGCATCGTTGTCCCCACTTAATACATGAGGCAATGGAAGACAAAGGATGCTCTCTCACCAGCAATGAATACAACACACATAATATAAGCGGCCAGTTTAAATTTAAACTATACTTGCAACATAGAATACAAAGGTCAAAAAAGACACTGAATCTATTGGGGGAGGGGTTATTTATTTATTTATTTATTTATTTTTTAGAGGAAGAAGCCTATACCAGCATCCTTGGCAGGTAAAAGATAATTAAAAAATAAGACCTTAGGTTAGTTTGTGAGAAAGGAGACAAAGAGAATGGCATCAATATACTTTCTATGTTAAGTAAATAATGAAGAGATAAGACAGCAATAAGGAAGAAATCTCCCTTTGTAATTCTCTTTGGAGGATCCAACAGAGGTCAAATCTGTGTTCCCTCCTGGGGCACCTCACAATTTGAAAGGAGCAAACAGATTGAAGGTCAGGAAACTACAATACAGTAATTACTGCATTTAGATCTGAAGAGGAGAAAAAAAAATAAAAACAATACTGAGGAAAGGGAGGGATGGGGGGCCACTAGCACAGAGAATAATGGGATTTAAAGTCAAAGTAATCAGAAATGTAATTGTGATTACCTTACCAAATTCAGTCATCTGGATGAATAGAATAGTACTCAATGAGATATGCTAAAGGACCCAAATATTATAAATGAAAACTTCTGTAGCCATTAAAGTAATATACTTTATTAGTTTCATTTTCATTGACAAGAGCAAGATTTTGTTTTTCTTGGTATTTCAAATGCTGTGGAAGAAAATTTCCTCAGGACAAATCAATTTCACAGATAGGATGCATCTAAAAATTTAAATCTGTTTTGGTCTTTAGTCAACAGTCCACTTCAGATCTGCCTGCTTACTGAGTAGTGGAGACAGAAGGTGAGCCTTTGAGATTTCACAGGGCAGCTTCAGGGCCAGGGGAAGGCAAAGGCTCATTAATTCTATCACTTCACTGAGATGGTAGTCCTAGAACTTGCAAGAAATTATCCCAGCATAACAATTTATTTCTAGTTAACTTTTGCCCCATGGTTTCTATTTGATGCTGAAGTTCATTGAATATGCCTGACAAAACTTCTATTACAGTGTTTAATTGGTATATATTAAGCTATATTGTGGATAATTAGAAATGGATCAAAGTTTTGTCTTCTATAAAGGAAAGCAGAGCTTAGTTAGGCTATTTCCTCAGCAGTCTAACTTTCTGATGTGGTTTAAAGGTGAAAATAAATTAGTAACCTGTTCTTGAATAGGATTAAGTAACTTGCCAAGCAGAGAAACTTCAATTTCTGTTTACTGTCACTTCATTTTAGCTCCATAAGGCACAGGTTTTAAACTGTTAGGATACATACAACAAAAATAAATTATCTTAACAAGAGTACTCAGTCCCATTTGATTACCACTATTTACATTAAACCTATTCAAAACTTGATAGATAAAGTGAATATCCTCTGATAATAAAGCCTATGATAGTTTGGTGTTATGTCTTAAATAAGGACAATTATAAACAAGAAGCTTCTAATAATGCTAGAGAGCATGTTAAAATACACTCTTAGATGCTAATGGAAGGTTTATGAATTATTATAAAATATTTCTGGAACAATTCAACAAATTCTATCAAAAAGGCATTATATTGTTTACATTTCTCATGAATAACTTTCCTTCTAAAAATATGTCTTAAGGGAAAAATAGAAATTCAACCAAATATTAATGTAAAATTATGACATAGCATTATTTGTAATATTGAATTAGTGGGATCAATTTTAAGCATTAACAAGAAGAAATTGTTTAAGTAAAATATCCCATATTCAATTGAAAAACTATCAAAAATATCCTTAATCATGAAATCCACAAAAACATTAAAGACAGAAAAAGTATTTACATTATAATATAAACTAAAAGATAGGATATGATTAATTCATCATAATCTCAACAATAGCTAGAGGTAGAGCTAGACAGAAAAATACACTAAGGCATAAAACAGTAGAAATCTCTTGGAATTATGGGAAATGGTTATCTCTGGATTTTCTACAATGAGCATGGATCAGTAATGTAAACATAAATACTGAAGATTTGGATCTTTACTTGAACATTCAAAGATATTAAATAGCTCTATTCTTGGAGGAGAAACCAAGATGGCAGCTTAGGTAAACACCTAAACTGCAGCCTCGCACAATAATTTCTAAACTACAACTAAAAGACAAAACGGACATCATCCAGAACCACAGGAAGGCTGGCTGAGTGGAAATTCTACAACTAGAAGGAAAGAGAAAAGCACACTGAGACTTAGAGGAGCTGCAGGAGGCAGAGGTACTGAGACACGATTGGAGAAGACTGGCAACTGAGTATGCGGCTGGCTTTTTCAAGCAGGAGAGAGACAAAAGCTCCTGACTGCACTGAACTCCAGATCCGGGCGAGACTCTGGGGACCCAGACTCATTCAGGGAGAAACTGGACTGTCTGGCAGTGGGCAGAACTCGAGGGCACATTTCTCTCAGAGGTGCTTGCAGCGATTACCAAGGGACACTGAGATACAGGGGCCTATTAGGGCAGGGCTGATGGAAAACCAATGCTGTCTGCTCTGCCCTGAGACTCCGCCCCATCCAAGCTGAGCACAGAGGCTTTTGCAGGTCTTGTCTCATAAGGGTGTCTCCAGCACAGAAGTTCTCCCAGCATAGACACAGCTGATCCTCACAGCCAATTGGCCTGGAGGTCAATTCCTCCCAGTGATACCAACAACAATCAAGGCTTAACTACAACAAGACTGTGCACACAGCCCACAAAGGGGTGCACCAAAAGTGTCCACCTCAGGTAACTGGGGAGGCTGAGCCACTGGGCCCTATAGGACACCTAGCACACAAAGCCACTCTATCAACTCAGGGAATAGCCAAAATGCGTAGACAAAGAAACAGATCACAAATGAAAGAAATGGAGGAAAGCAAACAACTGGATATAGAGTTCAAAACCACGGTTATAAGGTTTTTTAAGATTTTCCTAGAAACAGCCAATAAATTTAGCGAAACCCTTGAGGATATGAAAAAGGACCAACTAGAAATTAAGCATACACTGACTGAAATAAAAAATATTATACCAAGACCTAAAAACAGACTAGAGGATCACAAGAATCAAGTCAAAGATTTGAAATACAAAGAAGCAAAAAACACTCAGCTGGAAAAGCAAAAAGAAAAAAGAATCCAAAAAGTTGAAGAAGCCTCTGGGACAACTTCAAGCGTACCAACATCCGAATTATGGGGGTGCCAGAAGAAGAGAGAGAGCAAGATACTGAAAACCTATTTGAAGAAATAATGACTGAAAATTCCCCCCACCTGGTGAAAGAAATAACTTACAAGTCCATGAAGCGCACAGAACCCCAAACAAAAGGAATCCAAAGAGGACCATACCAAGACACATCATAATTAAAATGCCAAGAGCAAAAGACAAAGAGAGAATATTAAAAGCAGCAAGAGAAAAACAGTTAGATACTTACAAGGGAGCACCCATACAACTGTCAGCTGATTTCTCAACATAAACTATGCAGGCCAGACGGGAGTGGCAAGAAATATTCAAAGTGATGAATAGCAAGAACCTACAACCAAGATTACTCTACCCAGCAAAGCTATCATTCAGAATTGAAGGGCAGATAAAGAGCTTCACAGATAAGAAAAAGCTAAAGGCGTTCATCACCAACAAACCAGGATTACATGAAATGCTGAAAGGTATTCTTTAAGAAGAGGAAAAAGAAGAAAAAGGTAAAGATAAAAATTATGAACAACAAATACATATCTATCAACAAGTGAATCTAAAAATCAAGTGAATAAAAAATCTGATGAACAGAATGGACTGGTGAATATAATAGAATCAGGGGCATAGAAAGGGAGTGGATTGCAATTCTCAGAGGGAAAGGGATGTGGGGGGTGCGGGAAGAGACTGGACAAAAATTGTACACCTATGGATGAGGACAGTGGGTGGGGGGGGTTAAGGGCAGAGGGTGGGGTGGGAACTGGGTGGAGGGGAGCTATGGGGGAAAAAAGAGGAACAATTGTAATAATTTGAACTTAATCCATATTAAGCATACAACTACTCCGCCAACAAGTGAGGATTAAGAGTATGAAGTAATACAATTTAGAGTATGCATCTCTTAAACTCTGAGGGACCCCACAAGACTTGCAGCTAGAAAGCAATGGGCAGCAGCAGCTCGACTTGGGCTAACCCCCTGACCCTGTCCCCATGGTCCCTTTTCTCTGACTTCTTAGTGAGCCAAAGCAGCCCAGCCTAGGCTCATTTCCCCACTTAGTCCCTCTCCTGTTGTTACTACTGTCCTAGGCCCTTGCTTGTTTCACTGTCCCCAAGTTTAATGAACATTCTCTAAAACTCACCTGGACTAGTCTTGTGTGGGCAGTGGGGTCAGATCAGACCTAAGTTTAGCCACCTAGGTGAATTCTGGCTAGGTAAGAATTCAGAGCCAAGATTCAAAACCATAAGAGAAAATTTATTTATAGAATCACAGAGAAAGAACAAGTAATTTGTATAAGAAATGGGCTGAGGAAAAAGTTTTAGAGGCAAAGGAAGAGTAAACACACTATGAGCACTGAGAAACTACTGACAAAGAATGATTTGTAATTGCATATCTGTTTATGGCCTGTCAATACATGAACCTCCATTCTCTCTAATAGATGCTATTTTTGCTTTTCTTTCCAGCACTCGCTGCTTTCTGCTTTATAGCATATTTCTACAAAAGGATCAAGCTTTGATTTTAAGGATCCCAATGTGTTCTACTGCCTACCCAACCTTAATTCAGTCATTCAACTGAAATAATTCATCCTCACCCCAATCCAAACTCCACTCCTTGGCTCTAAAAGGTTCTTAATCCAATCCCACACTCATAGGGCCATAGAAATGTTTTTTCATCCCACTGCAACACTGAATCATAGTAATTTTCCATTATGCTATTGAGTTGTACCCACAATCTAAGGCTTACAAGATTGTTCTTCCTTGCGTCCTCCATGGTATTAATAAATGAGAAATACAAAAGTTGAACTATTTATAAAAATTAAATATTTAAATGCTGCACGATTCTAGAAAAATATGGATTAGTCAGATTCAAGTACAGAATGTCTCTTTTTATAAGTTTTAAGTGTTAATTATATAACCCAGGGCAGAAATAATATTCTTTATACAGCACTTATTATCTCCAAAAGATGCTTTTAAAACAGATGAAACAAAGGGAAGATATTAAAAATCCTGGACATTTATTTAAATTAGTTTAATTTTCCCAAGATTGGTCGGACTCAGAAATAAGTAGTGCATATTGGTGCTGAGATCACATGATCTGAAGTGTGCCAGCCAGGGAGTCCCTCCACTAGTGGTTAGACAGTACTAAACATTTGTGATTTTTTTTTTTCCTCCCTCAGGAAACAAAAGAAAATGCTCAATTATGAAGCAGTGATACAGGTTGCTAATTTTATAATGATGGTCCCCAAGATTAAGCAGCAATCATTGTCTTTGGTAATATAATTGATAATTCAAAAACATCCAAAAAAGAAAAATCGCTTAATATAAAGATAATGGGCTTGGGATGGCTGAGCTGGAACATTTTGTCTAGATTTGTGAATTCCAGTATACACCACTTTTAAAAATGATGCTTTGGATTGAGAATGTAAAATTATTTATTCCCTTCATAGGTTTTGCGATGAGAAAAAAAAACACCACACAAACCTTAACTAGCTGACACAAACAATATGAAGTAATTTTAACAAAAGGGTACTTGATAAAATAGATATTTTATACCCATTCAGCAAAGATAACATTGTAATTATGAATTCCTGGGTCCTAAGAGCTCACCTGGCACTGCCTTTTTCTTTCCAATGGCCCAAAGTCATTGTGGCTTCTGAAATGTAACCAAGGACAGTAATCAAGGTTTAATGGTCTATCAGAGAAGGCATCATAGACTCAGGGTACTTGATTCCAAAGTCTCTAATTAGTAATTTGCTTGTTTTTGTTTGTAGTTGGTCAGAATGTTCAGGAGAATAAGCATTAATTTAATATTTCTATAGAACTGGAAGACTATTACTTCAAAAGATATCTCTGAATTGTTTTATATCTAAAAAACAATTTATACAATTTATATATTCATATATGTCTGAGGCAAACAAGTCAAATAATTATGTATATATCATTAGAAAACAATGTTTATGGTTTAAGACAGTGGTCGACAAACTCATTAGTCAACAGAGCCAAATATCAACAGTACAACGATTGAAATTTCTTTTGAGGACCAAATTTTTTAAACTTAAACTTCTTCTAATGCCACTTCTTCAAAATAGACTTGCTTAGGCCGTGGTATTTTGTGGAAGAGCCACACTCCAGGGGCCAAAGAGCCTCATGTGGCTCGCGAGCCGTGGTTTGCTGACCACTGGTTTAAGGGAAATAGACACAAATATAGAATCCATAGATTTAAGTAACAACTTGTAATTCAAGTTTACAATAGGAAATAGCAGTATGAACTTAAGATGCATTTTTATTAAGTAAAAGTAAATGATGGGGAAAATCCAAAACACTGACAATACCAAATGCTAGCAAGGAAATAAAGCAACAAGAAATCTCATTAATTGTGGTCAGAATCCAAAATGGTAGAGACACTTTGGAAGACAGTTAAGCAATTTCTTATAATACAAACATACTCATCCTAGAATTCAGCAATCTTGCTCCTTGGTATTTACCCAACTGAGTTGAAAATTTATGTCCACACAAAAAAACTGCACAGAGATGTTTATATGCTGTCTATAAGAGATGTTTATATGCTGTCTACTTCAGAACAAAAGATACACACAGGCTAAAAGTACAGGGATGTAAAAATATATTTCATGCAAATGGAAATGGAAAAAACTGGGGTAACAATACTTATACATGACAAAATAGACTTCAAAACAAAGGCCTTTAAAGAGACAAAGAAGGTCACTACATAAAACTAAAGGGATCAATCCAACAAGAGGATATAACCCTTGTAAACATATATGCACCTAATATAGGAGCACCTAAATATATGACAATCTTGGTGGACTTTAAGGAAGAGATTGACAGCAATACAGTCATAGTAGGGGATTTTACACCCCACTGTCATCAATGAATAGACCTTCTAGGCAAAAATCAACAAGGCAACAGCAACTTTAACAACACACTAGATCGGATGAATTTAATTGATATTTACAGAACATTTCATTCCAAAGCAGCAGAATATACATTCTTCTCAAGTGCACATGAAACATTCTCAAAGATAGACCACATATTAGGAAACAAACTAAACAGTTGTTTGCTTACAGCTATATTCCAGCTTTAAAAGGGAGAGGGATGATAAAATTAGAATATCCCCACTTTGTAAACCTATAATGAAATAACGAATCTAAACAATGATCATCAATGTTTGTTGATATCATAAAATGAAGAACAACCAGACATTAAGGCCTCCTGACAGAATTATACAATAACATTCATGAAATAATTCTAACCAAATAAAATAAAAAATCAAACCTGAATCTGATGCAGCCATGGGCAAACTACGGCCTGCGGGCCGGATCCTGCCCGTTTGGCTGTTCTATCCGGACCGCGGAGCTGAAAGAGCGGAGGGTTCTCTTGCTCTCCCCTCCGCTCCTTTACTTTGAATTTATATTAGTTCACACAAACACTCCATCCATGCTTTTGTTCCGGCCCTCCGGTCCAGGTTAAGAATCCATTGTGGCCCTCGAGTCAAAAAGTTTGCCCACCCTGGGAGGAAATGCAGGTAAAATAAACACATCAAACAAAGCCACGGAGATATAAAGCAAATTGGGGAGAACAAAGGTCAGCAGTTGGGAAATTTTGAATACCCACTGGATATTTAATTACTCTGTAAAATTACTGTGCATTTCTAAATGGTATAACAGGTATTGCAGTTGTGCTTTTAGAAGGGTCTTTATATTTTAAAAATATTTAATGAGATATTTAAAGATAAAAGATACTATGTCTGGAATTTGCTTCAAAATAATCCAGTTGAGCTGAATGGGTAGGAACAAAACTGAAATAAGTTTGTTCATTAGTGATAATTGTTGAAGACATGTGATGAGTACATAGAGGGTTCTTTTATATGTTTGTATTTGTTTGAAGTTTTCCATCATAAAAAAAGGTTTTATAATGATACTATCACAACAGAATGAGAAGAATACTTGATATCCTTCCATACATTTCCCCAATACTTAATATAAAATCAGCAAATACTCCAATGACTATCCAAATTATAATTAGAATGATTCAAACCTAATTTAGAAAAGATCTAATTTATTCAATTCTTTAGGTTGCAAATTTAGGCTCACCTTAATTTATATCTGTTCAGTTATTTTGAGTTCTAGACTAAAAGAAATTCTGTTTAAAATATCTGCAATCAATATGTATTTGAAAAGTATAGGTAGATAAAATAATATTAGGCAAATTGCTCTCTTGTAGGAATTTTGGGAGAAGAAACTTTTTAACTACCTTTAAATAGAGAGACCTGGAGACCTAAGAAATATTTCTGACTTACATAAGGAAGCAGATGTCAGGGTAGCAATTATCAATTTTTTAAAAAAAAGTGCTTCTAAACATAAACTTTATATGATAAAATAAGGTAAAAATAATTTAAATGCTTAGTACTACAGAAAACGATTCAATGAAAGCAAATAAAACAGGCCATGAGATGGTATGGGAGAATCTAACCTCAGAAAAGAGTTGAGAAAGAGTACAGACATGAGAATGTTTCATTCATGCTCAGTATGGAGAGAATAAGAGCCCACATGTAAACCAAAGAATGTATATGAGCTTATTGAACTGAAAGAAGTTCTGTAATACCCTACCTACTACAAAAGAAGTTCTTTTAACAATAATGTTCATATGGCAAGAGATACTAAGACTATGATATGGTATAACAAATTGATGGCTGAGATAAATACAAATGAAATGCATACCTGAGATATGAGGCTTTACCAAAGCCCATTTTGGGATTGTTAGGACTGATGAAGATTGGAAGATGCTCAGGAGACAAATTTTATAAATGGAGAGACTATGGCAATATGATATACTAGAGGCCCAGTGTACAAATTCATGCATGGGTGGGGTCCCGCCTGCCCGCCCTGACTGGAGCCAATCAGGGCCAGGCCAGCCAGGGGGAGGGGATGTGGGAGGTTGGCTGCCAGCTCCACCCCAGATAGGGGCCGGGCCGGCGGGGGAGAGGAAAGGGGCCATGGGAGGTTGGCCGGCCAGCCCCAACCTAACCTCTCATGGCCCCTCTGCCCGGCTGGCCAGCCCCACCCCCAATCGGGTCAGTTGGATGGCCACAGCCTGTGTCATAGCAACTGGTCATTCCAGTCTTTCCAGTTGTTCAGGTCACTTGGCTTTTATATATATAGATGTCCAGTGTGTGTCATGGCATCTCCTGCATTGAGCATCTGCCCCCTGGTGGTCAGTGTGCATCACAGCTACCAGTGGGATGGATGGACACTTAGCTTTTTATATCCTATCTAATAAAAGAGTAATATGCAAATTAACCATCACTCCGCTATACCCACAAGCCACACCCACAAGCCAGGCCCACCAGCCAATCAGGAGCGAATATGCAAATAAACCCAACCAAGGTGGCTATGGCCACAGAGAGCAGGAGGGAGGCTTGGGTTTCCACGGCGATGGAGGAAGCCAAGCTTTCCGCCTGCCCTTGCCGGCCTAGGCCTCCACTCAAGGCTACAAAGTTTCAATGATAGAAGATACATAAAACCAAACAGAAATGGTGGCAGCCACGGAGCTGGAAAGAGCAGGAGGCTAGGGTTGCCCGCGGTGATGAAGGAAGCCAAGCTTTCCACACACCCTGGCCAGCCCAGGCCCCGCTTAAGGCTACAAAGTTTCAATTATAGAAGATACATAAATCCCAGTAGAAATGGCTGCCGCCACTGAGTAAGCAGAAGGCTTGGCTCCACTCCAGGCTACAAAGTTTCAATTGTAGAAGATAAATAAACCCCAGATACAAGGGCCTCTGCTTGGGTCGCCAGGGGGCGTGACCGGCCTGCAAACCACCACAGGCCCCTCACCCAGGCTGCCCCACACCCCAAGGGAACCCTCACCCTGATCCGGGACACCCTTCAGGGCAAACCAGCTGGCCCCCGCCCATGCACCAGGCCTCTATCCTATCTAATAAAAGAGTAATATGCAGATTGACCATCACTCCAACACACAAGATGGCTGCCCCCATGTGGTCAAAGATCCTGCCCCCATGTGGACACAAGATGGCCACCACAAGATGGCCAGCAAGGAAGGGCAGTTGGGAGGAACCAGGACTTCAAGGGAGGGCAGTTGTGGGCGATCAGGACTGCAGGGGAGGGCAGTTGGGAGGGACAAGGCCTGCAAGGGAGGGCAGTTGGGGGCAATCAAACCTGCAGGGGAGGGCAGTTAGGGGTGACCAAGCCAGCAGAGGAGGGAAGTTGGGGGCGACCAGGCCTGCAGGGAAAGGCAGTTGGGAGGGACCCAGGCCTGCAAGGGAGAGCAGTTGGGGAGGACCAGGCCTGCAGAGGAGGACAGTTAGGGGTGACCAGGCCTGCAGGGGAGGGCAGTTAGGGGTGACCAGGCCTGCAGAGGAGGGCAGTTAGGGGCAAAAAGGCTGGCAGGGGAGCAGTTAGGCATCAATCAGGCTAGCAGGGGAGTGGTTGGGGGTGATCAGGCTGGCAGGCAGAAGTGGTTAGGGGCAATCAGGAAGGCAGGCAGGCAAGCAGTTGGGAGCCAGCAGTCCTGGATTGTGAGAGGGATGTCCAACTGCCCGTTGGTGGGCAGGTGGATATCCCTCGAGGGATCCCAGATTGGAGAGTGTGCAGGCTGGGCTAATGGACACTGCCCCCCCGTGCACGAATTTTGTGCACCGGGCCTCTAGCATATAGATAAACTGAGCAGCAAAAAGTATCACAAGGCCCTGAAAATAATTGTGCACATTTCTTTTGGAAACCATATATATAACCAGAGCATTTTGAATAAACATACATAGAACTATAGATAATAACAAACTCAACTATAAAAAGATAATACTGCTTATCATAAGAAAGGAATTTTCTGATGTTGCATAAATTTGAGGCCTACATTTCTGTATATTAGACTTCAACTTTAAGATAGCTCACAGATAGCAATAATCAAAACATTAACTATATATTCAAGCCAGATTACTTGCATTACAATCCTTGAGTGAAACAGTATCTAATGCACATTATTTTCTCACTAGGGGCCCAGTGCACAAAGTCGTGCACCTTGAGTGGCACTGTGGGCTAAGAGGCTGCAGTTGGCACAGCGGCGGGTCTCAGCCCATTCTCCGTGCCCTTGCCCAGCCCCTCCCACCACCGCCCCGGTCCCTGTCTGCCAACAGCCCCACTCCTGCCACCACTGCTCCCATGTGTTGATGGCGCCAGCCCTGCTCCCACCAGCTGATGGTGTGGAACCATTGGGCCAGCGCCAGCAGTGGGTGCGAGTGGGCTGGCGCCTTCAGTGGGTGTGAGCGGCAGCTGCTGCCCTGATCACTCCTCAGGAGCAGGGGGAGGTGAAGAAGCCCTGAGGGGCAATCGGGGCCAGCAGCCACTGCTCACACCTGCTGATGGAGTGAGCGATCGGGACCAGCGCTGGACACCAGCAGCAGGTGTGACTGGCAGCTCCGACGCTGGCAGCAGGTGCGAGTGCCGGGTGGGACTGTGGCACTTGGGAGCAAAGAACTTTCAGTAACCATCAGAGGCTCACCCTGATTACAGTGACCAGCACCCTGCCTTGGTCTGGTGCCCCTGCTCACCTGCTCCACCATCCCGCTGCAGCCGACGCCCATCATGTTCCATGCTCTGCCACTTGCTGCCAATGCCCTCCATGTTCCACGTGTGCCCCCTGGTGGTCATAGCAACTGGTTGTTAGGTTGTTCCTCGGTTCAGTCTATTTGCATATTAGCCTTTTATTATATAGGATAATGCATTTACTTGATTATTACATTACAAAGTATTTTTTGATGATTACAGAGTTTTAGTTTTATAAACTGAGAATGATATCTGGAGATGGCTGTGGTGATGGTTACACAACAATATGAATGTAACTTAATACCACTGAATAGTACACTTAAAATGGTTAACATAGTAAATTTTATTTTAATTTTATGTTTATTTTAACACAATTTTAAATATTGGAAAAAAATTAGAGAGACATTAGTGGGGGGGAAATATAAGTATGGTGCAGGATCAAACCATTTTATATATTAAAATTATCAAGGGATTATGCAAAAATAACACACAGACACAGACTACATTATGGCAATTACCAGAGGGAAAGGTGGGTAGGGTGAGGGAGAAGATGGGAAACGGGGGATAAATGGTGACAGAAAGAGACTTGATTTTGGGTGGTGAACACACAATACAATCTACAGATGATGTATTATAGAGTTGTACACTTGAAACCTGTATAATTTTATAGAACAATGTCACCCCAATAAACTCAATAAAGTATTTTTAAAAGTTATCATGTATAATTTAGGAACAGTCATGAAAACTTAAGTATTAAATGTACTGAAATAAAACAGGAAAATGTTAAATAATGTAATTTTATCATCTAGCATTAAAAACCTAAGTGACACTAATAAATTCAAGCATCCAGAAATAAATTGAAGCATCAGTACATACTCTGATAATAGTAAAAAACAATTTAATTACCATTTCTTTGTATGAATACATATATTATAAAAGTTTTCTCTGTGTTCCACTTATTTTTTATCTAATGCATAAAGAAATAATTTTATGTATCTGATACATTCTTTTGGGAGACAATTCTCTATGGTCTCTCCTGTTTCTGCATAACTTTGTGAGAAAAGGCACTAACTGCCTTTGTTCTATACTCTTTTTAACGATGCTTGTATTGAAAACAGCTTTAGAAGATACACGTAGTGTCTCACTTGGAGCAAGAACAGATTTCCCTTTTGAGAAAGGGACAGATATAAGCCATTCAAATTCCCAAAGTTCAAGGTTCCTCTACTTTCATGGAGTCCACTGCATAAACCATGTCATCTTGCTTCCTTCATGTCACCCTGTGGAAATTGTGACTTGGGAAGTTGGAACCAAAATGCTACTATTTTGGCTACTGTTATTGCTCTGAGTTTTACCATTGTAATTGGCTAGTTACTAATAACAGGAAAGGAGCAGAAGGAAGGCCAGACATTATGAGCATGGCTATCTGGGCAGCTTCACCAGGAAGCTGCGATTTCACACTCCCAGGGAACTACAGGCCCATTCCCTGCAAATCAGTGGGGGAAGGGACTGGACAAAGGGGAGATGGGTGCATATGCAGTCAAGTCAGGGTGATGCAGGGAAGGTGCCTGTCAGTCTAACCTGGAACAGAGATCACTGACCAGAGCCGGTGGGGCCACTGCAAGCCCACAAAATTTTGGGAATATATAATCCCCCAAACAAGGAAGTTCTCTCTCTTGGATCTTGGCTCTCCTGTTGCTCTCTTGTTTCTCTGGTTTTACTCCTGCTTTCTTGCATTCACCCATGTCCCCTCCATAGTCATGTGGCCCTAGAGACTGCATGGCCCGCAGCCTTGTGGACCCCACATGCAATGGACTGGTGGACTGCAGCTGAAATACAGACTAAGCTAATCTGATATGCAAATATGGAATGGAAACTCTGGGCAATGGCTTTAATCCTAGCTCTGCTGAAAGAAAAAAATGGGACTTTTTCCTTGGCAGGGCAGAGGGAAATAAGACAATGGAAACTTGAATCTAATCCCACACAAAGAAATATCACTCATTCTCCCATGCAAGGCTCAGAAAATTCTTTTTCTCATGACATTGCAAGAAGCCCACTTCCACCAGCAACAGAGCTCCCCACCAACAATATGAGTAATAAATGGTATTGTGTCTCTGAACCAGGAATCTTGTATCTTCAACCAGCATCTAGGAAACTGTCAGCCTAATTTTTCTTGCAATTGGGTAAAATCTCAGGTCCTTGTTACTCTGTTATATGTGTTTTAATGTATTAAGTAATGTTTAGTCATAAAAATATTAAAAGGAATTGAAAAATGTGTTTTATTTCTAAATATTTGAAAAGTCTGTTTCATAGTTGTTTCTACAAATACTATGAATTATCACAGATACTCTACATGTGTTTCTTCACTTCTGCTTTTACTGATTTCCTTGAAAAGTATTACTTAGAAATCATTCCTACTCGACCAAACTATCAAGGTTTAATTATGCCCAGTTCATATAACTACTGGTAATCCAATCAGATATGGCTAAATATGAGAGGAGATGAGATTGAATAATGACAAATATGACTTTCTAAAGCTGTCATCATGAGCAGGGACTCTAGAAGAACATATTCTATTTTTCTGAAGGGTTCTTTATTATTCTGGGTACCAACACTAGAATGTATCTTAGTAATTCACCCTGTTTAAATCACCTCAATAGCAGTTATTAACTGTTAATATCTCTTTGCCTCAATTTCTTCTTAACAAAAAAAAATACAATCAATAGTCAAATTACAATTATGTTCTGAAAACTGCTGAGCAAATGTACTGAGTTCTTTACATAAAAGGCATTATAGATGAAAATTATTATTTGCTTTCAACACTCCTCCTGAGGGACTGCCTTTGTGTTTCACTCCAAAGAAAATGCAATTTGTTCCCAGTAGGTAAGCTTCTTTCCTATTCAGTACTTGATGGATTAGGATGAGTACCACATCTCTCTAAATTATATTTTCTCTCACTTCTAAGAATTTATAAATTTTATAAGTCAATGTCTTAACTAGTCTCTCAGCAGGTGTGGATTTTGCAATTCACCAAGCTTCCATTTAGATTTCCTCTATTTAATTTTCATTAAAATAAATTATTATTATCATTTTACTAATTTGAGTTTAATAAATATATGGAAATTAGTTAACCCCCACTAATATAACATTTTGTTATTAATTTTCATAAAACGTTATAAAATACCTGATGCAAAAATAAGTTTTATTTTATTTCATTGTTTCAGTTTGGGATAAGTGCTGAATGGAGAAAAATATGGTAAAATTAAGAAAAGCTGAGACTAAAGTGATAAACTGCAGGTAGTTTTCAACTTTGCCTTGAGCTAGACTTATAAATGAAGCCAAATAATCTGATCTAATATATAAAAATATAAAAGTCACATTTAAGAGCTGTCTTCTTGGCTTTGCTTAGAGCCATTCTTTTTCTACTGAAATGCTTTCATGCCCAAACTCCTATTTTGAATGATTTACTTTATATTAAGAATAGAATCACCCAGCTGGCATGGCTCAGTGGTTGAGTGTTGACTCATGGACCGAGAAGTCACTGTTTTGATTTCTTGTCAGGTCACATGCCCGGGTTGAGGACTCGATCCCCAGAATGGGTCATGCAGGAGGCAGCCGATCAAAGATACTCTCTCATCATCATTGTTTCTATCTCTCTTTTCCTATCCATTTCTCTCTGAAATCAATAAAACATTGTTTTAAAAAGACCAGAATCATTATATCTTAAAACAAAGAAATTGGGTCTAAAGAAAAAAACACATATCAGTTTGTTTCATATTATCAAACAATTAAATTTGGATTACTCATGGGTTTTTGTTAGCTGCTGTCAGAAAGTTTAATACTAAATTGAATGTATATTAAAATAAATAACTACCTCAAGGGCCTGCTCTATATTTTTTATCCTTCTAAGTAGTCTTTGCGTTCTTTTCCATTTCTGTATTACCATATTTCATTAAGTTTGGAAATCACATTAAAGCACTTTATTCCGGACAGGAAGGCAGACTGCAAGATAGTGTGTGAGTGAGAAAACAAAGGGAGAGTGTGTGGTCGCATGGGGAGTGTTTGTTGGTGAGTTGAGGGACAGCTATACTCCAGGAGACTGTGGGGGACTGCTGGACACTGCTCCCCTGACCGGGCAGCCCCCACTGCTGCTGGGTTCCCTCCCGGAGCGACCGGCTTGGATGCAGAGACCGCACCACCTTGAAGGGGAAAGTGGATGTTAGCGGACGCCTGAAAAGCCCGAGGAATCTACAACTGCGGCACCCACCAAACAGTTGCGAACGCGAGAACAACGGTCCCCAATTGGCACAAGCACACGGATTCAGAGGAGCTCTACACTCCCTCACAGAAAGGAGAGAGAGAACTACATAACCAGACACCTGGAGAAGAGAGATCATGGGGAGACAAAGAAACAGCCCGCATATGAAAGAAAAGCAGGCATCACCAGAAAAGAAAGTAAACGAAATAGAGGCAAGCAACCTGTCAGAGAAAGAATTCAGAGAAATGGTCATAAGGTGGATAAAAAAATGGAAGACAAATTCGACAATATGTGTAAGAATCAAGAGGAAATGAAGAAGAACCAAGAAGAAATTAAAAATGACATCACTGCTGTAAAAAACTCAATAGAAAGCATCAAGAGTAGACTAGAAGAAGCAGAGGACCACATCAGTGAGCTAGAAGACAAAGTAGGAAAAAATACCCAAGTAGAGCAGCTTCTAGACAAAAAAATTAAAAAGCAGGAGGAGAGCCTAAGGGAACTTTGGGACAACACAAAACAAAACAACATCCGCATAAAAGGGGTTCCGGAAGAAGAGGAAACTGAACAAGGAATAGAAAACCTGTTTGAAGAAATAATGACAGAAAACTTCCCTGATGTAGGGAAGAAAAAACCCACACAAATCCAAGAAGCTCACAGAGTCCCAAGCAAAATGAACCCCCAAAGACCAACACCAAGGCACATTATAATTAAACTAGAGGCCCAGTGCACAAAATTTGTGCAAGGGGGGTGTGTCCCTCAGCCCAGCCTGCACCCTCTCCAATCTGGGACCCCTCAAGGGATGTCCAACTGCCTGTTTAGGCCCGATCCAGGTAGGATTGGGCCTAAATGGGCAGTCGGACATCCCTCTCACAATCCAGGACTGCTGGCTCCCAACTGCTCACCTGCCTGCCAGCCTGATTGCCCCTAACTGCTTCTGCCTGCCAGCCTGATCACCCCCTAACCACTCCCCTGCCAGCCTGTTTGCCCCTAACTGCCCTCCCCTGCCAGTCTGTTTGCCCCTAACTGCCCTCCCCTGCAGGCCTGGTCACCCCTAACTGCCCTTCCCTGCAGGCCTGGTCACCCCTAACTGCCCTTCCCTGCAGGCCTGGTCCCCCAAACTGCTCTCCCTGGAGGCCTGGGTCCCCCACAACTGCCCTTCTCTGCAGGCCCAGTCTCCCCCAACTTCCCTCCTCTGCCGGCCTGGTCACCCCTAACTGCCCTCCCCTGCTGGCCTGATTGCCCACAACTGCCTTCCCTTTCAGGCCTGGTACCTCCCAACTCCCCTCCCCTGCTGGCCATCTCGTGGTGGCCATCTTGTGTCCACATGGGGGCAGCCATCTTTGACCACATGGGGGCAGCCATCTTGTGTGTTGGAGTGATGGTCAATTTGCATATTACTCTTTTATTAGATAGGATTGGCAAAGCACTTTATTCCATTTCTATGTGTCTGAAGCAAAAAATGGGTCTTACACTAACAACATCCTGCACAACCCCTGGTTGCCCCTCAACATCCATTCTCCACCCATTGGAACTGCTTGCTCTCTGGCTTGAGTTCTGGCCAGAGTGTGCCTGTATCCTCTGGGTTCTCTCATCCTCTGGATTCCAGTAGATTCCCTGAGTGAGATGCTCTGGCAATAGATCAGAGGAAAAAAGTGAGAGAATGTATTCCCTCCACTCCTGCTTGACAGGCTTTTATAAACAATAACTATATTCCTCTACTTAAGAACATAGCTCTTGTCTGGCTGCTAATCTCCTATAGCATTAGTTCCCACAATTGCTTATTCCCTAGACCTTTAAACTAAGGGTTACTGAGGGCTTCAATTGTTGCTAGATCATGGTTGTTTTGCAGCCCCCATGTTTCTTGCATCAATGTTTCCACACCTTTGTAAATTGTCCCTTTATTTAATTTTCTTAATCTTTATGCATGTGCCATTTCCTTCTTGATAGGATCCCGACAGAAACAATAATTTATACCAGAGGTGTCCTGAGGAAGCAGCTATCAAAATGGAATTCTGTGATATGGTTGCAAATATCATCAATGATCACATTTGCTGAGGAAAATCAGACACTGGTAATCCATGGCATGCTCTCACATCATGTTTGCTCAGTTTGTTACTAGTAATGGTAGGGATGGAGAGCAAGGAGAAAGCAAGCCATTGGAAGATGATGAGGCTGTGGTATATGGTCACTATGGTGACAGTAGTGATTAGTAGATTATAGGGTGAGGTGGCTGTTCTATTTGCCCTTGCTTAAGTACACAAAGGAAAGTTCTTATTAAAGCCATGAATTCAAATTAAAGGCACAAGTGGAAAATCAGGAAAACTACATAGACTTTAATGAAATATAATATTGCTTGTAACAGCAAATCACTTATGAATGAGAGTCAAGTGCAGCTATTAATAGAAGGAGTTGCAGAGTTACTGCATCGATTTCAATGCCCTTTATGCTAAAGAAATGAAACAGTCCCTCCTCCCTTCATCTGAGAGAAAATCATACACTGATTTCACTCAGGGAATTTGTCTCATGATGTCATATAAATTCTTCTCAGGAGCTTCCCTTACCACCTCCTTGCCTCCAGGCCCATAAGTCGAATTAGAACCCAGAATATCCCAGAAGGTAGACAAGCTGTGTTCCCTGAAGACTCAGCTTATAGACCAAATTGGTAGGATCTTGTCAATTTTTAAGTGTAGGAATTCAGAGAACAGGTATGACAACATATTCCCAATGTGTTAAAACAAGGAGGACAAAAACACACTGGCCAACTTTATTTAAGTATTTTACCTTGGATTCGGTATTTAACATGTTGGCTCAAGCACCTGAGAGTAGTGTCAACAGTCTGATGTGTTGGTTAATTGAAACTCAACAGTGCCTATAGTCAATTGAGATGCCAGAACTCCCCTGGAATACAAAGACAGAAGAAGTTATAGGGCCCAGGGAGATGAAATAAATCCATTATGTACAAGCTAATCAGCTACTTCCTAACCACATCTTATAGAAGGGCTCAAAGGACACTTACTTCACTAAGACATTAAGAAATGTATTATCAAGGAGCCCATGGTATTACTGAAAACTCTACAGTCTAGAGATTGGCAGAAGGGTGCATAGTAAAAATTATTTCCTTGATATAAACAAAAATAATAGGACCACAGAGTGGTGGATGCCAGATAGTAGCAGTCACCATCAGAGTGAAAGGGGTTGATCAAGGCAACAGGGAACGAGTGGTAATCAGAGCATTTTGAACAGCAGGGTTCTATAGCAATGGCTAATCATGCAGTCTCTAAAGATAACCTGGGGAAGACTCATGAACTCTTCCTGAGGTTACAAACCTGAAGCCCCTCCGATGAAAGAAAGGCCATGTCTAACGAAGGACTCTATAGTATATATTCTTTGAATCTCCACAGAAGCTTTCTCCAGGGGGAAGTTCAGCTACTTGTCAAAGTTTCAGTAAATTAAAGGAAATAAAATACCTAGACTTTCTAAGAGATATTAGATATTTTCTCTGAACTCCTGCCAATCTCCAGAGATTAAAAAAAAAACACTGTAGCCCAGCTGTCTCTAAAAACCAATAAAAACATATTCTAAAAAACACATTGTAGACAACTGGTCAGAGTCAGGACTTAATACAACTTAGGTAACAGATACTGGTATAGCTTTGGCCTCAGTTCAATGGGACTATAAACCTCTCCTACAGTTATTTCCTCAAGCCTAGAATTCATAGTAAGAAGAGATATAATTAGTAACTAGCAGAACCTTGCATTGGTTCCTAAATCAATAGAGTGATGACTCTTTTGATGGGAAGGGCCAGAGGATGTTTTTAGAACTACCCTTCACCCACCTCACTGACAAAATGAGACTAAAAGCAATACTGCATTCTTGAAAGTTTGCAGATATCAGTGCCATTACCAAATATTCATAGGATGTAGAGGTAATGATGAATTTCATATTCCCACTTATTATACTTTTGACCACTGAAAAAAATAAGATTGGTCCAGTTCATAAACAATAACTGTGGATTATTATCATCTTAAACAGGTGATGATACTAATTCAAGGTGCAAATTGTACTGAGCAAAAACAAAAGAGCAAATCAACTTAGCCCCTGTCAGCTAACAGGCAGCTATTAACCAAAAATTCTTTTATTTTCTATCCCATTTCGTAAAGGTAACCAAAAGCATCTTGTCTTCTAATGTCAGTGATAGCAGTACACCCTCAATACCACCTATCAAAGCAATATCAATTCTTTTTCTCCCTGCCATTAAAGCGTCTACCAGAAATGTAGCCTTCTTCTTATCCCACAGAACATCATTCTGATTCATTACAGAGAGAAAATCCCACAATTATCTAAAGCAGTGGTCGGCAAACTCATTAGTCAACAGAGCCAAATAACAACAGTACAACGATTGAAATTTCTTTTGAGAGCCAAATTTTTTAAACTTAAACTTCTTCTAACACCACTTCTTCAAAATAGATTCGCCCAGGCCATGGTATTTTGTGGAAGAGCCACACACAAGGGGCCAAAGAGCCACAAGTGGCTCGCGCGCCGCAGTTTGCCGACCACTGATCTAGAGTCTTCTCTGAGGTAGAGAGTCACTAGCAGGGTCTGCCAAGTTACCCCCCCAAAAAAAAATTAGGAATACTATAATGGTCACAGATTTTCTGATCCTTTTACTGCATAACCCATAAGGTTTGTAGCTTTGAGGAGAAACATTAAGAAAAATAAGGCTCTGCAGCAGGTGCAGACACACAGGGCAAGTTGCCCTAATTTCTGGGCCTTATGATTCAACAGTATCTAAAGCAAACTGAGAAGTTATATGAAACTTATTGCAAACTCCAGTAGGGAACTCATGGTACAAGTCCCTAGGGTTTTAGAATGAGGCCACAGTTCATACTACCCATACTTACTCTCCATTTGAAAATCAGTTTCTGGTGGCAGTTCAGTGTCTGATTATAGCACATCAGATAACTATGCCACCTAAATTCCTCATTTGGACTTGGTATTACTGACCCATCAAATCATAACATTTAATGTGCACAACAGCATCCCACTGTATGGCACCTGGCTCCAGGTGCTCCAGAATGTAAAATTAAATTTTATGAGAACTTATGGACACATGGGGAGTTTCCTGGAATAGAGGAAGAAAAATGCAGGTCAGGAATACAGATTGGTGTGCATTGTCAGGTGAAATCAGCTGGAAGTGAATAGTTTGCTGCATTGTCTCCCCAGTTAGGATGGCCATAATACATAGCACTAAAAGAGTGTGCTCCTAGTTGGACGAATTCTATGTAGAATATTTGATTGTTTATTTTACCTGGGGAAAAGATGGCCTGAGGTATGAACCTACACTTATTCAGAGTTTCTAACCTGTTGGTCAAGGACCTACATAGAAGAATATTTTAAAGTGAGTGTGGTAGCACAAAGAGTTAATTGTCAAATCAGATTCATACAAATCATAGTAGTCAGTAGCAACATTCAGATACAGTTCAGAGGATAATCACTAGGCACAAGCAGGGATACAACTTCATGAATTCAACAAGGCTAGTTTAAATATCGTTAAGTGCCATATATAAAAGGACACACCCACGTTCCTGTTGTGAGATTATTTCAAATCAAAACCAGCCAGGTAGTTTGAGGCATACTAATTACATTGAACCCATTCCACAATGGAGAGGGCCTCAATTGGTTTTTATGGAAAGAAACACATATTTCATATTTATATCTGCCTTCTCTGCCTACAAAATTTGTGACAGCCTCACCATTTCCAGGGTTACACAATTCCTTGATACACTATACCTCTAACCAAGGAACTGATTTTACAGCAAAGAAGGTTTGCAATGCATTTATGACTGGAGTACCCACTGGTCTTATAGGAGTACCAATTCCAAAGGCAACTGGGTTGACATAATGATCTCATGGCCTATTGAAGTCTCTGCTATTTGTCATCTAAGGGACAACAGTGAGAAGTTGAGGCATTTTCTAACAGAATATGGAAAATGCCTGAAGCCAGCAACCAATATATGACACTATTCCCCCAAAGCCAAGAATGCACAGATCTGGAAATCAAGGGGTGGTAGTCCTCCCACTGAAGGAATTCTTTATTCCTACCCTTTCAACCTTGGACTCGGTGGATTTGAAGTACTTATTCTTCAAAAGAGAAATGCTTGCACCAGGAAACATAATTATGGGTCCATTAAATTGGAACTGAGAGAATATGTATTATTTTTCTATTACTGTTGTAACAAATTACCACAAATTTAGTGTCCTCAATAAACACAAGTTGATTATCCTACAGTTTGTCGGTTAGAAGTCCAATTTGGATCGCACAGTGCCAAAATCAAGAAGCCAGCAGGGTTGCATTCCTCTTTGGGAGCTCTAAGAGAGAATTCCTTTCCTGACCTGTATCATTTCTAGAGGCTTCACACACTCACTCATGGCTCCCTTCCTCCATCTTCAACACCAGCAATGTTGCATCTCTTTAGACATTCTTCTGTAGTCATGTCTTCCTCTGTCTTTCCTTTACTGCCTCCTTCCATTGTTAAGGACTCTTGTGAGACCACATAGATAATACAGGATAATCTCCCTATTTTTAGGATCAGTTTATTAACCATCTGAATTCCATCTGAAATTGAATGCCGAATCAAATTCCATTTAATTCCAAATTCAATTATCCCACCAGATTAAAGATCCAACTAGTCAATGTCCTGGTGGAAGGTAAGAGAAACACATAATGGGGCATGGGAGGAAAAAGCTATTTTATCAACTTAGGTCTTGAGATCAACTACATACGAGGGGACTACAATAATTATGTTTCATGTAAATTATTTATTTCCTCCTTTTTTTTTTCTTCCATCATATCTGAATGATGCAGGTAATCCTAATATTTTAACTTAAGTAAAAGGTGAGATTAAGACTGTAGTGATATTCTGTAATGAGACAATTGCGTTTTCCCTTTGTTAGACAAGTATGGAGGCTGATGGTCCAAGAAATAGGTAGCCTCCATTTGTCCTACATAGCCACTTTCTACCCTTCCCCAACCTACTCTGAGTTCTGAGAGGTGACATCGATGAACTGTTTCATCCAGGGTCTCTTAAGTCCGGTACCTTTTTTTTAAATTCAAAAATACATTAGCAGGAGATAAGAGGTTAGGGGGAGACATAGGACAGAATATTTACTGCTAAATTCCTCCCCGACAAGTATGCAGCAATGGCTGCATCCTTCTAGCCATGGCCATTAATTTCATTATGCAAGCTTTATACACGACGTCTGCTATTGCAGGTTCTCATAACTGCTCCTCCTCTTTTCACTTCAAAGCCAGGGACAGAAATGTCTTTCGACTGTTGGGAGTCCCTTTGTGTTTTAGCATCCCCTTGTTATTCTCCTTACCCTGAATACCCCTTTGGAAACTGTACCTTTAGTAAAGTCTTTTTAATTACCCTCTTAGGATAGAGAACATCTGTTTCCTGTGTGAACCCTGAGACATATGACAAGTGCATATTTTTTTAATATATTTTTATTGATTTCAGAGAGCAAGGGAGAGGAAGAGAGAAATAGAAACATCAATGAGGAGAGGAAATCACTGATTGGCTACCTCCTGCAGGCCCCCCACTGAAGACCAAGCCTGCAACCCAGGCATGTGCCCTTGACCAGAATCGAACCCTGAACCCTTCAGTCTGCAGGCCAACGCTTTAGCCACTAAGCCAAACCGGCTAGGGCGACAACTGCATATTTTTAATGACGTAGCCAACTCACATCTACCTATATTTTGATCTTTTAAATTTCCCTCTTAAAGGGTCAGCACACAAAATCTTACTTACAGGCACTCACCGTAAGCTCCAGCAGAGGGGCAAAGACTCAGAGTGGACTGGAGTCATACAGGGAGAAATTGGGTTGAGTCATTTCAGGAGGAGGGTTAAATAGACAGCTGCCGTTGTCCGTATGCTGAGTCCCTCTCTCATACCATCGACAGGGGCCATCTCATCAGGATCCAGCACTGCCCTCCATAGCGTGTTGGCTTGGGGAGATCCACTGGCCCCAGCCCTGCCCTGCCAAGCTCCTGTCCTGCTAAGGAATCAGCTAAGCTATGGGCAGCCTAGGTCCACTGCAGTGTTTCTTGGAAGGTTCTCTATGAGAGAGAAACATTGACCGGCTACCTCCTGCATGCCCTCCACTAAGGATCAAGCCTGCACCCCAAGCATATGCCCTGACCTGGAATCCAAGCAGTGACCTCCTGGTTCATAGGTCAACGCTCAACCACTGAGACACACCCGCCAGGCATGTTGAATCTATAATGTGGTGATTGCCGGGTGAGGGGGGGCAGGGAAAGGTGGGGGAGGGTATAGGGGGAATAAATGGTGATAGACCGAGACTTGACTTGGGATGGTGAATACATAATACAGTGTTGTAGAAACCTGTATACTTTTGTTAACCAGTGTCATCCCAAAAAATTCAATAAAAAAAGGGAAGGAGTGATAATAAGGGAATACTATGAATACCTCTGTGCCCATAAGCTTGACAGCTTAAATATAAAATGGCCCAAACTACCCAAGTTCTTTCAGTAAGAAATAAATAACTTTGGTATATCTTATTGTGAATTAAAGAAATTAATTTTCTATTTACAAACTTTCCAACAAGAAAAAAACCCAGGTCTAGAGGGATTCCCTGATGAATTCTAATAAACATTTTAGAAAGAAATAAAGCCAAATTTAAACAATACCTTGCAGAAAACCATATAATACATGGTAACACTTTGAAACTCATTTTATGAGGCCAGCATAAGTCACATACTAGAATAAACACAATACCAGAACTAGACAAAGATATCAAAGACATGAATATTATAAACAATATCTTTCAAGAATATAGACTCAAAAATTCTCAATAAAATATTAACAAATCAAAAGCAACAATATACTTCAATAAAGCAATTCTAAAAAAGGATAGAGAATCCAGTGTTAGCTGTCAAGGTGAATGAAGAAGAAAAAATTAAATTGAAAACATGTGCACAAGTCACCTTGACATTTTAACCATATGGCATATGGATGCAAAGTCTTATCTGTCCTGCTTCTGACTAAAACAGAAAAAAAATGGGAACAAAACCAAAGCATCCTTCCTTTCTCAACATAAAGCTTCTCAGAAGCCACAAAACAACAGCATATGCTTAAGAGTGTGTGCAAGTTCAGGGACCTCTATCAGTCAGGTCATTTCACCATACCTAGGGAACTACTAAATTTACAAGTACACACTGATATAATGTCCCTCGTTCTTTTTTTTTTTTTTAATTTAAATTCTTTATTGTTGAAAGTATTACATAAGTCTCCTTTTTCCCCCATTGACCTCTCCCTGGCCGCCCCCAGCCCCCAACACATGCCCTCACACTCATACTGTCTGTGTCCATTGGTTATGCTCACATGCATGCATACAAATCCTTTGGTTGATCTCTTACCCCCTCATCCCCCACATTCCCTCAAAAATTGGACAGTCTATTCGATGCTTCTACCCTGTTTCCCTGAAAATAAGACAGTGTCTTATATTAATTTTTGCCCCCAAAGACATGCTAGGTCTTATTTTCAGGGGATGTCTTATTTTTCCATGAAGAAGAATACGGTACACATTTTTTGTTAAATGAAAATAAAGGAAATTTATTACCTGTATACTGTATGGTAGTACGGTAGTTGTCAACACAAACCAGACAAACTGTGAATCCTACAGTATCAAGAATTTACTCATTTATTCAATGACAATCATGTCATCATCTTCTGGAACATCATCATAACAATCCAATTCCTGAATTTCCTGGTGAATTTCTTGTGACTCCATTTCTTTCAGAATCAGTGGACCAAATCTCTCATGTTTAGCAATAGCACTGTCTTTAAATGAGTACTTCTTGTCAAGGTAGCCTGCTCGCAGTGCATTTGCAATGCAACTGTCAGTGATTTTCTCCCATGAATTCTTCACCCAAGTCACAACTTCTTGCAATTTAGGTTTCACAAAGTTTCCACGCTGATTTCTCTCCATTCTATTTTCAATGTAGTCATTAATTTCCATGCGCAAATTGTCTTTGAATGGCTTGTTTATTGCAATATCAAGAGTCTGGAGATAGGCCGTCATTCCTGCGGGAATCATTATCTGATCTATTTTTCTTTCGTGAAGAAATGTCTTCATGTCTTTAGCGTGGTGAGTGCTGGCTGCATCCCAGACTAGCAGACCTCTTTGGCTCCCTCGCATAACAAGCGGCAGCATTAAATCGACCCACTTCCTTATAACTGCTTGTGTGGCCCAGGCTTTTTCAGTTTCAAGAATAAAAATGCCCAAAACACGTTCAATCTTTTCCTTCTTGCCCTTAGAAATGATTAAAGGTGGGATTTTAGTGCCATCCAGACGAATTGCCAAAATACAGGAAACACGTGCACTTTCGTAAGCAGTGGAGGGAATGTACGCTAAGGAGGCACCCCACTGTTCAATTGTTGTTTGAGATGATTGGCCCATAAACACTGCAGTTTCATCCATAGCAATCATGTTGGAAAGATTGTATTTAGAGAAGTCAGCATCATCAATAAAGGACTTGAATGCAAGTGCTCGCTTCATAACTTGAGTATCTTCCAACCTAAACAATGTTGTAGATCTTCTTAAAGACAGTTCACTTCGCTGAAGGAAATTATCCAGCCAGTGTTGTGATGCTTTGAAGTCTTCAGGGGCTATGTCAAACTGTGGTGCCATTGCAAGGGCAAATTCTTGAATCTGAGCCCTATTCACAACCAAAGCCTTTGCTCTCCTGTCAACAACCCATTCACAGATCAGGTCTTCCAGCTCGGATAATAATGATTGCCGATCTGATCCACACTTGCGCTTTTTAGCATTTCCCTTGTCCACTTGTTCAATGAGGTTACCATACTCTGCTCGCCATTTTCAGACCAATCGGATACTCAACATCTTCTCTTTGCAGAAAGCAGTAAGATTTTGGCCCCAAGAGTCTTCTACGATTCCTTTCTTGTACTCCACGGAGTAGCTTTTTCTTTTTGCACTCATTTCTAGGGGAAAAAAAAAGGAATTGGGGTATCAAGGTGGGGGTAGGGAGATCACTCAAAATGACACAGGGGGGATCAGAGGGGGAAATCAAAATGGCACAGGAGAATCAGAGGGGGGATTACCATTTTAGTAACCCCTTTTGATCCTCCTGTGTCATTTTGATTGCCCCCTCTGATCCTCCTGTGTCATTTTAAGTGATCCCCCTCCCCCCACCCCTGTGCCACTGAACACCTTCACCAGACATCCCCCCTACCCCTTTATCAGACATTTACCCCCTGGGGCCTGCCTGGGGACTGTCACTGGGCTTGCTGGGGCCTGGATCTGGGCTGGAGCAGGGTCTGCCACAAACTGAGAACCTTCAGTCATCATGAAGGCGGCCGCGAGCATCAGGTAGTGTCACCAGAGACAAACCAGCACTCACCACCTTCGCCGTGTCCCGTCCGCTCTAATCCTCCTGTTCTTCTACACGCATCTGCAAAAGTCTCCTCCTCTCTCCCGCCCCGCACTCACCGCTCACTCCAACCTCCACTCCGCCTCCACACAGCAGTGATGTCAGGACTCCGCGTAACGTCACTGGTTGCTAGACGCCAGTAGGGGCGGCCCTAGCGACCAGTTTACGGTAAATTAATTTTCATTCTGAGACAGAGCCTGGGGGCTTTATTTTTGGGGGATGCCTTATATTTCACCCAGAAGGAAACCTGTAAGTAGGTCTTATTTTCGGAGGATGTTTTATTTTGGGGGAAACACAGTATGACTCTGGTTCTATCTTTGTTCATCAGTTTATGTTGTTCATTGTATTCCACAAATGAGTGAGATCATGTGATATATATCTTTCTCTGACTGGCTTTATTTCTCTTAGCATAATGCTCTCCAGTTCCATCCATGCTGTTGCAAATGATAAGAATTCCTTCTTTTTTACAGCAGCGTAGTATCCATTGTGTAGATGTACCACAGTTTTCTAATTTACTCATCTGCTGATGGGCATTTAGGCTGTTTCCAAATCTTTGCTATTGTAAATTGTGCTGCTATGAACAAAAGGGTGTATATATCCTTTGATTGGTGTTTCTAGTTTCTTGGGATATAGTTCTAGAAGTGGGATTACTGAGTCAAATGGAAGTTCCATTTTTAATTTTTTGAGGAAAGGCCATACTGTTCTCCACAGTGGCTGCACCAGTCTGCATTCCCACCAGCAGTGCACGAGTGTTCCTTTTTCCCCACATCCTTGCCACCACTTGTCATTTGTTGATTTGTTGATGATAGCATTCTGACAGGTGTGAAATGGTACCTCATTGTCATTTTTATTTGCACCTCTTGGATGATTAGTGACTTTGAGCATGTTTTCACATGTCTCTTGGCCTTCTATATGCCCACTTTTGAAAAGTGTCTATTTAGGTCCTTTGCCCATTTTTTTATTGGATTGTTTATCTTCCTTTTGTTAAGTTGTATGAGTTCCCTATAAATTTTGTAGATTAACGCCTTATCAGAGATAAACATTGGCAAATATGTCCTCCCATGCAATGGGCTTTCTTGTTCTGTTGATGGTTTTTTTTTGCTGTGCAGAAACTTTTTATTTTGATGTAGTCCCATTTGTTTATTTTCTCCTTAGTTTCCATTGCCCTAGGAACTGTATCAGTAAAGATATTGTTATGACAAATGTCTGCTATTTTGCTGCCTATGGCTTCTAAGATTTTTTTGGTTTCCTGTCTTATGTTTAAGTCCTTTATCCATTTTAAGTTTATTTTTGTGTATGGTGTAAGTTGGTGGTCTAGTTTTATTTTTTTGCATGTATCTGTCCAATTTTCCCAGCACCATTTATTGAAGAGACTAAGGAGGCAAGAGCAAATAATGGTGTCCCTCATTTTTTATAGTTGATCCTGAGTAAAATCAGCAAGACCAGTTTTAATGCAAAATCCTATAATAATTCAATTAAGTTAGATTTAAACCACTCTTTTTCACTGTCAGAATAGAAAAAGACTTAGAATAATTCTAAACAATTAATTTGAATATAACCACCACTCACTTTTTTCTGTAAAAGTATCAGTCCAGTCACCATGATTGCACTCATAGCTCCTGCACATACTTGTAATATTACATTTATTATCTCATTTGAATAATATTTAACCTACTCTGTCTCCCTCATTTGACCCAAGGGTGGCAACTTTATCATTCATCTCTGCAACCCAATCACATAACACACTGCCTAAAAATAGCAATTAATAAATAGTCATAAAATAAAGAAATTATGGTATCTGATTTCCATATCTAAAGTATTTTCCATCTATAATAATAATGATAGTTGATCGATATAAATATTGAGTACTTACCATGAATCAGATACCATTCTAAACATTTTACATAACATTAACTCATTTAATCTTAACAAATGCCTTATGATATAGATCAGTGGTCGGCAAACTCATTAGTCAACAGAGCGGCAAACTGCGGCTCGTGAGTCACATGTGGCTCGCGAGCCGCAGTTTGCCGACCACTGAGATAGTATCTCTTTTTTTTCATTTCTTTATTGATTACTTTTTTCAGATAAGAGTACCTGCAAATACTTAAATAAACAGCCATTTATTTTTACTTGTTCATAGAGGGATAAGACAGAATGAGTTTATATTCCACCCTGCCCTTTGTTAAGTAGCCTTGAAGAGCAAAACAATTATGATCATTCTCCTATAGTGCCATTTTATTGCCGCCTTCAGTACTTGGAGATACTGACACACCATCCACCCTAAGGCAGCAACCTTTCATCACAGATCATCTACATAAAAGCTATTTCCAGGGGACCAATCATAACACTGGGGCACAATAAACGAACTGTTTGTTGGATTTGCCCAGAGTTCAGATATGTGTAGGGGAGTGTCTAAATGGGATTTTAGAAACAAATGAGTTGCTTGAATAGGTTCAAATCCCCTATGGAAATACTAAAAATATTGCACACTTAATTCTGTATGTATGATACAGATGTTTCACATTCTTACTGTAGGCCTTTCTTCTCTCATCATAGGAACTGAAGTTACAGCTGTGATCCTGCATCTGATCCATTTCTCTCACGATAACATCCTCCTTCTCTTGTTCAGCTTTAGATCTTTATCTGATGCAATAGCTGTTGTACTTCCTATATTCAAGTGTCATCCCAATTCTAAAATACTGTCTAAGGATTTTCCATACATCCCTATTGAAAACTTCTGCTGTATTCATCTGTCACACTTATATATTGTGTCTTTTACGTTTTCTCTTTTTAACTGCACAATCTGTTCACTGCCAGAAATCTACTGACTGCTGAAAGAGAAGCAATTTTCTGATCTGTTGGGATTAGGCAGGTGTCCTCAAACTACGGCCCGCGGGCCACATGCAGCCCGCCGAGGACATTTATCCGGCCCGCCGGGTGCCGCTGCCTGTCCTGCTTAGCAGCTGACTCGTCCAGGGCCCACAGTGCGCATAGGAATTTGTTCACAGTTTTTTTTTTAAACTATAGTCCGGCCCTCCAACGGTCTGAGGGACAGTGAACTGGCCCCCTGTTTAAAAAGTTTGAGGACCCCTGGACTAGGGAGTTGTTTGTTACCATAATGGAATGCTATCCAAATTGACAACTATAGAATTATCTATAGAAGAGGATGAACTGAGTCAGAAAAGTAAAATGACAGAATAATCCAAGCAACTAATCTTCTGATCAGTTCTCAGATCAATTCTGATCAGTTCCTCTAAGCAACTGGTCTTCAGGATGTCTCTTGGATTTAATAAAGCATTTTATAAAATAGTAGGAAGTTTAAAATTTGTTTTTATATTTGAGGGGGGAAAAGCCTAAATAGATGAAGCAAGTATGCCAAAATCTTGATAATTGTTAAATCCAGGCTATTCTGTATTCTCTACACTTTTAAATACATTTGAAAAATTTTATAAAACTAAATTCTAGGTAAATCCTCCAAAGATATGAATAAAATATAACATACTTGTCTTCCTTTTACATTAGTTTTTATATCAGCAAGTTCAGCATAACTTTTTCACAAAAAAATTCAGGCAAACAGTGTAAAAAATATGAATGAACACCAAAATAAAAGTTAACCAAAGATTTCCTAAAATATTGTCAAACATGGTAATACTTGGATGCATCCAAATGGTATTATATCTTGCTCTTCAAACCAAGGTAGCCTGTAATTTCTAAAATGATATTCAGATATTGTTGCTAAATGTATTAAGATACCAGAGTGTTATCTTCATTGTTTTCTATAACCATAGCATAGGTAGATGACACATTATTCTGATTTAATGGTACTATTTGCTAACTATGAAATTAAAATTATTTTTTTCGAAGTCTGACCTTCACCTGTAGAAAGAGTTTCAGAAATACTTATACATTAGCATAAAGATTTAATTAAAGATACTCATTGCAGCATTGCTAACAGCTATGGAAAACTTGAAACAATCTTAATATCCACCACTAGGTAAGGGGCTATATAAACCATATTCCATAACATACCCATATTATGGAATATAGAAGCTTCCACTTTTAGCCATCTATTCATTATTGTGAATCAAGCAGCTTCTTACCCTACCCACCACGGAATGGTGACTTTTTATTGTTCCTCATGTTTGAGTTTCAGAACAAATGGTTTACCTGAGATACATATTTTTACAACCAGGATAAAATACTAGTAGCCCATCGCGCGCAGTAGGCCACCCACCGCTTCCGCGGGAGCCAGCAGGAACCACAGCGCACCGCCAGGAGCCTCGGGAGGTGCAAGTGAGCTGCCAGCACCCACAGGAGGCGGGAGGGACCCACGCCGATTCCGCGGGAGGATGGAGGGACCTGTGCTGCTTCTGCGGGAGCCAGGCCGCCATCTCCGGGCCTGTGCTCGGCGCAGAGGCTGCGGGCCGGCCCCCCTGTCCCTGTCGGTGTCCGCTCCAGCTCCCGGGGGCCAGCCCCCCTGGCCTCTGTCTCTGTCTTCACTCTGGGCCTCACCTGCACGTGCAACCTCCTCCTGTCAGGTCATGACCCATTATGGAGTCCCGGTCTAATCTGCTTATTTTCTCTTTTTATATATATAAATGAGAAATATATATATCTAATGCTATAAAAATAGTACCAACATACAAATTCTAATGAAAACAGAAAGTTGCAGAATAATAAACATTATTACACAATTTATCCAAGAAGATAGTTACACAAACATATGTGAATGTGTACAAAAATAACTAAAAATTGACTCTAGGGATGCATATTAAGCTGCTAATCATGTTTATCACTGGATAGGGTAATAGGTGACTGGGAGAAGGAGAAGGAAAAGGGAATAAGGATGACAAGGTGCTTTCATCTTTCTTTGCGTATTGTTTTACTGTTTCAATCCATTACAATGATTACCCACATAATGAAGGGGAAAAAAGGTATAATGAAAAAGAAACATGTGCATAAAAAAACAGAACTCAAAACCGAAGAGAAAATGAAGTCTTGACTGGGATCTATAGCAGGTCTGGAAATTCAGTTTTATATGAAAAGAATTAAGGGGCTATAACCTTAAAATGGAAGTCTAAAGCTTTTTTGCAAATATACAAAAGATTGAAAAATACACTAGTTTTCACATCAAAACCCATGAGACCAATTGAAATTATGAGGAGAGCTAGAGCGAGGCTATTCCTGAAGAGTATTAAAAGTAAGGAAGGAAAATACAGAGTAACTGAAGAGCCGATACCTGAGGGCTACGCATAGTTGAATGTTGTGATGAAGAACTTAGTTCAAACTATCCATAGCTTTGGCTTCCTTCTCCAGATGGAACATATCAATGGGCTGGGTGGAGTGAGGAGAATTGGGGCAATGTCTGCTTTATTATACCCAGCATAAAGTTTTAGTCTCCAGACTATTTGCTCATCAATAATTGCCTAGTATAATGTGTAGTACTGGAGAAAACTGACCTGGTGTCCGTTTTCTGTCAAAACCTCTTTGAGCCCTGACAGGTTTGGCTCAGTGGATGGAGCGTCGGCCTGCGGACTGAAGGGTCCCAGGTTCGATTCCGGTCAAGGGCATGTACCTTGGTTGCGGGCACATCCCCAGTAGGAGGTGTGCAGGAGGCAGCTGATCAATGTTTCTCTCTCATCGATGTTTCTAACTCTCTATCCCTCTCTCTTCCTCTCTGTAAAAAATCAATAAAATATATTTTTTTTAAAAATTAAAAAAAAAAAACCTCTTTGACCCTCTAGTTTTCCACTTATAAAATATGGAAAACAGGAGTTACCTCATAGTGTCATTCTGTATGTCAAAGGATATAATGTATGTGAAAATAGTTAGGATATTACAAAGTGCCATACAAAGTTCTGTATTATTTAAAAGAAAAAATACATACATATAGTTCTATAGATGTCAATATAAAATCTGGTAGAAACCTAAAAAACATAGGATATAAGTGTGACATGAAACCCTGTATAAAATTTTGTTTTCTTCCTTAGGTTTGTAAATTAACTGTTTTACAAATATAAAACAAAAACAAATAAGCAAAATGGAATACTTAAAAAAACTATAATAATGATTCTTTTACACTTAAATTAGCTTTCTACATTTTTATTACGGAAAATTTTCTCTTTTCAGTTGAAAAATAATGTGTATGATAACACTAATCAATTATGAATTTACCCTAAACACTAGATTATATGCCTAAAAATTTTCTTCCCAGCATTCCTCTCTTACTATCCTTAATTTAATGCTCATTATATTGTGAAGGATTTATTAGCACTTTTGTGATATTTAATAACAGTACTACACTAAAAACAAGATGAAAATAAGATCACTTCATTTGAGAGAAAACTAAATTTTCAAGAGGAAAAGGCTACATGTCTTATTTTTGTGACAATGATGATTTTAAAGGCTAAAAGTATACATACTAAATGATCCTCCAAATATTTTCAATGATAGCATCATTAAACAAAGTAAAAACAAAAGTAACAAAGTTGTCACATCAATTATTCAGCTACTTTTTTTTAAAAGATATGATTTCAAAAAGCAATTTATCATGGTCAGTTTGTCTGGTAGCATTTATTGAGTGCTTACTATTCCTGGCCTCTGTTTTCTGCTATACTGTGGATTATATCATTTAATCTCATAATGCTCTGATAAGATAAATTCTGTTTTTATTCCTACTTTATAAATTTAATTAAAAAAACCTGTCATAGAAGGCAATTTGGCAGTTATCTATAAAAATATTAAAAAGGCTTTTTCTCACTTAGCCCAGAAATCCTAGTGATAGTAGTTTATTCTAGAAATATACATAGCTATGTATGCTATATCATATGTAGGGGGTTACTCATTGCAGCTCTGTTTAGCAAATGATTAGAAACAATCCAAGTGTCCATCAACAGAAATGGAAATAAACCATAGCTCTATTCTAATTATCTCATGCTATTTAACAACCTACCCCAAAACTTAGTGACTTAAATAAACAACCACTTATTGCTTTAATGAATCTGCAATCTGGGCACAGCTCAGCAAGGACAGGCGATTGCTGTCCTGTGCAGCATAAACTGAAATCACTTGACTAGGGGCTGGAGAGGCCGCTTTTAATTTGGCTTCCACAGCAACTGTCCAGTAAGTGTTGACTATCAGCTAGAAGTTAGGCAGTGCTGTGAGCCAGGGGCCAAGAGTCCTCCCCACCTGGATTGCTTGGGCTTCCTCACAACATGGAGGCTGGGTCCAAGAGCTAGCATTTCACAGGAATCAGAAGGAAGGTGAATATCCCTTTATACCTAGCCTCCAAAGTCCACGGTAAGATACAAATCCTCCCATATTGAAAGGAAGGTATAACATTTCCTAAGAAAATATTAGACATCTAGATCAGCAAGTTTGGCATACTATATTCAGTACAAGACAGGGAAAAAATAATAACATATATTTGTATTTACATTTGCATTGGGAAGTCCAAAATGTTATATAAGCATGCTTTAAGAGAAATGGGAAGGGGTAATTGAAAATAGTGGTAAAAGCAAGATGTGTAATGTTCTATCTTCTCATATTGTTTTGATTCTTGAATTGTGTAAATGTATAGTCTATTCAAAAATGTTTAAATGCTTCTAAATGTATGTGTGCCCACAGACACTTACAGAAGCTAAATAATCTACACAAGCAAACCCAGGTCATAAGTCACAGAGTTGGGAATGAAGGCCTGATATATCTAACTTGGAAATCTAAGTTCTTAAACACATTGTTATCCTGCCTCCTTACCTGGGACCAAACTCACTCTCTAGATCAAGGGGGCTGTACTTCCAGTTAACTCCCTGACATAGAGGACTAAGTCCCTCCTTTCTCATAGAGAATGGCCCTGAGTTAGCTCTCAGCACATTCCTGATTACCATATATCTGCATGATAACTGCTCTCCTTTCACAATGAATATAACAGATAGCTTTGATGGTATGATATTTTTATTAGTTTAAAAGAGAAAGAGAAAAATTATGCCTAAGAAGAAGCACTTTTATGTTTCCAGGATTTTTCAATAGCTAAATAAGATCTTCTCCTAAGATCATGTCAGAGAAATGAGCAATGTCTACTTTATATATCTCATTTGGACTCTGAAAATTCCATTATCCACAAAAAAAGTTTGTTGTCAGCATTATTTATTTTCCAGAGAGAGAAAAAGACAAATCATCTCTATATACTTAAAAACATCCAAAATAAAAAGCAGTCTCATAAGGTAAACAAATTGCTTCGCACAAATGCTTAGACTATTAGGTGTCTTCTCCACCAAATCCCGCCTACTGGTGTTCTTCCAGAATGAAGAAAACATGGAAGAGGATGACTGGCTTTCTGTACTGGACAGGCCACAATACCACATGGACTTTGAATCTCAGAAAGTAACATAGACTAGGGCAGAAAACAGGACAAGATGAAGGGTAATTAACTAGCACCTCCTCCTAGCCAGCTTTCTGTCCTCCAGGGGGGCTCTTTGCACCCTAATGAGCTCTCTAAAACAGAAATGAGCAATGCGGAGACCTAGGGCATTTGTTTGTGCTTTGATGCATATGCCAGGACACGTGTTATAGTGTGTATGGGAAGGGGACCACTGAATTTACAGCCAGAAGACTTAGGTTCAAGTCTAACTATAACACTGAGAATAATAACAGACACCTGCCCTGCTTATTTCACCAGAATGATGTAAGGCTCAAGTCTTTGTAAAATGAATGACAATAAGGCTTTGCTATTATTAGATTAAGGAAAACAAGTCAAGCAATAGCTACTTGGCTTGAATCAGAACTTTACCACAACATGAATAAAGCAAACCAATGTTTCTTTTTAACAAAGAGAAAAAATGGAAATTCAATTTTCATGGTGATTGCATCTTAGATTAACCAATTTTTGCTTTCAATACTACTCTAAAATGAAGTCAAATAAAGAAGATACTGATAATGATTATTAGGCATGTGTGTACATCGTTATTATTGTTGCCCCTATTATTACTGTTTACCCAAAATAGTCACTTCTGGGAAGACCAAACACAAAACAAACAAACAACAACAAACAACAACAAAAAGGAGAACACACATATTATTGTTTTTCCTAAATTATTTAATTCCTTCATGTGCACGAGATCAAGCCCTTTTCTTTAAGTCTGCCTCAGCATATGTAGAATAAAAGGAGCCATCATTGTAAGTATTAGTTCTTTAAATGGCAGAGATGAAGTAGTCTTACTAAGACACTGTTGATGCACCTTAAATTCTCTGTTTCCCTGGAAAGTTATCAAGAAACAACAATTCTATAATAAATCCCTAACTATCCTAAAAGATCATTTAGAACACCTTTTTTTTTTTTTTTTCAAATGGAGAAATTGAAAAATTGCTACCATTTCACTTATCTCCATGTGGGAAGTAGGGGCCTTTGCATAACATTAGTATATAAGTTGGTTTAATTTAATCTTCTAGAAAAAAAAAAAACTAAGAAACTAGAGTATCCTTAAAAAATGTATGCACACTTTAGCAGCTGATAGCTCAATTTTGAATATGAAATGTATTTTAATGAACACTGCTTTTATTATCATTCACAGTGTGTGTATACATTTTTGGGACACCCTATATATACATGACAGAGTCTTACTGAATTAATAAAAAAAAAGATTCTGATATCTTGGATGCCACAGACTCATAAATTATTAATCAAGGCTTTAAATGTCAAATATATTAATCGATATACTTCAATGGGGGAAAGTGTTACTCAGTTTAAAAAAGGATTAAGGTAATGTGATTCAACACTTAGGCACTCAAATTATCAGAAAATTGCTTCAGGTTTTCCATTAGGAAAGGATCAGACATTTATTCTGCTTAGCATAAAATGACCTTATCTTTGCTGATATAAATCACTATTTTCAATACAGTTTCTATTTGACCAAACCCAAAAATGACTTGCAATTTATTTACAAACTAATTACAGAAGTTTTCAAAAGTACATCTCAAAAGGACCCTGCAGTGTGACTGCATGAACTGCTTCAGGTAGGAAGCAAACAGAATTTATGATTCCACTGCCTCGGTCTACTTCAGCTGAAAATGATCATGGGGAGAAAAATGCAGACAGGTAAACAGTCAGAGATTTAGGGGGGAAAAACATGAGGGATGTAGAGATAAGCAGAAGCCTCAAAAGTCACATTTTGTTGGAAATGTCTTTGGAATATTTTGTATTTTTATCTTTTTGTAATAATGTTTTGCATAAAATATGAGGCATTTTGTTAATAATAATGGAGCCACTAAGACACTGACAGCTCTTCTGATGAGATTGCCCTGCATTACTGGTTGAGTTGAATAAGCAGAACCAAACCCATTGAGACAGTGTAGGTCTCTACAAAATAAATCTTTAAAAGTATTTCTAGAAATAAAATGGGGAAAGAAGAGCATTGTAGAACTCAGATCCTTTCGCCCTAACCGGTTTGGCTCAGTGGATAGAGCGTCGGCCTGCGGACTGAAGGGTCCCAGGTTCGATTCTGGTCAAGGGTATGTACCTGGGTTGCGGGCACATCCCCAGTAGGGGGCGTGCAGGAGGCAGCTGATCAATGTCTCTCTCTCATCGATGTTTCTAGCTCTCTGTCCCTCTCTCTTCCTCTCTGTAAAAAATCAATAAAATATATTAAAAAAAAAAGAACTCAGATCCTTTCTGCATATCCATCTTTACTAGAAATCCCTACATATGCAGTCTATACTTGGAGACACATTAGACCATGTCCATTCACTTTAACTTGTATTATATGTTTAATGATGTAACTTCAAACTTAAAAACAACAACAACAACATGTTTTGGTATTAAAAACACGTATTTGTTCTTAAAATATTTAAAGAGCAACAAACATATCCACTTTGAGAAAAAGAATAACACGTCTACAATAGGGATATAAATGGTAATTTTATAAAAGGCAGCAGTCATCAACCCCCTGATGTAGGGGTATTTTGCCACCTACACAACTTATTTCCTCTAAACCATTTTGTGCTGTGCTGTGCTATGCTGTGCTCCAAACATCTTCAAGATGTGATCTTTAAAAGACAAAGGCAGAAAATGAGTTTTGTTTGTGAAGTTTTTATTTCTGATATGTTATGTTGAATATCACCATAAAATCCACAAGAATCCAAAAGAAGCTTTTGGAAAGTGCAGTGCTGAAGTTTTCTTATTTTCAACTCAAGTGCTTCAAGAAACCTTCCTAAGCAGATGGACTACTACAGGCAGGAAAATAACATATATTTGAAACAGCATGCCAGATTGTGCATGTCAGGAGGGTTCAACAGGCTAAATTAATATATGGTAGTTCTCTCTCCCTGCTCCTTATTTAAGACCTGCTGTGATGAGTTTAAAATCTGGGTATTTCTAGCTTTCAGTATTGGAACATGGTAAGCTGGAACACTTAGAACTGGCTTCTCCCCTGCTTTACAGAGTGTATCTGTACGCACTGTCAATGCTCTGCACATGGCCTCTGTCAGTGGGATGCAGAGGAACCCAACCAGCCACAACGAGGAGGAGGCTTCAACTACTGACTCAATAAGATATATTATGTGCCCTGGCTGGCTTGGCTCAGTGGATAGAGTGTTGGCCTGCTCACTGAAAGGTCCCAGGTTCGACTGGTCAGGGGCACATGCCCGGGTTGTGGGCTCGATCCCCAGTGGGGGACTTGCAGGAGGCAGCCAACCCATGATTCTCTCTCATCATGGATGTTTCTCTCTCTCTCTCTCCCTCTTCCTTCCTCTCTGAAATCAATAAATAAATATATATATATATATATATATGTATATATAGATATATATATGTATGTATGTATATAGATATATATGTATATAGATATATAGATATATAGATATATAGATATATAGATATATAGATATATAGATATATAGATATATAGATATATAGATATATAGATATATAGATATATAGATATATAGATGGCAAAATTATTTACTGAAGTTTGCCATCTGCCAAGTATTGAAAAAATATATTGTAAGAATTCCCTCTAGATGTTTAAATTCAGTGTCTTTGAAAATGACTACTTGATATTTACTGACACCTACAATAGATTTACAATGGTGAGTACACGAAACAGAGGCTTATTCTTGTATTATTACAATCATAACCTACATATGAGCAACTATAAACCTACTTTTGCAAACCCCTGTATATACACTAATAAAGCCACAAGGAGAAGCTCCTCCCCATACTAGTTTGTTTTCAAACACAATTAACTTCATAACTTTAATTTTTCAACTAACTAGTTAAATGTTTAATTTTAAACTTAAATATGAGATTTTCTTTCATTTTGTAGAGTCTGTTATTTGCAACTGGAACACCATGGTAATTATGAGTATAGATATTGATTAGAGTTTTGAAACGCACACACACACACACACACACACACACACACACACACACACACAGGAACCAGGAACCATAAACAAGATTTGAAGTGTTGGAAAATTCACTGATTGAGGTCAACTTCAATAGCTACATTCTTCCAGCCAAAAGACCAAGTCTTTGAGTCTCTACCCACCATACTCCTTCCTACTCCACTTAGTGCCACTGCTCTTATCAAAGTCACCAGTTGCTTCCATATTGCCAAGCCTCGTGATCACTATTCTGTCTTCATCTCAGGGGACCACTCCAAAACCTCCAGCAGTTAACCGTCCCTCCCTCAACAGGATTTTCTTCTCCCTCACTGGCTCTTCCTTCCCAGGATGTTTAGATAACTTCTCCACTAATCAATCACCAAATGTTGACTCCATCTGTTAACTGAAGCTTCTTTTTAAGTGGCTTCCTTCCATTCGTGTAAGTCTTACTTATATTATGGTTACTGCCTAGTTTGTATAATCAGCTCAAGTATTTGTATAACTCACCTGGCAATCTGATATCTCCACCTGACTATCGGATAGATATTTTAAATTTATATGTCCAAACAGAACTCTTGATTCTCTCCCCATGAAATGCTTCTCTGCCATATTCCTTCTTAACAACACCATCCAAGAGTACTTATAGTCCAAACCCAGAGGAAAAAAAAAAAACTTTATACAAAGGAAAAAAATAATTTTATCATAATTTTATGACAGGAGATAGTTTTACAACTTGGAGACAGAAATCAACTAAGGTTCTTACCAACCCACTGAAACTAGAAGATAAGGGTGCTATGTTCCTGATGTTGACATTCAAATGATATGGTTCCCACAACCTTAAGAAAGACATTCCTAGCCTTAAAGCTGACAACCCTATCTAGTTTTCAAATATGTTTATATACATTTCAAAGAGATGAGAAAATACCTAGGAGTTTTTAAAAATAATGCTCTAAGAAAAAGAGAGGATGAAAATCTCTTCTACTGTTTTCAGCAGGGAGAATTAAGCCTCTTATTTTTAATTTGTATTTGACCTTATATTCAAAGCATTCCAGGCAAACTTGCCTATCCTATATAATAAAAGCCTAATATGCAAATCGACTGAACTGCGGAACAACCGGCAGGACAACCAGTCACTATGATGTGCACTGACCACCAGGGGCGGACGCTCAATGCAGGAGCTGCCCCCGGCCCGCAAGCCCTGACCCAGCAGCAGTGGGGGTGGGGGGGGGGAGGAGACGTGGAGCTGGCAAGCAGGCAGCACCAGGCCAGCCAAGGTGGGTACCAGTGGGGGCTCCCCAATCACCTCACCAGTCGCTCTGCAGATCGGCCGTGATTGCCAGCCAGGCCTAGGGACCTTACTGTGCACAAATTTCATGCACCAGGCCTCTAGTAGAGAAATAAATTCATTAGTACCTGGAAACACACAGGCACAACTAGAAAAAGTAGAAAATATTTTAGAAGCAGTGATTTCGTTGGGTGTCAAACTGTATTTCTCTAAAAGAAAAGCTAATTAATCTTAATGAATTGTGTTTTATTATCTATTTCTAGCTCAAAGTTTATCTTTATTTAAAATTTATAAACATACATCTCTCCTTCCTCTTCTAACTATGAAATTTAGGCAAATTCAGAGGATTACTTCATCATTTATATCTTCCTAATTCTTTAAAATGGGGATCTAAGACCAAATACTTGGCAAAAACACTGTTATTTTCTCATTTGAAGTCAAGCATTATGATTAAAACAGAAGCAGCTTCGAATTAAGGGGGTGAAAATACTGAGCCAAGATCATAAATTGGTGAGTGGTTGTAAAAGCCAATTGAAACTTTCTTGCCATTATGCCTTGTAGGAGCAGAATGCAATCAGCCTTAGAAAACATTCTTCTCCACATTCCCATTTACCTGGCCTCCATTTCTCTGTTATAGTTATGAGGTACCAGACCTTTCATCTCCCTCATTTCTTCTCTCAGGTCATTATAACGCTGCTACTGAGGGCAGCAGTCTCTCATTCTGCCTCTATATTCTTCTTTAGTTTTCTGGTTTCTGTTTCATTGCTTCTGCTCTGCAGGCAAAATCTGAACAGACACTAAACCCACTAGGCACTCACAGTCAATTAGCAAGTGATAAGAAGCTATCAGCCTCAAAGAAAAAAGAAAAAAACACTAAATGGTATTTGAAAGCAGTGATGAGATGTATGGAAATATAATACTTTGGTCCAGCTTTTCTCTGTTGGTTTCATTATTTCAATGTCCTTACTTAACCTGTGCCATTCTCCCAAGGAAATTAGCCTCTATTATCTGGTTTCTGATCCAGGACGCAGTGAATAGGGAGAAAGTAAGCACAGCAGTCCAGCAGAAGGTGAAAGAGCTGCAGATTTCACCTGTCTCTGTAGAGCTGCTTGCTGGTAGGACTTCAGCTCTCAGCACCTGTTCACTTAGCCTAAAAGAATGGGATCGCTCAGTCTCATATTTATTTCATGTATCACTGATATCTCACCATGTTTATAAAAAAAAGATTTGGGGTGGATCATGGACTTTAGTTAGATAATATTACTTTCTTCAATACTTTTATTAGACTGCAGGAATATCTGTAGTATCTTAAAGGTCAGGTTTTATATTCAGGCAGAGGTAACAAACTGACTGCCCATAGTTTGCATATGGCTGCTGCATAAGTTCTCTCTGGTACACAGTGTTTTTATAAAAATTGAACTAAAATCCCTTCAGGCAATGCACACCACCGTGCTCTCTCCAGTCCCTATTCCTCTTTATTGTTTTGCACTCAGCCCAATTCACACATTAGTTTATCTGCCTGGTTCTTATAGATATTTCAGATAGAAACCTCATAGTCTTTCAATCCAAGCTGATTTTGATGAGCCAAGAAAGGGAGTTTGAAGCCATATGTCGCTGTGTTCAATATCAATGTGCTTGCACAGGCATTAGAACTTTTCAGGTTTTCATGTCCTGTATACTCCATCTCCGTTTAGCACATAGTCAGAAAACTAATGCTTTCTATTTCTAATTCAGTTCTGTCATAGTAGGCTGTTAGACATAAGCAGAATAGGAACAATAAGCCAGGTACAGAAGGTCACCAGGGCAGAAAGCCTTGGGTACCTAGCAATGGACAATTGAAAGGTGGGACCTTGCCCCCAGGGTGACCTTTCCCCTCCCTGACTTTTCATATAGCTGGTCAAGCAATTCGGACCCTCCCCTGACCTTTCCTCCCCGTCCTGTTGCTAGTCATGTGGTAGACTTCCATTTTATTCTCCACCTCACAAATTCATATTTTCCCATTCTTCTGTCAAATGCAACACTAGTTTTCCCCTATAGAGTTGTCCTTAAATAATGCTAGCCTCAAGGTTATCACTCCTTATTTTGACTTCAGAATTCTAAAATATTAAACGTTTTGCATATTTTATTTCAAAACTATCCCCCAGATGTTTTATATATTTGCCATATATTCTGAATTAGATTTTAAGTGTTTTGAGGACAGTAGCTATAGATCTATTCTTTTACTGTCACCTGTAATTGTAACAGTAAAATGCTTGGTCTCTCTCTTTCTAGCCTGTTCAGCCTTCCTTGTGGTTCCCTGGCCTTTAGTCTAATAGCTCCTGCTTTAGACATGCTAATAATTAGAGTTCTGCTCAGGGCTTGAGTGTTTACAAAACCAGCTCCTCCCATTTCCCCTCCCTTGACCTAAAGGAAGTGTGATGAACTACTACTTGGGTTCCCATTTTCTTGGCTGGTGCCTTCTCCATCAATAAACCTTTCCTTGCTCCAAACTCAAGACAAAGATCTTGAGTTTTGACCTTTTCAAGCATGAAGCATGGGGACTGTGGACTGGTAACATAGTTACTCTAATTCTTAGATTATTCTAAAAGAATACACATTTCATATTTTGTTTTCCTGCTGTGCCTCAAACATCAACATGATTCAAATATCCCTACTTTTCAGCCTCTTTTCTCCTAAACAGCCACTTACATCAAAAAAGGGGAATACAAATCTTTTATTCTATGTCCTGATTTGTAGTTTAGAAAATATAACTACCCAAAAACTCACCTAACAGCAGTGGAGTTAGGTAGGCAACAGCCTGCTTGTTTGGATTCCCACTTGGATGGGGCCACTTAACCTAAGATCAAGTCACAAGGAAAAGCAGTTAAAAGCATTACATAATTTTCCTTTCTATATAGTGTTTCCATTTGGCGGGAACCATCAGAAGGAATTAGTGGGAGGGAGCAGAGCCAGCTCACTCTCCCACCTTTATTTCCAACCCTGAGGGAAATGTAATCACTACCTCAATATTTCTGTCCTGGAAAAGATGTGACAAATTTTATAGACAGTATCTCCTCTCTGCTTTCAGTCATTCATCTGGTTGTAAGGGGCAGGATCTGAGCCTTAGTTGTAACTTAGGGGTGTGGAGAGACATGATATCTTTTTGAAAAGGCATGCCTTTGTGTTCTTGCTGGTTTATTGATGAGGGGAAAAGAATAGTTAGACCTCTAGCTTGGTATATATCCTCCAGGTCAATTCAAAAAAGTTCCTAATATTGGAGTTTAGGATCCAAACGACTCAGCAATAAGTATTATTATATAAATCTAAGCCATTATTCCTTCTAAGTTTAGCTTCCTCAGTAACCTCATTGTGATGGATAACTGGTATGCCACAGAAATTTTGATTCCTGGGTCCATTAGCCATAATAACAATAAAACATCCTAATTTTTATTGTCAGCATATCTATACCAAATGCAGTACTATTTATACAATAAATAATTAATGTAAATTTATTAAAAGTTATATAATTTGCTGAAGATACATTTTTAGAGTGTTTCAGCGTACATATTTTAGAGTACAAACTATAAAAAAGCACAAGGCAAAGCATGGAAATGTATAAGATATACAAAAAAATTTTGTCTAATTAGAAAATAGAGACATATTAATGAAAATAGGGACTAGAGATACTGATGCCTAAAAAAAGTCATATCATAGATTCTTCCTCTGCCAAACAAACATTTTTTAAAAGCAAGAAAAATGATTAACATCAACCACCTACCAAATAAAGAGCTAATACATCACATAATATACATCTAGTCAAAAGACTGAGACAACAGTTGCATGCTATAAAACTCTTAATCCAACCCTACTTCAAGAAGAGTCAACCACTTCTAAGAATTTTGAAGAGAAATCTTGCAACAGCATAAAAACTTCATTTCTTTAATATGGCCCTTTCTCCTTTCTTCACCTTTGATTCAAATTGGCCTCAACCACGACCCTGACTCACCTGTTTCCTTCTCCTTTGCAGGACCACTCCCTTAAGCATTAAGCCCTCAGGACAATGAGGTTCTGGTCAGCATCAAATAATCTTAGAAACAAAGCCTCCAGTTTGTTGATCACAGAAACATAGTTTTGGTCAAATTAGAGATAATATCTAGGCATCAGTTGTGTTTTAGGTTCAGCCCCAGAAAATTAGTGAAGCCAGACGCAGTGATCCCATGGCTGACAGGACTAATCAACTACCCCCCTACCTCAGGGCAGACCAGTCAGCTCAGACCACAAGCCTAACTCTCTTAGTCACCACGATTAATGATTTCCCCCTCCAAGTATAATCCACCCCCTAGAAGCCATCAGATCTTTGAACATTAGCACACTTGTCTTTGGACATGAGCCACTTCCTAAAAATAAACCCTTGTTTTCTTTGCTAGACTCCTGTTCGTATCTTATTGGACTTTGATGTGTGCAGGCAAATGACCCCTTTAATCCAGCACTATTCTGAAGAGAAACTGAATGTTCACCTACGCTAATGCCCAAAATAAAAATAAAAAAAATAAACAGAGTGAGTCATACAATTTTTAACTTAATCCCAATCCCAAGGATGAGTGAAACAATCCTAAGAATTCTCACTAATACCCTAAAATCTGAAGAGAAACTGACTAGGGGAAAGAGCATTTGTTACTAGGGAAAGACAAGTATGATGGGGAAACTGAACAACTGGAGTTAAATATTTAAATCCTCAGTTATTTCTCAGTGGGAAATAGTTCCAATATGTGGAGTATATCCTATTGAAGTAAAACGGTCAAACATCAGATAAGAGCCAGTGTTTTTCAATAGACTGTACACAGTTTCCTCTGAGTTCTTCTCTTCTCGTTCCTAAGTCCTTAGGAGATAGAATACACATGAACACCACTAGAAAAAAATATTTGATGTTTGGACAGAGATGGCCCTGCTGATTTAAGTACATGATTAAGACACATGGTAGGGCATTATGTAATAAAACAGGACATTTTTTTTTACTTTGACATTAGAAATAAAGAACCCAGACTAGAAGAAAGCAAAAACAAAGGAATAAAACAAATGAATGTGATTACAAAAAAATAAGGACACAAGTAAAATATCAGAACAATAGCATTACTGGACTGTTAGATTTAGCAAGGCAGACCTGAATATCAAATTAATGACAAAGAATAGAGACTTCTGACAACAGAGTAAATGTAGAGGGAAACCATAAAAGTAAAACAATTCATGAAAATAATGAGAACAAAGATAATCCAAATTAAGGATAAATTTTCCCTAAAATGGAAAGTCCTAAAAGCAAAGTAATAATGGTATTCCAATATAAAATAATACTTTGCTGCCTAGCCGGCTTGGCTCAGTGAATAGAGCGTCAACCTGGGGACTGAAAGGTCCTGGGTTTGATTCCAGTCAAGGGCACATGCCCGGATTGCGGCTGGATCCTCAGTGGGGGGCGTGCAGGAGGCAACCAATCAATGATTCTCTCTCATCATTGATGTTTCTATTTCTCTCTCCTTCTCCCTTCCTCTCTGAAATCACTAAAATTATATATTTTTTTAAAATAATAATACTTTGCTGATATATGGGAATAACTAAATCTGCACATTAAAACAGCATAGTCTTTTTAAGGAATAATTGAGATAAAATGATAAAATTATATATATTCTGAATAAGTTATTAAGCTTCAAAAATAAAGAAAAATATTTTAATCATTCAGACTGAAAAAAGGAAAGACTAAATCAGGCTAGCTTCAAACTTCTCCAAATTAATATATATTTCCAAGAGAAAATGTTTCTAATGTCTCCAAAGTTGTCAAGATGTAGAATTATGACATAATAATATTATAAGCAGTCAGAGACGCCAAGTTACTTCAATTATAACATAATACAGTCTGTTTTTTATTGCTGCTATAACAAATTCTCATAAACTTGGTAGCTTTGAGCAACACAAATTTATCCTCTTACAGTCCTAGAGACCAGAGTCCAAAATTAGTTCTATGGGCCTAAAATGAACTTGTCAGCAGGAATGCTCCTTTTGGAGGTTACAGGGGAGAAATTATCCCTTGCTTTTTTCAGTTTCTAGAGATTTCCAGCATTCCTTGGCTGGTGGCCCCATCACTCCAATATCTTCATATTTTATCATATTGTTTTTTCTCACACTGTAATTCTACTGCCTGCCCACCCCCCTTATAAAAACACTGGTGATTACATTAGAACCAACTAGACAATGGAGGATAAGCAAATCTCAAGACCTTTAATTTAATCACATATGCAATGTCTATTTTACCACATAAGGTAACATATTGCTATAGACCAAGCATGTCAAACTTGTTTATTTGGCCCGTGTTAGCCTTTGAGTTTGACATGCTTGTTATAGACTGAATGTTTGTGTTAAATTCATATTGGGAAACTTAATCCCCAATATGATAGCATTTGGAGGTGGGGCCTTTGAAAGGTGATTAAGTCATGAGGGCAGAACCCTCCTGAATGAGATTTTGTTCATATCAAAGAGGCCCCAGAGAGCTACCACTCCCATACTGCTATGTGAAGATTGCCTGGTTCGTTTATAAACCAGAAAGTAAGCTCTCACCAGACACTAAATCTACCAGTGGTGCCTTGATCTTGCACATCCTAGTCTCTAGAACTGTGAAGAAAAAAATATTTGTTGTTCATAGCAGCCTGAAGAGCCTAAGACACATATTCACACATTAAGGTTTAAATATCTTAGGAGGGCCATTACTCAATGTATTATGGATATTCTTAATATGTAAGAACTAAAATCCAGTGAATTAGAAGATTAATTATGTCCACAGGATTCAAAACTCTTTTAATGAGATGGGTAGTAAATTTTTAAGCAATTAAAATGCATTAATTGTATGGTGACACAGCATTTTCTAAATGTTTAAACCTTGGTAAAGTAAAAAAAAAAAGTTTCTCAACTATTAAATATTATCACTTATAAAAAACATTTATCTGTTGTCAGTTCAAAACTTGTATCTGGTAAATGTGCTTTAAATATACTGCAATGATTCTTTGAAGCAGAAAAGTAGTTGTACAGTTCTTGAAAAACAACAATAAAAACAAAATCAATGTTACCAAAGAGATTTTAGCTACATTTCTTACTAAGAAGTTTAAATATTCACAGAACAAGCAATATAAAATGCCTTTGGTGTTTTTTTTTTTCTAATCTTCTTTTTCAATCTGTTATTTTTCCTGAATATTGTTTTACTTCTGCTCCAGGGATTATTTTTGGCTACATTAGGATTTTATAAGCAGTCTATGAAAAATGTCTGTGTTCCTTCTCTAATTTTGTCATCTACTGGGAAAACCCCCACAAAAATATTCCCATCTGGAAAATATGCATTTTGAAAATTTTCAAATTGAATAGTAATTTTTCTTAATTCAACACAGTTTATGCACTGTGTAAAATCAATTCTTCACTTACTAAAGTTACTTTCTTAATGATATAGGTACCAGTGTTTTAATTATTCAGTTGTTTTTCAGACCGAAAATAATGTATAGTAAATTTTGGTGACAAAGATTGCATTTTGCATACGTGCCATGATATTCAAATTTTGCTACAATTCCTGCCAAATGGGTAAGTTTCCATAATCATGCTCATAAAGTTGCTTGGCTGCTCCATTGATGTTAGACTGTTAAACGCTGCATCACTAAAACCTAAACCATGTATTTAACTAACTGCCACATGGCATTGTGGGTTTTTTATTGTGTGTGTGTGCGTGTGTGTGTGTGTGTGTGTGTTTTCATTTCTTTTATATATATAGTTTCTGTTCTGTAGCACTGGTAATGTAATTTTAAAAATAAAGTTATAATTCTGAATACTTAATATTATTGTGTAATGTGCCTTTCTCTTTCTTCATGTTTACCTGAGATATATGAAAAACTTGCCACTCTTGGGGATAGTTTGAAATAAAGACAAAATACAGAATCCTTTGAAATAGAATACAGTAAACCAGATCTAGTAATATTTTTTTCATTTGAAATATTCATATAATCTTTATTTCCTACCTTTTGGAATATTAGAATTTCTTATTTGAGATCAATAACTTTCAAAAAGAGAGCATTTAATAGTCAAACTACACTGTCATATAATTGGATTTGCAAAAATAGTTTACTGGATTCTTTGAGTTGTTTTTTAAAATCGTTTAGTTTTTTGGTGGCATTTATGTTTTGCTTGATGAGTATATTTTACTGAAACTAAAACATTTATTTTTTCCCTTGCATTCTATGTTTTTCTCCCCAAAGGTTTCTATTATGTAATTTTATTTTATTTTCGATGTCTTTCCACCTTCCACTTCTGATTCTGATTATGATACTTTTCTCTGAAGCATCAAATTATGCATCAGAGGTGGAAGAGGACGGTGTGAAGGTTTTTACCTCTAGGGCATCCCTGTGCTGCATCCACCCTCGAGGACAAGTGGCCAGCTTGGCCTCCTCCCGTGCCTAAGCCCCTGGGCCAGGGTCCAGCTTCTATTGTGTTCTGCACATGAGGCCCTGGCATGTCGAGAGACCTATCACAGCCCCACATGGCGAGAGGCCTAGTCACAGCCACAGCCAGCTGACTGCCCAGCTGGGTAGTGCCTGCACCTGAGGCCCTAGCATCCCCTGCTGTGGCCACACATTCACTGGGACTCTCTGCCCTGGCTGCTGTCACCACATGGTTTCCTGCTACTTTTTACTATTTTATTATTTTCTTTCTGGGATTCTCATAGTTAGTTAGTACTCCTCACCCAATGACATTTTTCCATTGATTTTTAGAGAGTGGAAGATTCCATTGATTTTTAGAGAGAATGGAAGGGAGCGGGAGAAAAACAGAGAGAAACATCGATGTGAGAGAAACGTAAATTGGTTGCCTCCTGCACATGTCAGGGCCACGGATCGAGCCTGCAACCGAGGTATATGCCCTTGACCAGAATCGAACTAGGGTCCCTTCAGTCAGTGGGCCAATGCTTCATTCACTGAGCCAAACTGGCTAGGGCTAGTTTGTAGCATTTAAAATAACATGTAGAAACATGTTTGGACTGTTTTCACCGAGGCTCAGAGCTGAAGCTCAGGTGATGGTCGGAGGCACAGAAACCTACGTGCCTCACTTAGGAGACGTGATGTGAAACAGATCAGCCATGCCCACCTGTGGCTGCCCCATATTATGTTCAAGAAATGTTAAAGAATTGAAGTTGCTAGTGCTTTATTTTGTACTTAATGAAAAAAAATTTAGAAGTTCTCCATTACTTGGTATATGTAAACCAATGCCATTATTCTGTTTGAAAGACATAAATATCCCCTGTGAGGAATGTTTTTTAGTCAGAGTTCTCTGGAGAAACAGAACCAATTGTGTGTGTGTGTGTGTGTGTGTGTGTGTGTGTGTGTGTGTGTGTGGAGAGAGAGAGAGAGAGAGAGAGAGAGAGAGAGAGAGAGAGAGAGAGAGAGAGAGAGAGAGAAGAGAGAGAGATTATAAGGTATTAACTCACATGATTATGGAGCCTGATAAGTCCCCTGATTTGTTGTCTAATAAGGCCAGTGGTATAGTTCAAAGTCTTGTGAGCCAGAGCAGATGGTGCAGATTTCAGTCTGAGCCCCTGAGAGCCTGGAGCACTGTGGGCAGAAGGAGACTGGTGTTCTAGCTCAGCAGTAGGGCAGAGACTGAATACCCCCTTCCTTCACCTTTTTTTTTTTTTTCTCTCTCTTCAGGCCTCAAGGGATTGGATGAATCCCACTCACTTCTGGAAAGGCAATGTGCTTCACTAAATCTACCAATTCAAATGCTAATCTCTTACAGAAACACCCTCACAGACACAGGAAGAAATACAGCTCCTCCTGATATCTGGACGTGATCCACCCAAGTTGACATAAAACAAGCTACCGCAGGTTTCCTCTGAAGGTAATGGTAATTCCCTTATGAAAATTCTGGGACAGGATTTTGAAGTTATTCTTATACTGGTGACAAGGAAACTTCTTGCTCTTTTTGGGTCTTTGGTTTAGAATCCAAAATTTTGAACATTTTGGCCTAATTGATGAGTAGAAAACTAGCGTCTCCAACAAGGAGATAGGCTCTATTAAATACTTTCCATTTGCCATCCAAATCCTTTTTCTCCTCTTTCCTACCCTACCTACTCCGTGCTCCAGGAGGCTAACTTTATGGACTACATCAATGGCCTACCAGTTGAATTCAGCCAATGGATGACATTGGCAGGAGATAGGGAGTTAGGCAGCTCCCTCCCTGCAGGACACAGGTTAGATGTGGCTATATTCTGCTATCCGAGGTCATAGCTCCTAAGGGACATTCCTCTCCTACAGTCATAGCTACAGTTCTTGAGTTCCAGTAAATTCTCCCTCTTTTTACTCTTTTCACATCTAGAAATAGCTCCCTTATATTGCCAGGCACAAGGTGCTTCAGAATCCCTTGAGGGTTTCCCTTCACCATAAAACCAACAAATGTGAAGGACCTAATTCTTGACTGAGGAAGTGTCCCACCAGGAGAAACTATCATGACTGTATTACATTGGAAGCCAAGACTGTCCCCTGATCATCTGGGGCTCTTTATTGGCACCGAACCAACAGGCCAGATAAAGGAGCACCAGTGACTGATTCTGATCACTAAAAAGAAATTGGGATGTTGCTGCCCAAGGAGGGCAAATAACTTCAACCACCCATTTCTCTCTCCAAAAGAATGAATTGTATTTACATATATTTATTTTTATGCCTCTTAGCTGTATCCAGGTGGCTTTCAAAATTAAAGTACATTAAACTGAAGATTAATTACTGGAAATATACCCTTTCCACAGAATCATCTCAGAATTTTAAACAAAGAAGTGTTCAAGGTCCTGAGGTCAAACAACCTTGTCAATTTTTCAGAAGCGCCTCTCTTTATGTCAATTCAATTAAGCATTTTCATATAAAAGCAAAGACTTTTAATTCTAAAAAGTGGGTTAAAGTAAAAACTTTCAGATATAAAATAAAAGTGGTTCAATCTACCTAGTTTCACAATGACTTAAAAGGTAATTTTTATTATATGTTCCCTGTTCATCCTATACTGATAGTGTTTGCTGTCTAAATAAGGCAAAAAATATTAATAGAGACAAGAAATTCTGCCCAGCAAAGGCCATTCATCACACCTGTAATTCTGTTTTCTGGGAATCAATCAATGTATAGATTAGATGCTGCAAAAACTTATAATAGTTGTCATTCATAATCACTTAATTGTAAGTGATTTTTATACTAGTAAAAATCAAACAATATTTACATTTCCTAGACAAATACTATACCCATGTAGCTATTCATTTAGCTGAATGTATAGGGATGTGCTTTCACAAATTTTCAGTTTTTCTCTTTAGAAAATTACATTATTTTTTAAAATTTTTAGGACTCAGGTGCACATAATTGTATTATCCTTGATAATGGTATATATATGATAATAGGCACTAGAAAACCCACCACTTAAACTGAAAGTGAGCACACTAACAATTATCTATATCTAACTATTTGGTCCTCACATTTTAGCCCCCTAGCTCCCTCTTCCTGGATCACAAGCATCCTAAGTCTATTATGTAATTCCTTATCTTTCTATATTTTATTGTAATTACCAGAGGCCTGGTGCATGAAATTCGTGCATGGGGTGCGGGGGTCCCCACAGTCCAGCCTGCACCCTCTCCAATCTGGGACATCCCTTTCACAATCCGGGACTGCTGGCTCTTAACTATTCACCTGCCTGCCTGCCTGCCTGATCACCCATAACTTCCCCCCACCGCCAGCCTGATCACCCCTAACCACCTCTGCCTGCCGGCCTGATTTCCCCCAACTGCCTCCCCTGCTGGCCTGGTCATCCTCAACTGCCCCCTCTGCCGGCCTGGTCGCCCCTCACAGCCCCTCCCTGCCAGCCTGGTTGCCCTTCACTGCCCCCCCTACCAGCCTGGTCACCCCCAACTGCCCCCCCTGCTGGCCTGGTTGCCCCCAACTGCCCCCCTGCTGGCCTGGTCACCCCTCACTGCCCCCCTCTGCCAGCCTGGTTGCCCTTCACTGCCCCCCCTGCTGGCCTGGTTGCCCCACCCAGCCTGCTGTTCAGTCGTTTGGTCGTCCCTCACTAACCCTCTACCAGCCTGGTTGCCCCATGCAGCCTGCTGTTCGGTCGTTACTGTGAGGGTGTCCTGACCAATTTGCATATTACCCTTTTATTAGTATAGATATGTATTCTTATAAAGTGTTTTTTAGTTGTTTTAAAATGTTTCATGTATCATGCTGTTTGTTATTTGAAAGCAGGGTGCTTTTCATACAATAGATCATACGGATATGGTTACATGCCACTGCAATTCATTCATTTTGTCTGCTTTGTAAACATCCACTTTGTCAAGACATCATACCATACTATGTGAATAGCTCACCATCGTCTCTCCCTTTGCTGGGCATCTGAATTATTTCCATGTTCTTACTATATAAAATGTGCTATTATTCTTGCACAGGTTTCATATTATATACTAGGGGCCCAGTGCACGAACTCGTACACCTTGAAAGGAACTGTGGGCCGTGATGCTGCGGTGGGTACAAGGGTGGGTCTTGGCCCATCCTCCGCGTCCCCGCTTGGCCCCTCCTGCTGTGGCCCCCAGTCCCCTGTCTGCTGACAGCCCCACTCCTGCCACCACTGTTCCCACGTGCTGATGGCACCAGCCCCGCTCACACCCGCTGATGGTGCAGAGTGATTAGGGCCAGCACCAGCAGCGGGTGCAAGCAGGGCCAGTGCTGTCAGTGGATGAGAGTGGCGGCTGCTGCTCTGATCGCCCCTCAAGAGCAGGGGGAAGTGGAGAAACCCTCAGGGGTGATCAGGGCCAGCAGCCGCTGCTCACACCTGCTGACAGCACCAAGCAATTGGGTCCGGTGCTGGGTGCTGGCAGCAGGTGCGAGCAGGGCTAGCGCCAGCAGTGAGTGCAAACAGTGGGTGCAAACAGGGCCCTTGCCAGCAGCGGGTCCAAGAAGCAGCTACCGGCCCCGATTGCCCCTCAGGAGCAGGGGGAGGTGGAGAAGCCCAGAGGGGCAATTAGGGCTGGCAGCCACCACTTACACCCGCTGACAGCACCAAGTGATTAGGGCCGGCACCTGGTGGTGGCAGTGGGTGTGAGCAACGGCTCTAGAGCCAGCAGTGGGTGCAAGTGGGGCCGGTGCCGGCAGCAGGTGTGAGCACCTGGTGGGACTACGGCATGTGGGAGCAAAGAATTTTCAGTAACCACCAGAGGCTCACCCCAATGACAGCAACTGGCACCCTGCCTTGGTCTGGCGCCCCCGCTCCACCATTCCGCCACAGCCGATGCCTGCCATGTTCCGCACTCTGTTGCCTGCTGCCGAGACCCACCATGTTCCGCCCACGCCCCCTGGTGGTCAGCGCACATCATAGCGACCAGTTGTTTGGCTTGTTCCGCCATTCAGTCTATTTGCTTATTGGGGTTTTATATATATAGATTTGCCAGGTTTTTTCTTTAGGCTTATAGATTCTTTTGCCTCATAGGGCATATGAGTATTCAATTTTAGGAGATAATACCATATAATTTGCAAAATAGACTGAAAAATTTAAACCTCTCAGCAAAAAGATATAAACTAACTACTGCATCAGTTTTTAACTTTTGCCAACCAAATAAGTGTAAAAATTGATCTTCATGTGGTCTAACTTGGCATTTCCCTAATCATTAAGAATGTTGAACAGCTCTTCATATATTTGTTGGTTATATGCGCTTCCTCTCCTATTTTAATGTATTTTGCCTATTCTATCAGGTTGTTTGTGTCTTCTTTTTTCTCTTGCTTAATAATGACAGGTTTTTTTTTCCTCTACTAGACTCTTCTAAAAAAATCATCAACTTTGTTGACTATGTTGAACATCCCCTTTCCATCCTCTGTTTCTATTTTACTGATTTCTGCTCTTATTTTTTTAATTATCTTTTTTCTAATTTTGGCCTTAAGTTTTTCTTTTGCTATGTTCTTAGGTTGGATACTTAGATTTTTTAATTAGAAGCTTTTTTTCTTTACTTACATAAATATTTAGAGCTCTAACTGTCTTTCAATGTTGTTCTAATTGTATCCCACAAGTTTTGACATGTATGTTTTCATTGGCATATATTTCTTGGATTATTTTATTATTTTTAACATGTTGCTTTTTCTAAACAATAAGTTATTTTAGCAGGGAACATACTAGTATATAATGCATTCCTTAACTTAGGGCCATAATATAGTTAGCCTGGTAATGACAAGAAAAAACTAAAAATGTACATTATAAGTATGTGTGTGTGCACATGTGTGCATGCACATGTGTGGGCTTTGAGGGCGAAAAGGAGAGAGAATGCTCTAATTCTGGATTATCAATTGTTTTACACTATGTCAATAGTTAGAATTTTTCTATATATTCTCAATGTCTTATACTGTATCTTTTACATAAGGCTGAAGATATATTGTTTACATGAAAAGAGACTTCTATGGTCTTCCACCTCTCTCCTTACTCTCTTTGGAACCACTGAGAATTGCCTAGTTTACAGTCCCTTACTTTTTTGCATAACGGCATACATTGATCTTAGTGTTTGATTTTTTTCTTTAAATTTTTCTTGTGTTATTAAGCAAATCTACTTGTGCTGGTGAAGTGTATAAACCTAAAAGTACTCAATAAATGTTTGTGAAAGAAATGAATTAATTAATGAAGTACAGTTAAACAACATATGCATTAATTAGTCAACTATAAACAAACAGGGGTTAACTTTGTTTTTCCATACTAGTGTTTTATATTTCCCTAATTTGCTCAGTTTCTTGGCATTTTAACACTGTATTGGTCAGCTTCCTTCTGCTCTTCCAACTTGTATCCAATTTTTGTTTTCTAGAACCTGGGTAAGTACCATTTAACCTGTAATTTCAAAATATATACTCTTGTGCTCACAATTGCACAAGGCAATTTTAAAAAGCAAACAAAAGATACAAATTACAGCCCTGTGTTTATTTAAAAATTCTAGTTTTAATTACTGATCTGTTTGTAACTAAATCGTATTTTTAAAAGAAGTCAGTGACTATAGAGAGGATGAGACTAACTGGTCTATTTTTTCAGGTTGTTTTTTTAGACTGATGAGGTACTCCTTATTAAATTAAATATATGCATAGTACTGCAAAGATTTTTTCCATCCCAAGTGGGGGTGGGGGGAGAATCTACTTAACTATTAACCAGAAAATTCCTTTTTATAGTTTGTCTGTAGATAATATTTGCTAAAATAAATAAAATTCTACTATAAGGTACCATAGGATACTCCCATGTTCTACTCTACTTTGTCATTATCTCCTTAGCTAGATACACAGTGGCTCTGCAGTAGCACTAAGAGACTCCGTAAAACTAGGAACAGCTTGCCAGGTATATTTTATATATGATACAGAAACAATATTTATTTCATTTCAAATAAGGTATATACTTTTGTAAGTGCAATATTGGATATACAAAGCTGTTTTAGAGCAGGCATCTGAAATAATGCAGAGGGATTTGAGATAGGCAAAACGGACACCAATTCTTCTTGGATTTTTAAAACCAGACACTTTCAGCCCCGGGGGTAACACTCTTAGAAAATTATTTGGGGCACCAGACAAATTTATATGATGTAAGGGCCTTATTAGGAGCAACTGCAAGGAATAATGGTCACCTCTGTAGCTGCAGGACAGCAGGTTGCTTGCTCATGGCTGATGGGAATGACTCTTTGATATGACAGTTTGGGGAGGCCTCTCTCTCTTATTACATTTTTGCCAGATTGTCAAATTATCACATTATTGAATTACAAAAAATAGAGGACAAGTACAAAAGAAAGTTAACAAGCAAAAACACACATATTAGTTTATGACAAATTTAATGACAATTATATTCATCTTTCTTTTTACTTCAAATATAAGAATATTCATCACTATTCATGAATATAAGGTTAGATCCTTTAGAGAATATAAATATTTAATTCTTAAATACTCTTTGAAAGATGTGTAATTAGCTCTTCCTATACAAAAATCTCATTATCCATTCACTATAATGATTTGCAAAAAACTTTACCAGAAATTCACTATATAAATCAAAAGGTCTCTAAAGAAGACAGCATGTGCATATTAGCAAAGACATCTGAACTGGGTGCTTCTCCTCATGAGAGAACTTCAGTCGTATTGCAGATATATCTCTGCTGTCCTCCTGATGGGACTGTGAATTATATTAAAGTTCTTTAAACATGTTATATATTATTACTATTGTCTTTTCCACCCTTTACTTAGAGGTTTATGCTGACATAGATTCTTGTTTGCTTCTGTCAGGTGCCTGAGAACACTACCAACAGCCTTAAATTTAGTTAGTATCTTTTCTATATTTTAACATGTTATTTCATTGTTTAGTTGCTTAAGAATACCTGCTCCTTGCAGTGTAAAAAGAAAGCTCACAGTGACATCGTATGCTGCTAAGAAACACCCTTACCAATGACTTTATTCATTATTAATAATTAGGTATTTTATATTTTGAATGATTTGTTATCAGAAATCATTTGTGGATTGTTATTTAGGTATTTAAGAATGTTTTAGTGACGGTTGGAGTTCTGTGATAGGCTTGGAATCCATTATGATTTTCTTATTAAACCTAACAGAATATAGGCTCCTGTTCTCTGGAAATTTGCAATCAGAAACTTTGCAAGAATCAAAAAAAAATTGGCTAATAAGAACTACCTATATTATCATTATCAAAAATTCACAGGCAAGGAGAAAAACCTCCATATTAGTTCATGTACAGATTGAATAAATTCTTATTGGGCACCTTCTGTGTGTCAGGCATATCGATATAGCAGCAAATAAAAATACTTGCTCTCTTTCTAAATACTGAGGGATAAAAGACAATTAGCAAAATAAGTAAGTCAGACTACATGTTAAGAAATGACAAGTGGAATGGAGAAAATGAAAGTAAAGAAGGGCAATATAAAAAAGCAGAGTGAATGGGTAGGGGTATGTATGGGTAGGTTTCTGTTTTAAAAAGGTGGTCACAGAGTTTCCATTGTTAAAAAATTCTGAACAAGGTTCAACCTCAAAAATAGACCATTTTTCTCTAATTCTTGCTAATTAGAACTGCTCACTTTATGGACAAATTGAGAAAGAGCCCATTTTAGGAAGAAGAATAAATGGGAGTTTAAAAGCTTTTCTGAAAAAATGTGGGTAAATTGGACTGTGGATATGATTTTTGGACGAAGACCTATGTTTGACTCAGTGGGTTAATCTTAGACAGGGACAGTAATTGGGCAGTAGGATGTCTACCAATGAGCTGAATAAGTCAGCCATTGAAACATGGGGATAAATATAAATATTTAGTAAGTAATATAATAAATGTATATTATCTTGGACTACATAGTTCCTGAAGTAGGCTGCTACATTTAGGAGATATAATATGCCACAAGGATAAATATAAATTAATAAAACACAATTATTATTATTATTTATTATTATTACTGGAGGCCCAGTGCATGAATTTGTGCACAAATTTGTGCACGGGTGGGGTCCGGCCAGCCTGCCCTGATCGGGGCCAATCGGGCTGGGCTGGCCAGGGGAAGGGGCCGCAGGCGGTTGGTGGGCTGGCCCTGCCCCCAATCAGGGTTGGGGGGCCGATCGGGGGTGGGGCCAGCCGGGGGAGGGCCCTGGAGAAGACCCACTGAGCTGGAGCTGAGCATGGGCCCCAGGCTCCCCAGGGAGGACAGCCTCAGCAGGAAACAGAAACCACCAGAAGGCTCTGCAAATAGGCCCTGAGCTCCCTTTGGCCAGGCGGACTCAGAGCTGGTGTCTGTGTGTGTACATGAGACACAGCCCAGCACTCACCTTTGTCTGTTGGTCAAATCCATCGCATCGAAAATCTTTGGGCCCTTACAACAAATACAGACCAACTGGAAGATGAGGGCCCCAGTGGCAGAGCCAGGCTCCATAATCACCCACAATTTAGGCCTAAGACAACTAGGTAGCAATCTCCATGGAACAGAACACACTGTTTTATTAGTCTTAATTCTGCCCCAAAATGTGCCCAGCTGCTCCTCATTAGCCAGGATAGACTAAACTAAGGAACCAAAGACCGAGTTTCCTTTGAGGTGGGATCCACTGAGAGCCGGCTGTTGGCAAGGCCCCTCACAGGCGGCTGCCTTCCCCAGCTCGGTGTGCTCTGAGCCGGTCCGTTTCTGGTGGTGCCAGGTCCTGAGCTCCTGGTCGAGCTTCAGGTCCACAGGGTTTCTCTCCACTGCCTTCCTGGTCTCCTGAGCAGTACCCTCCAGCCCTGTATGCCAGGTGGTTGTCGCTAGAGCTGGGACACGGAGAGCAAAGGAGCTGGCCCGGGCCGAGAGGGACCCGCAGGTGGCCAGGCCGTGACCCCCACTCCGCTTCCCAGTCTCGCTTGCATGAATCGGCCAAGCCCGCTGCCCGAGACTGGCGCCGCATGGGGAGGGTCGCAGCAGGGAGCGGGGTGCTCTGACCTGCCAGCCTTGGTGACGATCACCTCGGTGCCCAGCTGATTGAATTTGTCTCACAGAACCTTCATCGCAAGCTGCACACTCATGCTGGCCACCTTCGCGTTCTTCTTTACCAGCACCTTGGCAGTGCCTCGCAACTGGCCCCGGGGCCCTTGTGCTCGGCAGCGGCACTGGTGGTGGTCCCTGCTGCCAGTGCCTTCATTCCAGTCGTTCCACCTTAATGGTCACTGGGCTTTTATTATATAGATTATATTACTCCTCTAATAACAAGTATTTCTCCCTACTGTGTGTCTCCTGGCACAGATCTTGAATGATATTTAAAATCAAGTAGCAATTCACAGTTCCATTGCAGCTCCAATAGGACCCTCCTATAGCAGTTTCTCTAGGGGCTCTTTCAGTAACAATCACACAACTGTTATGTCTTGGTGAACTGATCTCGCTGTTTTTCTCTGACTCATTTTGGCATGATTGGGATACTCTATGCTCATCAGGCATGAAATGTACCATGTGCATTAGGATCGGAGCTCCAAGTAGAGATGTCATTGTGATAGTGACCACTACACGAAGGTTGGATTAAAAACACCTCCTTGTATGTTGCTAATCTTGCTCTCTACATAGTCCAGGATGACAGGAATATCATACCTAGGCAGTGTTAACGGGAGCTAGACCAGACTGCAAGATTCAGAAATGTCTGGGGAAGAATTCTGCAAGAAAAAGAAGTTGAGAGAAACCTAGATGTGGATAAACACCCTGAAAAAAAAGATTTAAATAACCAGTACACAACTTGAGGTTGAAATAATAAGACTCATAGAAAATTGTGCAAATGAAAATCAAGGTTACTTATTCCATATAGGAAGGGAAATCAGAGTTTGTTAGGATGGTTTAAAATGAGAAAATATGTAAAAGGGTTAAAAATAAATAAGGCATCATTATTTTCAGATAATATGATACCTACAGAGAAAACTAGAGAATCGATAAATGCTTAAAATAAAGAAATGAGTTTCACACCAAAAATAAATCTTGCCCTCTAAATTCATGCTGGATTTTGCTCTTCTCAATTTAATTAAGAACTAAAAGACAAATCATATTGTGTTGAGGTCTCTCTAATCAATTTTATGTCTGTTTTTCTTTTATATGACTTACTTTCTTGCAAGCACGTGCACACTGTCTTATTGAAAAACCCAGGTTAATGAGAAATCATGTTATAGATGTGTGTGAATAAAAAACATTACAGGAAATGTTCAATAATTGGTAAACCAGCCCTTGCTATTTCAACACCACCATTTTGCCTTTTTCTCTATATTCCATCCACTTCCAGAAGCAACATATTAATTTACCACATCGACCTTGAAATATTAAATGAGGTTAAAAATCTATAATAGCTAAAGATAAACATGTTTATGAGCAGAGAATAAGTAATATTTCATTATTGCAGAAAGCAAAGTGTAAATTAGTAGACTCAGTGTTAGCAGTCCTGGATCCAAACCCAAGTTCTATTACTCTCTAGCTGTGAGATGAAATATAAATCCCTTAACTTCTGGTTCTTTACTTTCCTACTCAGTAAAAATGTGTATACACTTCCTTCCCTCTGCCTTGCCTCACAAGGTTATGGTCAGGCTTGAGCAAAAAAAAATATACCTGTAATGTAGTTAATTATGAAAGGCTCATTTTTCTAGGTAAAAAAAATAATGGTCAAATATTTTAAAATCCTTTTTTTATGTGTCTCTTAATTAAACATACATCATTCAATTTTAACTGCAAATTTTCTTCTAACAGATATACTCTATACCAGGGGTAGGCAAACTTTTTGACTCAAGGGCCACAATGGGTTCTTAAACTGGACCGGAGGGCCGGAACAAAAGCATGGATGGAGTGTTTGTGTAAACTAATATAAATTCAAAGTAAAGGAGCGGAGGGGAGAGCAAGAGAACCCTCCGCTCTTTCGGCTCGGCGGGCCGGATAGAACAGCCGAACGGGCCAGATCCGGCCCACCGGCCGTAGTTTGCCCACGGCTGCTCTATACCTACTGTCACTTTTTAACAGGTTTTCTACTTTATAAAGAAAAATTATTTAGAAACTTTTATTGACTTTTATTTTAGTTATATCATCCACAAAGTGGTTCTGATAAAACTTAAGGTCCTTTAACATAGGTCATGAAGTTCTGTAGACTATTATATTCATACTAGAGGCCTGGTACATGAAATCCGTGCACTCGGCGGGGGTGGGGGGGGGGTCCCTCAGCCCAGCCTGCACCCTGCAGGGAGTGGGCCTAAGCTGTCAGTTGGACACATCCTTAGCACTGCCACGAAGGAAGGCGGGAGAGGCTCCTGCCACCGCCACTGCCCTCGCCAGCCATGAGCCTGGCTTCTGGCTGAGCGGCCCTCCCCCTGTGGGAGCACACTGACCACCAGGGGGCAGCTCCTGTGTTGAGCGTCTGCCCTCTGGTGGTCAGTGTGTGTCATAGTGACCAGTCGTTCTGCCATTCAGTCAATTTGCATGTAGCCTTTTATTATATAGGATATTTCTCATTTTACTTTTTTTGTTTACCTCTCTCAGCCACAGGGGCACTTAAACTAGTGTAACCCTTTAGCTATTGTGAAACCTCATGCATACAACATTTATGGTAATGGACAATAAAAATAATTACCATAAAAATAAAAGAACTATTAAGCTTAGAAATATCAGTGGTGTACCTAGTCTGACATTCTGTATCTCTCAGTGAACAATATTTAATGCTTAGAGGAAGGTGTAGAACCCATTATATTCCTAACTGTGCAAAACTATTCTAAGAAAAAATTACTTTTCCTACATTAGCTAACCGTCAGCTTGAGGCCAAAACATAAGGGCTGTAAGAATCCAATACTTAGGAAATAATCCTTGTCGTAAAAAAAGCAGGAGCTTATATGTTCTCTAGTCAATACTTTCTAGGATTAATTCAGTCCCATATCACACTATGCTGACAATTATTTTTTTTTTTTTTGGAATAAATAAGCCATTCTTTTTCTTCTTGAAGTCTTAACATTAGTAGAATGTAACCTTTGAAATAACTGATTCAGTTAAGCATATGCTTAAAACTTGGAAAAAGAAGTGGTTCTTATAAGACATGCATTTTATTGACATTGTTTTCCTTGTTTTTGTTGGTTTTTTTTCCCTAACATTTTCCCCCTCAGCACAAACCTGTTCATGAGAAAGAACTTGAATCTAACCAATATATGGATAACACAGAAAAGCTGGAGGGAAGGGGCTGGCAGCAGGGGGGAAACCCACAAGACTGAAATTAAATTTTGATTGCTGATGACACCTCAATGGGAGGTATTTATCTCCAGGCCGATCAGCTGTAAGAACTGGCTGTGACCACCTACCACTGATCTCCAATCACAATGGAGGAGCTGTGCAGGGGCCCACCCCACAGAGCAGGGCTTACTTCATGAGGGCTCTGGTGCCTGCTGAGTCCACTCTTTTGAGGTGTCACTTGTGGAGGTGGTTGAGTGGTGATGCTTCAAGGTGGTCTGAAGCTGTCCACTGGGTTTGTTGGTTCTTGGGCCTTCCAGGAGGTGCAGGCCAAGGTCAGCTGCTGCCTGTGTTCTGCCTGGGTCCACCCAGCATGAGCTATAAAGTGAGCTGAAGATGGCTGCTGTTTGTGCTGGGTGAGGCCAAGCTGTGAACCAAGGCTGACTGCTGCTGGTGCTGGGCCTGGGGCCACTTAATAAGAGGCTTCAGAAAAATCTGAAGCATGAGCCAAGACGGGCCATTCGTATGGAAAAGCCACTGGCAACAGCTTGTGTGGGCCTGAAAGTTGGGTGGGGTGGGGCCTCAGTGAATCACTAGGGGAAACAGTGTGAGCCACGTTGATGGAGTCTCAGATATCACACCTGCCAGCCAGCTCTTTGAGGGGAGGGCTCATCAAAGAACAAAGGCCTGTGCCAGCACTTCTGTCTGGGAGAATGCTGTCCCTCCAGCACCCTCCCTGACGCTGATAATTCAGTTCTTCCCCCTACATCTCTGGTGCCTTTCAAGCTGGAGCTCTGGGGACATGAGTCTGAGTAAGTCCGTTCATGGGACCTTTAAGAGAAACTGCCTTGCACTCCAGCAACCCTCCAGCTCCCTTAGCCTCAATTCCCGCAGGTTTTTACAGCCAGATGTTATGGGGATTTCTCTTCCTGTCACTAGAACCCTGGCTGGGTCACCTGGTGTGGGGCTGGGACCCTCTCACTCCTCAGGGGGGACCTCTGTAGCTGAGATATCCCCCAATTTTTATCCACTACATATGGTTGTTGGATGAGCCCGTTCTGCATTTCCGCCCCTCCTACCCATTTCTATGTGCTTTCTTTAATTTCTTAGTTGCATGATTCCCATTCAGCCAGATTTCAGGGAGTTCTGAATGATGGTTGTTCTGTAGTTTAGTTGTAATTTTGATGTGGTTATGGGAGGAAGCAGGTACCACATTTACCTACATTGCCATCTTGGCTGGAAGTCCTACAAAAATTCATTTTAGAACCTTCTCTAACATCATATAAATTCCTAGGCTCACTAACTTCATTATAAAATCATCCATGTCAAAGGTTAATAAGTACTTTAAATCTTTCTGATTTTCATTTGTTTTATAGAAATAAAGAGTAACACTTTATAGCAGGTTGTTATAAATTCTAAGGAACTATTATATATATATTTTTAAATCCTAACCTAAGGATATTTTTCTTTTGATTTTTAGAGAGAATAGCGGGGGGTGGGGGGAGGCAGGGGAGGGAAACATCAATGTGAGAGAGACACTCTGACCAGGGCAAGGATCGAACCTGCAACCAGATACATGCCCTTGTCCTGGAAATGAACCTGTGACCCTTTAGTGCACCTGGCTGGTGCTCTAACCACTGAGAAAACCAGCCAGGACAAACTGAAGTACAATTTAACTCAAATTGATAGATCCAATTAGGAATACATTTTAATAATAATTGCTTATTATCTAATTCCTAGTAACTATACAAATTATTTTGTAGAGAAAATGTTTTATGTGAAAGGAAGTTGCATCTTTTAATATCACTAAGAAACCAAAATTCAAACTTATATACCATACTTTGTGATTTTATTATGCTTTCCATTTCCCTTTTCTATAAGCTTTTTGGAGACCTGTGCTCCCACCTATCTCTGATTCTGAATTCCACATACCTGGAATGCTACGTGAGCACAATCCATTAACTGCATGCCCTGTACCTATAGCCTCAACATTTTTCAGTCACTTACTCTCTGGTGTTTATTCTTTAAATATTTAATTGATTTTTTTACAGAGAGGAAGGGAGAGGGAGGGAGAGTTAGAAACATCGATGAGAGAGATACATCCATCAGCTGCCTCCTGCACACCCCCTATTGGGGATGTGCCCACAACCAAGGTACATGCCCTTGACCAGAATCGAACCTGGGACCTTTCAGTCTGCAGGCCGACGCTCTATCCACTGAGCCAAACCAGTTAGAGCTCTAGTGTTTATTCTTTAACTGACATTTGGACATCCCTCTCACAATCTGGGACTGCTGGCTCCTAACTGCTCACCTGCCTGGCTGCCTGATTGACCCTAACCACTCTGCCTGCCAGCCTGATAGCCCCCTAAGTGCTCCCCTGCTGGCCTGATTGACACCTAACCGCTCCACTGCCAGCATGATTGACATCTAACTGCTCCCCTGCTGGCCTGATCACCCCCAACTGCCCTCCCCTGTGGCCATCTTGTGACAATGTGGGGGTGGCCATCTTGTGGCAGCCATCTTGTGACAATGTTGGGGGCAGCCATCTTGTGATGATGTGGGGGTGACCATCTTGTGACACGAGGGCATGAGGGTCAATTTGCATATTTCCTCTTTATTATATAGGATAATCTTACATGGATATGTTTCATTAATTTTCTATATTTTTTACTCTGTACACATTTTCCTTTTAAACCATTAACCTACTCTGATACATTTCAATAGTGCATAGGATGAAGTTTTCATTTCTTATTCTTTCCCTGGATATTGAGTTTATTTTTCACTTATTCTATTTAATCCTTGATAGGCAATAATAAAATTCAGGAATATATTGAAGTTAAAGAAAAAGTAATGCCTAAGAAAACCATTTTTGTTCCTAACCTAGATTCAGAAATGTGTTCTAAAATGTTAACTGAAAGTTCCTCCTAGGAAATAATAACCAAGTCCTAAAGCTTAATCCTTATGGACTAACAAATGTAACTAAATTTCTTCCAGTCACTCAGTCACCTTGGTTTTTTTCTGGCTTGCAACAGTGGAGGCACCTGTCTTCTCCCACTGGTTAATTCTAATCCTTGCACAATTCACTGAGAATTCCTGTAAGCCAACTATATAAATTTCTACATGAATATCTAAGAGTATTTTTATTAAAGCGTATATTTGAAATAAAGTCTTTTACTAGTAGATGTAGCCATTATGGAAACATTTCTATTGACCAAAGAGTTGATAATATCTTTATAATCTCTTAAATCTTTATCCATGTTGTATCTCTTGATGAAATTCATGAACATGTGGATTTCAACAAGTGATACAATATAATTTTTCAGACTTCTTTCCCTTTCATAGCTCTTTGCTATAGCATACCCCAGACTTTCAAGTTCTGCTGTTCTAGACCTCTGTACTAAGTACCAAGCACTGGAGTTTTGAGTCTACAAAGTCAAAAATAGGAATATTTTAATAACAAAATAATTGCTAAATCTATTATTTTAATAATTTTGAATATTTAAAATTTACTACTCACTGGTTATTGAGAAATGGAAAATAATATTCCTAACAACAAACTTTATTATACTGATGGTGATTGTCTCATTAACTTGTAAGAAAGGAAAGCATAATCAATAATTAGTAATCTGACCTATGGTTAGTTTATCTATTGTGCATTCAGTCATAACCAATGATGGCAGATATAATTAATGGTATTAATCCAAAAATAATATCAGTTAATTTTTTCTATAAAAATACAAAAGTACCAATAATTGTTGTCAAACATGGACCCAACCAAGGCAGGTCTGTCAAATGGGTCTGGAAATAGGTCCTTGCAAAGTCATGAGAAAAACATTTCAGGTACTCATGCATAGGAAGACTTGAGGTGGCAAGATTTACTGGAAGGGCACATGAGGCATAGATGCCCCTGAAGATGCCGCTGCACTGCTCATCCATGATCCTGTGGCTCAGCTCCATCTCACTGCAAAGAGGTGCAGCTTCTGGGGCCACAGGTCTGCACTTGTCACCACCAAGCCCAAGAGAAGGGACTGGACCCAGAGCTGTCATGCCATTAGCCTGACATTCAACGCTTCAGTAGTCCAGCATAGTCTCTATTCCTGTCCTGCCTGCTTTTCTCAGTGCTTCAGCCCATGCGGCTACCACATCCAGGCCCATTCAGCTGCTAGGAGAGAATGAACCTGGGTTCTTTGTTAAGCTTTGACTATATCTCCTTGGCTTTGGGAAGGGGTACACTTTCTTTCAAACTAGCCAATCTTCTTCCTAATTCTTCGAGGGTTTGTGCTGGACCCTATCCCATCCAATCGCATTCCTGGATCTTCTGGGGTTCCATGCCCTTATCCTATCTGATCCTTTCCCAGATTTTCCCAGGCTAGACTCCTCCCCTTTTATGGTGGTCATTTTGGCTCCTACTGTGCATGCCTTAAAGTTCTGCTTCCTCCTCTGGCTTCTACTGCACATGCACTTAGTACAAGGAACTCCCCTTGAGCCATCTTGGCTTCTACTGCACATATGCCCAGCAAAGGAATTTCCCCCTTTTGTGGATCCTCCCTCACCCTCCCCCACTCCCAATCCAGGCAAATGGGTCAGTTATTCCCAAGAGAGATTGGAAAACTGGTCTTTCCTGATTGTTTGGGGATTAATTTTGGCAGAAGATGTGGGTGTCCCTGGGGTGTCTGTGAAACTGCAGCTTCCTAGTTAAGCTGGCTTAATTAGCTCCTTTCTCTTTCATTAATATCAACTAGCTGCCAACTATAACATAATCATTCATTTTATAATTTCAGTGGGTTTAACATACCACTTGTTTAAATTTGGAAAATAATTCTAGCTCAGCTGGTTAAGTAATACAGGTGGGGCAAAAGTAGGTTTACAATTGTGAGTTTGTGAGACAGAGTTTATTACTGTATTATTATTTGTTAATTAATGCATTATTTTCTATACAAACAACTGTAAACCTACTTTTGTCCCACCCTGTATAATAACACACCTCTTTGAAAATATTTATCTTACCCTAATTGTAACTGTGAGTTTTTTCTTTATAGATTTGTTGAAAATTTAGCAATAACATTTCATATATTTCTATTTCTCAATACTTCTAATTATACTTTAAAGTTCTTTAAGTTTGAATTAAGTCAAATAACAGCTTTTTCCTGAATTCTGAAAATATATATGCCAAAGTTTTTCTTAGTATAATAATTTTTCACTCTTTTGACTTTTTGAAATGTATTTACTATTTGAACATTAAGACAAATTTAAAGGTTGAATTATAGTATACCTTTACAAGTTATTTTAAAGTCTTTATGTTACTTGGAATTTTACTGCACCTAGACTTAAATAGTACTACCCTCTATTAGGCTAATGCAAACAAGAAAATAAATCCACAAACTCCTGCCCCTTTACTGTTTTCTGAAGCCCCCACATTTGAGCCATACATGTAGCCCCATGTCTTATTAGCTATCCCCTTCACGTTCATCATTTAATTTTGTGTTATATATATATATATATATTTCCCTTAGAGCAGTGGTTGGCAAACCACGGCTTGCGAGCCACATGCGGCTCTTTGGCCCCTTGAGTATGGCTCTTCCACAAAATACCACGGCCTGGGCGAGTCTATTTTGAAAAAGTGGAGTTAGAAGAAGTTTAAGTTTAAAAAATTTGGCTCAAAAGAAATTTCAATCGTTGTACTGTTGGTATTTGGCTCTGTTGACTAATGAGTCTGCCAACCACTGCCCTAGAGCATGACATTTTAATTCTGACTTCTACAGGCTTACTTCAGCATATCCTCCATATGAAGCTAGAAGAAGTTGCCTGGTTGATAGGTTTCTGTAATTTTAATCACACGTTCAGTCATGTAAAGCCAGAGGGACTTATTGTTTGAATTACTATAAATTTCACATAGAGATGCTGTGTGGTGCAAAGAATGTAACATTTTTTTTAAAAGGTTAGAAAGTCAGTTGAAACACAGTTGAATACAAATAAAACTATTTATTCAAGGAGAAGTATATTGATTCTCTCACTTGCTTTGTCTAATCCTCAGAGCCAGCATGCCTTCATCTATTGGCTGAAAAGGACTCCACTATAGAGTCCTAAAAAGCATCCCTTGCTCAGGTGGAATGACTCAGTGGTTGAGCACTGACCCATGAATCAGGAGGTCATGGTTCGAATCCCAGTCAGGGCACATGTCTGGATTGCAGGCTTGATCCCTGGTGTGGAGAATGTAGGAGGGAGCAAATCAATGATTCTCTCTCATCATTGATGTTTCTATCTCTCCCTCTCTCTTCCTCTCTGAAAAACAAAAACAAAAACAAAACAACAAAAAAAAGAAAGAAACACCCTTATTCCCCAAAACCTGTCTCCCTCCTGAAGTCTGAAAATATTTCAGAGGAGACACTTGGGCCCTCCTACCATCACAGCTACATTTGAAATGCTTGTACTCCTAAGAAAAGGAAAACTGACTTTCATTTGAGAAAAGGTGTGCATTACTGGCATTAAACCTAGGTTATGAAAAAACTGTGGCAGATAGGAAAGGTGCTGAAAAGAAATAAAGCAAAAGGACAAAAAATAAGTCAGAGACAGCAACATCCAAACTTTCTCTAATTTACAATTTAAGACATGCCCTTCCTTAAATCTTGGGTGAGACTGCAAAGACAAAGAAAATGCTTTGAAAACACTGAAATGAGAAAATAAAGAAAATCTTCAAATGATTAGAATCAAGCTCATGTACCAATTTTAGTTTTCATGGCAATAGCTGTACCTATATATTGTCCAGCTTTATAATTAGGCTCAGATATCAAATTAAAGAGAAAAGCTTAAACCCTTATGATACTAGAAAACATATTATATATATTTATATATGTATATCCTATCTAATAAAAGAGTAATATGCAAATTAACCATCACTCCACTACACCCACAAGCCACGCCCACAAGCTACACCCACCAGCCATATCAGGAGCGAATATTCAAATAAACCCAACCAAGATGGCTACGGCCACAGAGAGCAGGAGGGAGGCTTGGGTTTCCCTGGCAATGGAGGAAGCCAAGCTTTCCGCCTGCCCTTGCCGGACTAGGCCTCCACTCAAGGCTACAAAGTTTCAATGATAGAAGATACATAAATCCAAGCAGAAATGGCAGCAGCCACGGAGCTGGAAAGAGCAGGAGGCTAGGGTTGCCCTCGGTGATGAAGGAAGACAAGCTTTCCGCACACCCTGGCCAGCCCAGGCTCCGCTTAAGGTTACAAAGTTTCAATTATAGAAGATACATAAATCCCCCCAAAAATGGCTGCTGCCACGGAGCAAGCAGAAGGCTTGGCTCCGCTCCAGGCTTGGCTCCGCTCCAGGCTACAAAGTTTCAATTGTAGAAGATAAATAAACCCCAGATACCAAGGCCTCTGCTTGGGTCGCCAGGGGGCATGGCCAGCCTGGAAACCACCACAGGCCCCTCGCCCAGGCAGCCCCATGCCCCAAGGGAACCCCCACATTGATCCGGGACACCCTTCAGGGCAAACCAGCTAGCTCCCACCCATTCACCAGGCCTCTATCCTATCTAATAAAAGAGTAATATGCAAATTGACTCTCACTCCAACACACAAGATGGCTGCCCCCATGTGGTCAAAGATCCTGCCCCCATGTGGACACAAGATGGCCAGCAAGGGAGGGCAGTTGGGAGGAACCAGGCCTGCAAAGGAGGGCAGCTGTGGGTGATCAGGCCAGCAGGGGAGGGCAGTTGGGAGGGACCAGGCCTGCAAAGGAGGGCAGTTGGGGGCGATCAAGCCTGCAGGGGAGGGCAGTTAGGGGTGACCAGGCCTGCAGGGAAAGGCAGTTGGGGGGACCCAGGCCTGCATGGGAGAGCAGTTGGGGGGGACCAGGCCTGCAGGGGAGGGCAGTTAGGGGTGACCAGGCCTGCAGGGGAGGGCAGTTGGGGGGAACCCAGGCCTGCAGGGGAGAGCAGTTGGGGGGGACCAGGCCTGCAGGGGAGGGCAGTTAGGGGTGACCAGGCCTGCAGGGGAGGGCAGTTATGGGCAAACAGGCTGGCAGGGGAGCAGTTAGACATCAATCAGGCTGGCAGGGGAGTGGTTAGGGGGTGATCAGGCTGGCAGGCAGAAGCGGTTAGGGGCCATCAGGAAGGCAGGCAAGCGAGCAGTTGGGAGCCAGTAGTCCTGGATTGTGAGAGGGATATCCGACTTCCTGTTTAGACCTGATCCCTCGAGGGGTCCCAGATTGGACAGGGTGCAGGCCGGGCTGAGGGACACCCCTACCAGTGCACGAATTTTGTGCACCGAGTCTCTAGTGTATATATATAGTTTACCTTTGTTTATTGTCAGTAATATGATATGCAGTTTAAATTAATACAATCATTTTAAGACAAAAGCAGGATAAATCAGAGACCATTTTTATATGCTTTTACACATTTTTGTGTGAACACTTGCTGTTTTAAATAACTTTAACAGCTTTAATTACACATGTTTAAAATCTAATTACTAAGAAGTTATCATTTTTGTGATTGTTTTGTTTGTTCGTTTGTTTAATTTTGTGCAGTGTGCATGGTGAACTTTAAAGAAAGTCAAAACTGATGTGAGTTTCCATCATGTGATTATTTAATGACTGTGTTCTAGATTAAAAGTAGAATCCGAAAGGAGAAACCAAGATGGCGGCATAGGTAAGCACCTAAACTGCTGCCTCGCACAACAATTTCAAAACTACAATTAAAAGACAGAACGGACACCATCCAGAACCACAGGAAAGCTGGCTGAGTGAAAATTCTACAACTAGAAGGAAAGAAAAGCTCACAGAGAATTGGAGGTATGGCAAAGGGTCTTTGTGCGCGCAGAGAGGAAGGGCGGCTGAGAGCCTGGCTGACTTTCTCTGGCGGAAGGGAGAAGGAAGCCCCCGACCGCACTGAACCCCAGTTCTGACTGCACTGAACCCCAGTCCCGGGCGAAACCCCATGGACCCAGGCTCATACAGGGGGAGTCTGGACTGTCAGGTAGAGGGAAAGGCACCCGGAGACTCAAAGACCCAGGGGAGACCTGGGGGAGCCCCAGCAGGCAGGGTTCTGGAGGCGCACACACCAGTGTGCACAAAGGCTGCGGAGGTTTCCACAGGCTTTCCCTAGCAGAAGGGAGTCCGAAGCTCCTGACTGCACTGAACCCCAATTCTGACTGCCCTGAACCCCAGTTCCAGGCGAGCCCCTGGGGACCCGCGCTCTTACTGGGGGGGGGGGTGGAATCTGGACTCTCGGGCGGAGACTCGGGAGCCGGGGAAGGCAGAGGTCTGAAGGCGCGCGTGTGCCAGTGCGCACAAAGGCAGCGGAGGTTACCACAGGCTTTCCCTAGTGGAAGGGAATCAGAAGCTCCTGACTGCACTGAGCCCCAGTTATGACTGCACTGAACCCAGTTCCAGGCGAGCCCCTGGGGACCCATGCTCTTGTGGGGTGAATCTGCCTCTTGGGCGGAGACTCAGGAGCCGGGGAAGGCAGAGGTCTGCAGGCGCGCACGCGCGCAAGTGCAAGGCTGACTGGAAGCCAAGACTGTCTGCTCCACCCTGAGACTCCACCCCATCCAAGCTGAGCACAGAGGCTATTGCAATTTGGCAAGGCTAATCCTATAAGGCTGTCTCCAGCACTGAACTTCTCCCAGCGTAGACACAGCTGATCCTTACAGCCAACTGGCCTGGAGATCAATTCCTCCCAGTGATACCAACAACAATCAAGACTTAACTACAACAAGGTTGTACACACAGTCCAAAAAGGGGTGCACCAAGAGTGTCCACCTCAGGTTAACTGGGGAGGCCAACCCACTGGGCCATATAGGAAACCTAGCACACAAATCTACCATACCAACTCAGGGAAGCAGTGAAAATGTGGCGTCAAAGAAACAGATCACAAACGAAAGAAATGGAGGAAAACAAACAACTGGATATAGAATTCAAAACCATGGTTATAAGGCTTTTCAAGAATATCCTAGAAAAGGCCGATAAATATGACGAGACCCTCGAAGATATGAAAAAGGACCAACTAGAAATTAAACATACACTGACTAAAATAAAAAATATTATACAGAGACCCAACAACAGACTAGAGGAACACAAGAATCAAGTCAAAGAATTAAAATACAAAGAAGCAAAAAACACTCAACCGAAAAAGCAAAAAGAAAAAAAATCCAAAAAGTTGAAGATAGTGTAAGAAGACTCTGGGACAACGTCAAGCGTACCAACATCAGAATTATGGGGGTGCCAAAAGAAGAGAGAGAGTAAGATACTGAAAACCTATTTGAAGAAATAATGACCGAAAACTTCCCCCACCTGTTGAAAGAAATAGACTTACAAGTCCAGGAAGCACACAGAACCCCAAACAAAAGGAATCCAAAGAGGACCACACCAAGACACAACATAATTAAAATGCCAAGAGCAAAAGACAAAGAGAGAATATTAAAAGCAGCAAGAGAAAAACAGTTAATTACCTACAAGGGAGCACCCATACGATTGTCAGCTGATTTCTCAACAGAAACTATGCAGGCCAGACGGGAGTGGCAAGAAATATTCAAAGTGATGAATAGCAAGAACCTACAACCAAGATTACTCTATCCAGCAAAGCTATCATTCACAATTGAAGGGCAGATAAAGAGCTTGATCAGCACCAAACCAGTATTATATGAAATGCTGAAAGGTATTCTTAACGAAGAGGAAGAAGAAAAAAGTAAAGATAAAAATTATGAACAACAAATACATATCTATCAACAAGTGAACCTAAAAATCAAGTGAATTAAAAACCTGAGGAACAGAATAATCTGCTGAATATAATAGAATCAGGGGCATAGAAAGGGAGTGGACTGATAATTCTCAGGGGGAAAGGGGTATGGGGGGGTCAGGAAGAGACTGGACAAAAATCATACACCCATGGATGAGGACAGTGGGGGGGAGGTAATGGTAGAAGGTGGGGTGGGAACCGGGTGGAGGGGAGCTATGGGGGGAAAAAGGAGAAACAATTGTAATAATCTGAATAAAGATTTATTTAAAAAATAAATAAAATAAATAAAAAATAAAAGTAAAATCCATCTACAGTATCATTCACCAGTTTTTCTGGGTAAAAAAATCAAGTTGAATATGAAGTTGTCAAATTCTAAGTGTAAAGTCAGTCAGGACAGGCTAAGTTATGCTTCAGGAATAAAAAAATCCCAAATTTTCATATTGACACAGCTTTGTAAAAGGGCTCTACTTCTTGTATTTGTTCCAAGATCCAGTCTGATGTAGACTTCACATCAACATTTACTCCCATCATCTCTACAGCAGGTAAAAGTGAATGTGGCAAATATCTTAAAGCTTCCATAAGGAAGTGACTCATGATACTTCTCAACATTTCACTGCCCAAAGCAAGTTAGATGACCATGCCTAATCCAAAATCAAAGGTGAAGTACAATCTTAGCATGTTCCTGAAAGTAAAGTGCTTGCGAACAGACCACAAGAGAAAACTAGGCCAACAAAGAGCAAGGCACTAGGGCATATGTTAAACTTAGTGGCCATAAAGAAGCTGTTCAGAGGCTAACAAACTGGTGGTGTGGAAACATGCAGTAAGTTTTGCTTCAATGGGAGTAATGATTCAAACTATCCCACTATAGGAATGTGGCTATGAAGACCACAACATAGCTGGGTCCCAAAAGGCTTCGTTGCCTCTCATTCTTACTGCCAGTATTGACTTGGAAATATCACAAGGGCTCAAAACACAGCTGCAAACGGCATGTGTTTATAAATCAGTGTTAACTAGATTGGTAACTATTTACTGGTTGCAGTTAGATTTCATTTTCTTTTCCTTTGTCCTAGAATCACTTTGTTTTGGTAGTATGTAATCTATTCTCTTAAATGGATGGAGTAATTACCTAGCATTTTAATTGCAGGCCTAAGACCTCATCCTGCCCCCAGGATACTCTTCACTGGCTGGGCTTTTCCAAAGGTTGCCATCCTTTACAACCGGAGACCGAGAAACAAGAGCAGACAAAGGTCCAAAGATGAAGTAAGCACATGTTCTTGTCCCAACCTCTGAACACGAATGGAAATATGTTAATACCTATCTCTTTACCCACCTATGTACCTATGAATCTACGTAAAATTATGTTACTATTTTCATATAGATCTGAAACAGATATAGTTTTGTTTTGTCACAGATAAGATACTGTTCTAATCTATGTATTAAAGTTAGACAGAAATCAAATAAATGATAGTTGTTCTGTATGAACTCACCATATCAATACTGAGAGCTCAAGGCTATTTATAAAGCTGGCCTTTATACTCACAGTGTTCCTAACTTTTTCTAATCCTCCTCTTTATTACCTCAAATCACCCTGAGGTTCACAATCATGTTTCTAATCACTATTGAATTTAGCTGAAGTCAGGACTAATGGGAGGTATGGGTGAGGAAAGCATGTTGCCTTACTTATAAACTCTCCCAGGCACCAGGGGCATTAGACAGTACAATTTAAATCCCTTCATTTTATCATTGACTAGAGGCCAAATATATGAAATTCATGCAAGGGGCTTGGCCCTCCCAGCCCTGGCTGCCTCACAGACCCATGGCCCCATCCACTGGTTGTTCTGCCATCCAGTCTAATTAGCATATTAGCTCTTTATTATCTACTAGAGGCCCGGTGCATGAAATTCGTGCACTGGGGGGGTCCCTCAGCCCAGCCTGAACCCTCTCCAATCTGGGACCCCTCAAGGGATGTCCAACTGCCGGTTTACAGGGATCGGCCCTAAATGGGCAGTAGGACATCCCTCTCACAATCTGGGACTGCTGGCTCCTAACCGCTCGCCTGCCTGCCTGATTGCCCCTAACCACTTCTGCCTGCCAGCTTGATCACCCCCTAACCACTCCCCTGCCAGCCTGATTAACACCTAACAGCTCCCCTGCCAGCCCAATCACCCCCAACTGCCCTCCCCTGTAGGCCTGATCACCCCCAACTGCCCTCCCCTGCAAGCCTGGTCCCACCCAACTGCCCTCCCCTGCTGGCCTGATGGCCCCCAGCTGCCCTCCCCTGCTGGCCTGATCTTGCCCCCAACTGCTCTCCCCTGCTGGCCTGATCACCCCCAACTGCCCTTCCCTGCCAGCCTAATCACCCCTAACTGCCTCTGCCTGCCTGATCACTCCTAAATGCCCTCCCCTGCTGGCCTGATTTGGCCCCCAACTGACCTCCTCTGCAGGACTGATCTCGTCCCAACTGCCCTTCTCTGCCAGCCAATTTTATTCTGATTGGTCGGTTTCTATGCCAGTCAGCATCAAAAGCTCTGCCTCCTAGGCAGCCATTGGCTCCTCACAGTTGGCCCAGATTTGGTTCTGATTGGTCAGTTTCTATGCCAGTCAGCATCAAAAGCTCCACCTCCTAGGCAGCCATTGGCTCCTCACAGTTGATCCAGATTTGGTTCTGATTGGTCGGTTTCTATGCCAGTCAACTTCTCTGAGCCTATCAATGGGGCCTGATCAGAAAGGCAGAGCTAATCAGCAGCCCAGTGGAGGCCTGGAAAGAAATGGAGGTATGGCTGCTGACCAGGCCTGGAAAGAAAGAGACAGGCACGTGCTGATCAACAGCTGCCACAAAGGCTATAGATCAGACCCTGCTTCTCTCTTCAGGCCTCTCTACAGGCCTGATTCACAGCCTCCTCAGCAGTCAGTGCTGGGTCACTGTGCTTTCAGCCATAGCAGTCAGTGCTGGGTCACCATGGCAACCCAGCACTTACTGGAAAACTGACTTCCGGTTGGTCGAGCCTCATTGTCATTGTGGATGTGACGGACCCAGGGTTTTTATATATTAGGATAATAATAAAAGTGTAATATGCTAATTAGACCAGACATCCTTCTGGACATCCTTCTGGAAGACCTTCCTGATGAAGCTGGGGCTGCAAGGGAAGCCCAGGTCACAGGTGCCTGCTGGCGGCCAGAGGAGGAAAGCCTGGGTCCCAGGTGCCAGAGGGAAGCCGGTGCTGGCAGCCTCAGGAAGGAAGGCCTACTCTTGCACAAATTTCATGCATCAGGCCTCTAGTATAGGATAACCACAGGCTTGAACTAAACTGTAAAACTTTACTTCTTCAACCAAAAGTGTATGTTAGCTCAGTTTTGTGGCAGTCTGAGAAGCACTAAACTCTGCTAGGGAACCACAACCTGGCATGATAGTCTCCTTTAGCACTATTGTAATTACAAATATATTCATCCTGTAGCTGTGTGGCTTAAGTTCCAATAAATTGGTCAGTAAAGTTTGAATTGCCTACTACTCTAAGTAAAGTTCCCTTTTTCTTTGAAATTCTAAATAAATTCGTTTACAAACTGCAAAATGCCCTAAATTATAAGAAAAAAAAATACAGAACCTATTACAGAAAATCACTGTTATTCACAATAACCTTTAATTTGCTGATTTTACTCTGTCCCCACATTTTAAATATTTTTCTGTGGAAAAACACATTTTGAAGATTTAAAAAAATTGAGAGAGAACATGAGCTCTTTGGGGGATTATCTATATATATAAAAAACCCATGGCCCTAACACCGTAATGACCAAAGACCAGCATGGGTAGGCGGGGCTGTGAGGGTGGCAAGGTGCATGCAGGTGAGTGGGGCCACGATTTTTCATGTGCTGGGCTTCTAGTATATACATACTAGAGGCCCGGTGAATGACATTCGTACACTCAGGGGGTGGGAGGGGTTCCTCAGTCCTGCCTGTGTTGTCTCACAGTCTGGGAGCCCTCAGGGGATGTCTGACTGATGGCTTAGGCCCCGGTGGGAGTGGGCCTATGCTGTCATTCGGACATCCTTAGCACTGCCATGGAGGCAGGAGAGGCTCCCGCCACCACCGTAGCACTCGCCAGCCATGAGCTTGGCTTCTGGCTGAGCGTTGCTCCCCCTGTGGGAGTGCACTGACCACCAGGGGGCAGCTCCTGCATTGAGCGTCTGCCCCCTGATGGTCTGTGCACATCATAGTGACCGGTCATTCCACCGTTTGGTCAATTTGCATATTAGCCTTTTATTATATAGGATAAAACATTCACTTCTACTCTGAGTAAAAATTAAGAGGAGAAAGCACATTTGATTTGCACCTCATAAGAAAACTCTGTTTTCAAAACTCCTGATAATAAGTCGCTGATGTGGATATTATTTTAAAGTAAATAATTTTGTCCATAAGAATGCAACTAAATTGAGAAAAAAATAAACAATGTTAATTAAGTCTTAAGCTCTATGTTAAACAAAAGCATAGTAGATTTAATATGAGAGGACTCTTTATCAAATTCAGTGTCTTACCTAAGGCATCTATAATTGTAAAGTACTCTTATTTTTTTTAAATATATTTTATTGATATTTCACAGAGAGGAAGGGAGAGGGATAGAGAGCTAGAAACATCAATGAGAGAGAAACATCGATCAGCTGCCTCCTGCACACCTCCCACTGGGGATGTGCCCACAACCAAGGTACATGCCCTTGACCGGAATCGAACCCGGGACCTTTCAGTCCGCAGGCCGATGCTCTATCCACTGAGCCAAACCGGTTTCGGCTTATTTTTAATATAAATTGAAATTTGTAATTTCCTACTGGCAGTAGTGTAATATTAATCAGTGTACTGTATGGTCCTTGATTTCTTTAATAGGAGGGAAAACAAATCAATATGGTCTTATTAAGGTGACAGAGGATGGAAGAGGCTCCTTATCCATTGATGATTACCTATGTGAGTGTCCCTCAGCATTTCAACCCAGTGGTCTACAGTACTGGTATCAACAAAGGGGCTATAGTTCCCACTTTACTGTACTTTTACAAAGTTTAATTGAGACCAAATATGAAAGGGGCAAGTTCAGTGCCTATAATATAGGAAGCATCCAAAAACCAACAATTATTATTATAACACAGGCAGTAGCTCACTCCAGAAAGCAATCTTCACTCCTCTCTCTCACTCACATCCTGCCCAAACCCAATTAATCACTGAATTCTATCCTACAGTTATTTAATCCTTAAATCCTAGTTGAATATCATTTGAATCTATTCACTGCTCTTCACTTACACTGCAATTACTTTACTCTAAGCCTCATTTTCACCAGATTTACTCTTCATAAATATTGACTGAGTGAATGAGTATTTGGCCATCAATTTAATCTAAACTGTATTATTCTGCTTTTCCCAAATCTACCTTAAATCTATCTTCAATCAGTTTTTGTTGATGGTTCTTATATTACTACTCATGCCTGGAATTGCCTTCTTCTCATCAATCCTATTAAGACCTAGCAGTTTATCAAGGCCCAGTTCAGAAAGTCTCCTTTATTACTCTTCCCCCTTCAGAATAGAAAGCAATCTGCTTTTTAAATTCAACTAATAAAGAGTGATGTCTGCACCTTTCTTATGGCACTTTTATGGCAACTCTCTTCTGACAGATTAAGTTGGAGAACTGGATATGTGAAAAGATCATCCTTATATGTTGCCAAGAGCCTAGAACAATTTATTCTACATAATTGGAGCTTAATATTAATTTGTCCTGATATTGTTTATATTTAACACATTGCAGTGTATCTCCCCAACCTAGTTGCAAATGATCTTAAGAAATGTGTTTAGAATGCAGATTTCCAGGGCCTATAGCAGCCTAATAAATCCACACCCTGGAGGAGGCCTGCTAAGTTCACCTCTTTAAGTGATTTCAGTGTATCCTGTGTGTGGATAGGCAAGCTTATGTACTCACATGTGCATTTCCTAATGCTAACAATATTAAACTTTCATTGAAAATCAGAAAGCACTGTGTGTATCTGGCCTTTTTGAAATTTCCCTATTTTTCTTAGCCCAACAATTTATACTTTTATAAAATTGTCTTTATCTAAGTCCTTCTTTATTAAACTGTAAAATATAATACTGTTTTTAATCAATAAAGGCAAAATATTTAAACAATAAAAAACCACATCATTTTATAGCTCCTTCTGCCACTTTACAAGAACATTGTATTCTACTGGAGGCCCGGTGCACAAAATTCATGTATGGGGGCGTGTCCCTCAGCCCAGCCTGCACCCTCTCCAATCTGGGACCCCTCAAGGGATGTCTGACTGCCCATTTAGGCCTTATCCCGGTAGGATTGGACCTAAACGGGCAGTTGGACATCCCTCTCACAATCCAAGACTACTGGCTCCCAACTGCTCACCTGCCTGCCTTCCTGATTGCCCCTAACCGCTTCTGCCTGCCAGCCTGATCACCCCCTAACCACTCCCCTGCCAGCCTGATTGATGCCTAACTGCTCCCCTGCCAGCCTGTTTGCCCCTAACTGCCCTCCTCTGCTGGCCTGGTCACCCCTAACTGCCCTCCCCTGCAGGCCTGGGTCCCCCCCAACTGCCCTTCCCTGCAGTCGCCCCCAACTTCCCTTCTCTGTCGGCCTGGCCACCCCTAACTGCCCTCCCCTGCAGGCTTGATCGCCCTCAACTGCCCTCCCTTGCAAGCCTGGTCCCTCCCAACTGCCCTCCCCTGCTGGCCATCTTGAGGCAGCCATCTTGTGTCCACATGGGGGCAGGATCTTTGACCACATGGGGGCAGCCATCTTGTGTGTTGGAGTGACAGTCAATTTGCATATTACTCTTTTATTAGATAGGATAATCTGTCCATTTAATATATATTTACTATTTCTATTATTTCATCTGCTTTTTCAGCTACTTTATTTTCAGGCTTGTTCATAATCATCATGAATATTTTCATAATTCAATATTATCACTGGGCTAAATAAGGCCCATCTTCACTTAAAAAAACCTTTGATCTACCTTTTTCAACTCTAGTTATTTCTAGCATTTTATAATAATATTTTTTCTTATACTTTATAGTTTATTTCCCAGCCAAATCATCTATTCTGAGTCTGCCAAATGGTGGCATTATTTCCTCTCAGAAATACAATAACACATAAGGCCCTGATTCTATTCTTAGATTTGAAATGATATATAAAAAATTGCCTGGTGAGCAAAGATCCACAGTTTTCTCTTTTCCTTTTCATAACTACATGCATTAGTACACCACAGATGCAATTCAATCCAAAGCTCTTGACAGAAATGCAGGATCAATAATAAAATTAATATTAGATCACAATAATCAAATATCAAAATTTATTCTAAAGCACAGAAAAAGAATATGTTGATTTAGTTTAATAAAACTCAAGTATAGTAATCTACAGAACTAACTAATGTTTGTAAGATAAAGCATTCCTTTTAATAAATTTATAATAATCTATAAGTAATAGTTAGCATTGGTTCAAAATACATTTTGTAGCAGATGCTTTGTAAAACTATGTCTATTCTATTTATGTCAATCCTATTAGATTAAGTACCATTACCCCCAATTTATGGACTGATGTCTACTAAGTAACTGTTCCAAGCCACGTGACCAGTTGCATACAGCCTTGCCAACTTACAAGCCCAAGTTTACCAGGCTCCAATGCATTCTACCACACCATTTTGCCTACCACTGAAGAAAAACTCATCATAACCAATAAGCTCCCAAGGGACCAGTGTGCTCTGTTACTTTTGATTTAGTCACTTAACCTTCCTGGGTTTCAATTTCTTCTTCTCAATATTAGGATATTGTGTTAAAAGTTCCCAAAGTCCCCTGAGGCATTGAAATTCTGAGGTTCTAGTGTAGAGAATCTCTTTCTCTCCATTTCATTTGTTGTTTTTCTTTAGAGTAAGAAATCATTACCATCTAGCTGGAGCTATAACTTTCTTTGACTTTCTAACTCAATCACTTCTAACACTTGTTTATTTTCTCAGAATCATTTAATCTATCATTGGGATTACTGACTAAAAAAATGAAAATTCTGATCAGCATGACATTAACATATGGCATGTTTAGTTCACATATCTAGAAAATTCAGAAAGAACAAATTCTTTATATATTCAATTAATGTAGTCTCCTGCTGCTTTTATGACAACAACTAGAGGCCCAATGCACGAAAATCCATGCAAGAGTAGGCCTTCCTTCCCCCAGCTGCAGGCACCAGCTTCCCTCCAGCAACCGGGACCCAGGCTTCCCTCCTCTGGCTGCCAGCGGGCACCAGGGACCTGGGGCGGCTTCCCCTGGTCCTCCCACAGGTACCTGGGACCCCAGGCTGGCTTCCTTCCATCCCGGCTTCATCAGGAAGGATGTCTGAAATGACGTACGGAAGACGTCCAGTCTAATTAGCATATTACCCTTTTATATTATAGATGATCTGGATGTGACTACATTGTTTGCCTTTTTGCTACATTGGTTTCCTCACACAAAGAGTCTCTTTAAAACATCTGAGAAACAGTAAAGCATTGAAGTATATATTGGGAGTAGGCAAGAATAAATAACTTGGAGCATTCTATCATTACCTTCAAAGCCATACCCAAAATATGACAGAAAAATTAGAGTTGACACCAATGTAGCAGAATTAAGTGATGGGAAGGGTAAAAGATTAGAGAAAGTTTGAAAGGGAGCATGCTAAGGTCATTGTCTTATGTAAAAATATAAAGATATCAATGGAGGTCAGAAATTTATAGACAAAAATAAACTTATGTATGAATCTTATTAGGTTAGAGGTATCCCTTAGAAAACTAAGAGTAGGATTTAAAAAACAAAAACTTTTAAATCAATATTTTTAAAGAGGGTAGGAAAGGAGAAAGCAGCATAAAAGAAATACAGAAATATATAATAAAATGGCAGAATAACTCCTATTACAGCACTACTCACGATATATATAAATTTATTGAATGTGTTAGTTAAAACACAGAGACCCTTAGACTTGATACAAAATTTTTTTTTAAAATAAAGAACCAGAAATATTTTTTCTGTAAGAGACTAACTTAAAGCAAATAAATATAGACAGTTAGAAAATAAGCATTCATTTGGATATACTTGACAAATAATAATAAAAGAAAGCCAGATGGTAACTTTAATAACAGACAAAAATAATTAAATGAGGATTATGAAGAGATCTTGAGACCAAAAAGTTTGAAAAGTTCTGGTCTGTACAGACAGTCCAATAGCATCAACAAGCAAGCACTATACCAGCAATAATAACTAAATATAACATGATAAAAATAAGACAGCCTCCACAATCACAATTCCTGGATTATCTAGAAATTATCATATGAGTGAATGCTCAAGACTTTTATAGAGAAATGTGTTATACTTATTTCAGACTAAAAATAGATCTACCATACAACCCAGCAATTCCACTTTCAGGTGTTTATCTGGGGAAACACACACACACACACACACACACAAAATAAACCCACTCACTAATTTGAGAAGATATATGCACTTCTATATTCATTGTAGCATTATTTACAATAGCCAAAAAAGTAAAGGGGAAAATAAATCAATAATAATGTGACTGATGATTGTTACAATTAGTGGTATGATCACATTGTGAGGTTTAAAAATGTTGAATCACTCATATATTGTATATCTGAATATAGCTAATATAACTAATATAGTATTGTATACCAACTATACTTAAATTAAAAAATCACACAATAAACTTAACAATAATATTCAATTAAAAAATAAATAAGATAAACGAAAGACCTGGATGAGTGGATCAGTAAACCATGTTCACATATGAGATGACTAATATTTTAAAGAAGTAAGTTTATCTCCAAATTAATTAATAAATCCAATGCAATCAAAATTTGAAGAAAAATAAAAAGATCTACAAATAGCTAAGAAATTTTTGGAGCAAGAGTAACAGAAATGGTTAAAAAGCCCTAAGAAATGTTCAGATGTACTAAAAATTCTAGAACAATTGAATGGGTTTTTAAATTCTGTTCTAGAGAACAGCCCATGTTCTCTAGGTAGTTGATACTCCTGATGCACTTCACATCTTCTTTAATGTAGTTTTCTAATTGCAAATGCTTATATTATTTTGTCTGAAGACTTTCACTTGCCATTGGAGCTTCTTTGTCACCTGTATAGATGGTCACACTGCAAGGGACTTAACAGTCTTTAGGAATAGCCTTCAAGCAATACGTATTGGTAAGGTTTTCAGCGATATGCTGGCACTAGCTCCTACCAGCTCAAGAGAGCCAATTGTTAAAATTTTAGGAATGCTGCAAGCTAGTTAAAGGTGCTTAGTAGTTTGCAATAATCTATGATGAGGGTATTTACTCTGCAGATATCAGCAAATGCTACAAAGCAAGATTGTTATTGTGTTGTTGTTTCCAGAAAACCTGTTAAGTCTTTACCAGCACACTAATGGTTTGGTGTATAAATACCCCCACCCCCTAAATCTCTCTGGAGTGTACTAGGGATTAAAGTGGTTGTTAGCTTCAAAACTCATCTCACTTCCCTACTTAATGGCCCCCACCTTCAAAAAAGCGAACTGTAGTTGGTCTAAGAGTTGGCCTTTGGAGGAACTTAAAGTAAGACAACCCATTTAGAAATGGTCATAATTACTTAAGTGCCTTAAGATTTTTGAAGGAGAAATTTAAGAATGAATTATCAAGGAGTTCAAAGACTTTGTCTTCTTCATTAAAGGCAAAATATCTATCTTCATAAAATTGGCCTGACATTTAACAGGCCCTATAGACTTAAAGAGTACATCAGGCTTGGGAAAACCTAGGTCATGCCTATTTGTGGGGGAAAATGACTCCAAGAGCCAACTGAATATCATGCCTTTAAATTACAGTGACCATTTTAAAAATGAAATAGATATCATTGGTTTAATTCTAAATAGAAAGATAATACATTTAAAAAAAAAACATTTTATATGAACTTTCCATTTAAGTTTTATTAAAAAAAAAAAAACACACAAAAACAACAGACTAGATTCTGTTGTAGAAAAATATAATTCCAAAATGTCACTTTTATTTTTTAAAGAAGTTAAGTAATAGCCTGCAGCCAGCAAAATAATCAGAGTAGTGGCTGTCATGATTGTAGGGGTTATTTGAGAAGTTAATAAATAATAAGAAACTTCTCCCTAGAAAACTACACAATTGCACACCCATAATTTGGCATAACATTTTAGGGGTGAAGAATTCTAAGATATGATTATAATTTCTCACATTTTATTTTCAAAAATCATTCTGAGGTAGGACATTAAGAGTAAATCCCACATCTCAATCAGCCCATGCATTTCCATCTCTTTATGATTCCCTCTGCACACACAAGGTAGGAAGCTATGTCATCTGATCTTCCCTGTGCTGAGAATCAAGAGCAGGACTGACAAATTTCTGCAGAGGTTCACTTCAACAAGATGCCTCTGAAGAATAAGTGATATTTTTCTTTCAGCTTTTATTTTAAAAAAAAAGATATAGGGATAAGTAAATATGTCTGCATGAATGATACATAACTTAACTGGGGAAGAAAATTATATGTCCTGCTAAGAGTTTCATCAGTTTCTTAGCTAGGAAAAGAAATGTGTACCTCAACCACTCCCTGAATACTGCTATAAATGGTTTATAGTGGTTATGTGCCTCAATTAATTGGAGAGTAAACTCTCTACTGTTCTTACTTGCAGAATGAATTTAATCTTCCTCAGTTTATCCTTTGGTGGCCTTATAATCCATGTATGTATCACCAAAGCAGGCTGTAGTCACAGCTGATGTTTTAGGAAACCCTGGATCTCCTTTGATGCTTGTTCTCACCTCCCTAATTCCAAAAATCTTATTTTTATTCCCTTTTCTTGGTTCCTCTGGACCTAATAACCTTGTTGATTCTTTTACAACAGATGAGATTTAATTTTTACCTTCATTATTTTTCCTGTTAAAATAGAGCAATAATAACATATCTCATAGGGTTATGGTGAGGATTAAATGATACAATCCATGTAAAATTCTGAGAACAGCTCTTGACACCTATTAAGCACCCAATAAATGTTATCCATTAGGCCTAATTTCTATGGCCTCAGAGTAAATTTCCTTTTCATTATATTTAGCTTGCATTGGTTTTGTTTCCAGGGACCAATGAGCCATATCTGATTTTTCTGTTGCTTTCCATGGTCTTAGATGAGGACTCCTGCCTCTAACTCATCAGACCATCGCCTGGCCAAATAAGAGCCAAGTGCTCCAAGACAAGAAGTGGACCAAACAGTCATTACTTGCCCTGAGGACAACTTCTAAGGCTACATGAGTAATACACTTCATTTTCTTTAATCCATTTTTCCTGAATAAGCCTTGTCTTAAAGTAGAAAAACGCTGAATTTCAGTTGGAGTACAGAAAGACCATTTGCTCAGGGAATAAGATAAACATTAAAACTGTGAAATTGTGGTGTGTTTTTTCTTTAAAACAGCCCATTATATCTATTGTTGATAAAGGATGAAATTACACCAAGAGTGTTGGCCAATAAGTAACCTGAAATACTCAAAAGGGCAAATTATTCAGTATGCATTACATGACTATTCTATGTGATCAATGGTGATCAATGCTAGTGATCAATGCATCAATTCTCAAAACAATGTTATACTAACATACTAGTTGCTATAATCAATTCTTAAAACAATGCTACACTAACCTGCATAGTTACTGTATACAGGTAAAAGTCTCTAAAAACTTCACTAAATTGTTACATAAGAAACTCGGTTGAAATTGAGTCATTTAAAATATTACATAAGCAATAAATAAGCCGGTCAGAGAAAATAAGTCTCACATGACCTCACTCATATGTGGAATCTAATGAACCAAATAAACTAATGAATAAAAATAGACCCAGACATAGACGCATGAACAGACTGTTGAATCTCAGAGGGAAGGTAGAAGAGGAGGGGTGAGAAGAGATCAACCAATGAACTTGTATGCATATATGCATAATCTGTGGACACAGGCAATGGGGTGGTGAGGGCCTTGGGAGAACAGGAGTGGGCTGGAAGAGGTCAATGGGAGAAAAAGGGGGAACTATGTAATACTTTCAACAATAAAGATTAAAAATAAATAAATAAATAAAATATTATATAAAATATATGAATATTATAATTTAGTAATTAAAATAGAAAATGTCCTTTGTCTCTTACTAGATTTTCTATTTACATCTTTAATTTTCAATTTATATAACATTTACATATATATCTTATGACCTTAAGCAAACATAAATAAAATAACCTTTTCACCCAATTGCAAATTTGACCTGTAAAGAGACTGTCTTTTTATAGTCTAAACTTTTAACAATGCCATGCATGCAACACAGATACTGTGAACTAAAGGTTCTGAATAGTAATACTAATATCTACCTGGTAGTATGTTAGTAGAAAACAATCTCGAAATGTTTGGGCTGTATTTTAGATAATAAAGAATTTAAGCTTAGAACAACTTTTGAAAATAATGTAATAGTTTCATGTCCTGTGAACCAAAATAGCTAAAGAGGCTTTTAATTGATTTTTAAGGAAAATCTTTTATTCAGTTTTGCTTCATTGGACAATAAAACTTAAAGTGATAATAAAAAAAATATGGACATGGGGGTGTGGCAAAGAACTATAGTTGGTTGATTGAGCATGCACATTCAGACTGAGGTGCTAATGCTGACAGCTTTTTAGGTTAGTTCAATTTTTTTTTTAAGAATTCCATGACAGAAAAATTTAGTGCAACTAAAAGCCAGTTTCTAATAACTGTAGTTGAACTAGCAATAAAATAAAAAGTTTCCACAGCTCTTTCTAACTCACTCTTCAAAGGCAATAGCCCGTGGTGAATGTGGTGGATGGTGCCTATAATGACAAAATTGCAGAAAATTGAAATGTCTTTTGACATGGTCTACATATCAACTCGCTTATTCTCTATTTATTTTAAGGGTTTGTATCAAGATTGGGGGGGAGAGTCCTATGTTTTATATATTTCACTGTATGTAGCTCAAAATTAAGCAAAAAAAGCCCCCCCCCCCCTTTTCTTCATAGGAGTTTAACTGCTATGTGGACTCAAGTAGCATATAAATTTCAGCAATGGTATGCTTTAAAATTTAGATTAGATAAAAGCAATTTCTTTTTCCATCTTCTCTATTTCTTCAGGGAAGAGTTTAGACACTATTGGATATGAAAAAACAACCAGTACCTTTACTGGTATTCCCTCCTGTCAGCAATTCATGTGAAGTTTTTTTGTTTCGTTTTGTTTTTTTGTTTTAACCCTCACCTTAGGTCTCTCTCTCTCTCTCTCTCTCTCTCTCACTCTCTCTCTCTCTCTCTCTCTCTCTCTCTCTCTCCCTCTCTCTCTCTCTCTCTCTCTCTCTCTCTCTCTCTCTCTCTCTCTCTCTCTCTCTCTCTCTCTCCCAAACTCTGTGTTAACCAATTTTAGCACTGATTAGCTTGGCTTCTAATATTTGAAAGTGGATTATCAAATATAAATATTCATGGTAATTATCTGTGACTATGAGTCATCTGAATTGGATGGTAACTTTGGATTGCTAGCTAATATTAAATAAGTTTGGAAATGTAATACAAGCATATATTGGTTTTCTGTTCCTATAATCAATCTTCATCTGATGGAAGCTAAGAATGATGTTCTGGGAAATATTGTAGAAAAGTTATCTTGTTTGTGTTTTATAATCAACTTGGTTGATTCTGATCACTCATTATATACTGGAGAGTTCTACAGATAATACTTTTACTTTTGTAGGGGTACTACTTTCTTAGCTATGACAGAAATATTTAAAATTACCCCCTTATCAATTACTAGGTTGATTCTATGGTTTTCTAAGAACAAACATAACTAAAAACTGAAGTGGTATCTTTTTAAAATTGTTGCTAACTAGACTTATTAAAATATTACATCTTTTTATTTTATAAAAAAATAAAATGTCAATCTTATCAGTGTACTCTTTATAGGCAAATACATTAATCTACAATAAATTACACATGTATTAATAGCTGGAAAATTCATTTGTAGCTAGAATATCAATGCAATACCATGGATCTGTGTCCTGAGAACTGGAAACTAAGTTTATATTCCTTTGTAAATTAGCTTGCATGTATGTTTTCAATAAGATATACTGTTTTTTCTTATTAAATTTATCAACAATTTTAAGAAATAATCAATAGAAATAAAAACCTAAATTGAATACTTTAAAAAGTTTTTTAACTTCCAAAAGAACTTTGTTATTTCTATTGATTATTTTTCAAAAGTTTTTAAAACAAACTTCTGAAAATAACTTCTAAATTTAAATTGTTTCATCTGTCACCATTGTTTCTAGAATTCTCGTTTTTTCTTCACTTTCTGTTCCTTTATGTGGTAGATTATAATAATGACTCTACCTTTTATTCCTCTCTGTATCTACATCCTTTGGAGTCCTCAAATCCTCTACCCCATGAATCTGAGCTGACTTTGTGGCTTGGTTTGGAAAATAAAAGCAAAAGTAAGTGTAGCAGGCCCTGCACATTCCTCTCTATTAGAACTATGCCCAGACACTATATAAAGAAGCCTGAGATAGTCTGTTGGATGATAAGCAACTGTGTGAACTAGAGCTGAGTCAACATAGTTGTTCTAACCAAGACCCTGACCTATGAGAAAGCCCAGCCAAGATCAGCAAAGCTGCTCACCTAAGGATACCTGAGGGAGTTCAGCCATGAGGAAACTGCCAGCTGAGCCCAGCCTAAGCTTCCATCCAGGAGTGTCATGAGCTAAATAAATGATGGCTGTTTTGAGCCCTAAAATTAGAGGGAGTTTATTACATTGAAATAGCCAATTAATGCAATTAGACATTGCAAAGTCTAATAGATTGGGGCTGTGAACTGATTATTACTATGAAATGTCATTCTCTAGCATATGCCTTTCATTTAAGAATGATTCTTATGTAAAATGTCAACAAGATATGTGTCCTCTCTGACCATTACCTAGAATGATGCATGCTACAGTATGTTGTAAATATTTTATTAAAAACCAGAGGGACAGTTGCCTTTTATTACTTACTCATTCTCTCTTCCTTGTCCTGTTTTTCTATTCCTTTTCCCCATTCTTTCTTATAAAAAAAACACAACCCAACTCATAGCTGAAACAAACAATAGAGATAGTTTACTCCCTCCATTGGCAAATTAGATTATTTATTGACTTATGCAGAAATCTATCAGAACACTATTTCCAGACTTCCTCTCAAAACATTTGGTGCAAGAGTTAAGCAGTGTGCCACTCTGTCTTTTCTACCTTCCATTGTTCATCAGGGATTTGATAAAATGTTAAGTAATGATGATGGAAAGTTCCAATGGCTTTATATTATTTCCACTTAGTGAAGCAATCTGAATGGAACAGAGATTGCCAATCTTTTAACTTCCAATAGTTTTTTTCAGTGATTTCTACATAATTATATTGCCTAAAATACTAGACCTGTCAGGAACTACTTACTTCCTTGAAACATATTTTAGAACATGTACTTCCTAGTCAATCTGTGTTTTTCTATTGCATTTTTAAAATTTTAGTTGCATCAATATACTATCATAAAAAATCAAATCTCCAAAATAGTATGGCAAGTCCTTCCCATGACTTGCAACCTTGGATTGCTAAGTTTTACTAAGTCTTAAATCACGGTGGCTGGCACAGTGCAATTGTTCTAAATGGCTGCTCTGAGTCCCAATTGAAAAGAATAAGAACAGGGCCTGGCCAAGGGCTCAGGAAGCATGCAGAATGAGGCAACCAATTGGTCTCCCTCCCTCTCTCTCTCCCTCCCTCTCTCTCTCCCTCCCTCTCTCGCTCCCTCCCTCACTCCCTCCCTTTCTTTCTCTAAGCATGTCCTCAGGTGAGGTTTAAAATAATAATATGAACAGGTGTTTTTAACAATAATTCTGAGCAAATATTTAGTATCCTGCACTTTACTGGTTATTGGGGATACAAAGAGTATTTTTTTCTTTGCGATACCATGCAAAAGAGGAGATGATACACATAAACAAAAGTTATATGTTATGGTATAGAAAAAGAGATTGAATAAATTTGAGTAAGAGTAAAGAGAATGGAGTAACTCCTCCTGAAAAGTTAGGAAATTGTCACAAAAGACACTTGAGGCTGCATAAATCCTTTGATTTGTCAAGTATGGAGAAGAGAGAAAAAAGCACAGATTTACAGGAAAAAGAACTGTTTTCATCACTTTCAATTCACCCCTTTAGTAAGGAAGGGATTCTCATCCTATGGTTATAGGGATTGCTGAACACATGACACCTAACACAGGACAAATGAGGCCAATGGGAGTTATCAGATTATTTACTGACTTATATAGAAATATAGTCACCAATACTCACAGTCAGGAGGAGGAGGACAGTGTCACACAGAGTCGCATGGGCACTGACTCAGGAACACAGTGAGCAACTGGGGTCACAGAAGGCAGGCTTCATAGTATAGGATGAGGCACCCCTCCCGTTTCCTGCAAGACAATGTCATCAGCTTTGAATAATGTCATGGCTGTCAGGGAAACCTACTACTCAGAGATAAGCAAAATTATATCTCATCCCTTAATAAGTAGAGCTGTCTGGCTAGGGAAACTTTCTGTTTTGGAAACAAAAAAAAAAAAGAGTGAACTTGCAATTAGATCATTATAGACTCTCCTGATTGTACCAGATGTTAAAGCAGCACATAATTTTGAGTATCAGCTTTCAGTCTTACACCACAGCGATGGAATGTGAAAGGCATAGAACTTTGAATATCCTTGATGTTTCATAAAAATGATGAAAATTCCTGTGTTTTAGGGCATAGATGGGTAGAAGGTGACAAGGATAGAAAGTTTTGCACATATATTTGAAGTTTCTGACAAATTTTTATGAGAATAGTAATTCTGCCTGTCTTGTTCAAGATTGTGTGCCCAGAATTTAGAAGAATACTTGGTATATAATATATTTCAAAAAGCAATTTAAATGAATTAATAAAATAATAGTTCATGGTAAGTTTTATAGTGGTATAGTGATACACGGATAAATAAAACCTAGCCCTTTACTCACAGGGATATTGTCTAGTAAAGATAGAACAGAAATATACTCAAATAGGTTGACTATTAAAATCATACTCAAGTATTATGTTTGAGACAAATTTCTAAGAACCTCTTTAGGCTACATTAAAGTTTAGATTTAATTCTATAGTCAAAGAAGAGATGATAGAGGAGTTTAAGGATTGTAGTGACATAACTGTGCTTGTTATTTAAGTGGAAAGCCCTAATGGCAAAGGAAAGTTTCAACTGAACTGGAGAGAAACTGAAGGTTGTGGGACCGTGAGTTAACAGTCAAGAAGAAACATTATGGGGATATGAACTAAAGTAATAATATTTGGCATGGGGAGAATGGCAGATTTGAAATAATTTCTAATTTCTGTAAGATAGCAACATAGAAAAGTGGTGACTATTATGTCATATAAGAATCCACATTCTATAATATAAGCAAAAAGAAACTGATACAACTGGACAGATCCTGGAAAAGCTTAATGCTCTGAGACACCAGTATGAAAGAATATAGATATGAAAATTAGAATACTTGGATAATGAATATGAAGCAACAGAATGTTCCATTCCAGTGTATGAAATGCCTAGCAGATAAGTGTTTATCCCATTGGCAAGACAAAAACAAAACAAAACAATGTATTCATCTCTCTAAAGAAAAGAAATTGGCTCATTAGGTGAACCATGCATTTTCCGATAGCAAATGCCTACTATATGGAAGTTGAGATTTTGCCAGTCCTGTCTTTCACAAACTCATCTTAAGGAAAGGCTGTAGGAGACAGACACCATTCCCCATTTCTACTAATATAATTTGAATTTCAAATATACAATGCAATTAAACACTGAAGATACCTCACACTACAAATGAAAAAGATTAAAATAAAAAACATACAAACAAAAAATGACTACAGATCTAACAATGACAATCCAGGGAAGAGGAAATATTATTTTAGAAAGGTCTTGTAGTAGCTTAAGAGAAATTCTATAGTACAGCCACAAAAACAAACACAAGATGCAAATGTGCAGATCAGAAAACAACAAGAATATCAAGAACATAAAAATATTATTGCCAAATAAAAAATTAATTTAAGTGTTAAAAACATAAAATTGAGAAAATCAAGAAATGGAAAATATAAAAAAAAATATTTTCCAAAGATAAATAGGCCTAACTGAGGAGTCCAACCTCAAATTAATAATGCCAGAGAGAGAAAACCAAGGGGAGAAACTTTCAATGAAATAATACAAAGAATACCCTAGAGATTAAGTTGTATATGAGTCTTTAGTAACCACGGCTGCCAGCAGATAGATGTGGCTCAGTGATTGGGCATTGACCTATGTGCCAAGAGGTCACTGGTTCAATTCCTGGTCAGGGCACATGCCTGGGTTACAGGCTTGATCCCCAGTAGGGAGTGTGCAGAAGGCAGCAGATAGATGTTTCTCTCTCATTGATGTTTCTATCTCTCCCTTCTACTCCTCCCCTCCTCTCTCTAAAAATCAATTTAAAAACATATTCAAGTGTCCACTATATGACTTGTAAATTGAATAAAGAAAATCAAGGCATCAGGACAGGACCACTTTTTTTTATATATATATATATCTAGAAGTAGAATTGCTGGATCATATGGTAATTCTGTTTATAACTTTTTGAGGAACCACAATACTGTTTTCCATAATAACCATACCAATTTACATTGCCACCAACAGTGCACAAGGGTTCCTTTTTTTACCACATTGTCACCAACACTTGTTATCTCTTGTCTTTTTTATAATAGCCATTTTAAAAGAGTGAGATGATATATCTTTGCAGTTTGATTTATATTTCCAGGGTGATTAGTAATTTTTGAGTACCTTTCATATACCTGTTGGCAAGTTGTCTTCTTTGGACAAATTTCTATTCAGGTCGTTTGCCCATTTCTAAATCAAGGTATATCACTTCAGCCAGTACTGTAACTCCCTAAAAGAAGTCAGGTGTCAGTCTCAGCTTCCAATTTAAATAAAATTATTGTGTACCTCCTGGTGGAGGCATTTTTATTATTATCTTAATTCTTGGGAATCATTACCTCTAAGCCAGCAAAGTTCAAAGTTACAGGGATCAGAAGCAAAAGTTCTACAAGTAGGTCATTAAATGTACGGATCGGCAAAAATAGGTTTACTGTTTTGAGTGCACAAAGTACAAAGTTTATCTTGTGTTATTATTTATTAATTATTGTATTATTTGCTTGTATTACAACTCCAAACCTATTTTTGGCTACCTGGTATAATCGTGAAAGGAGCCACTCTCATTTCCACCCTGGGGAGCGAGTAGGGCAGTTGGTTTGTGATCAATTTCCCTGTGGATTTCAGTAATCAAGGGGAATATTTCATGGAAAGATACAAAACAGGCAATTTGGTTAATTGACTTACAAACAAGCTCATATCTGGTTCTCCTAGAAAATAAACTAATGCCATTGGCTAGGAAAAGAATCTTTATTTATGGAATACTTTTAGCGGGATGTCCCTGTCTCTGTTCAGAATTGCGTATGAATTACACCAACCTATAAATCCCTAAGTCATGGCTTCTTGAAAATGTCACAGAAGCCTTAGTACTCTATGGAGTAGAAAACAGAGATATTACATACCCTAAACATTCCCTGCTATGTTAAATGACTTGCCAAAATCATTGGAAACATCACCTGTTTCTCTAGGCCAGAGATAATATGCCTGATGCTGGAAGGAATGACCTAGGGCAGTGGTCGGCAAACTGCAGCTCGCGAGCCACATGCAGCTATTTGGCCCCTTGAGTGTGGCTCTTCCACAAAATACCATGGTCTGGGTGAGTCTATTTTGAAGAAGTGGTGTTAGAAGAAGTTTAAGTTTAAAAAAATTTGGCTCTCAAAAGAAATTTCAATCATTATACTGTTGATATTTGGCTCTGTTGACTAATGAGTTTGCCAACCACTAACCTAGGGAGCCACATCTATAATATAAAGAGGTAATATGCAAAATAGGCCAGGATGCCATAACAGTCGTGACCAGCTCAGGAGGAGGCTGCGCACACAGGGGGGCAGGCCCGGAGTGGAGACACAACACACAAGGGTGCCTGCCCCTGCTGGGAGACAGCGTGCCAGCAGTCCTGCCTCTGTGCATGAGCTGCAGAGGAAACACCTTTTCTGACCGCTCTATGGCTAAGCTCCCTGTATGCCACTCGCAGTGTTCTTGGTAACTTGGTTAATAAGAATCCAAGAAGGTGATCTAGGGTTTTTCCACCTCATTCCTGGAGGAAAAACCAAAGGTCTGCTGCTAGAGGGGCTAAGAAATGTCATATACTACCCTAGCTAGTTTGGTTCAGTGGATAGAGTCTTGGCCTACAGACTGCAGGGTCTGGGTTTGATTCTGATCAAGGGCATGTACCTAGGCTGCAGGCTCCTCCTTGGCTGGGGCCCAGGTCAGGGCTCATGCAGGAGGCAACCAGTCGAAGTGTCCCTCTCACATTGATGTTTCTCTCTGTCTTTCTCTCTCTCTTCCACACTCTCCAAAAATCAATGGAAAAATATCCTCAGGTGAGGGAAAAAAGAAAAAAGAAAGAAAGAAATGTCATATCTTATGAAAGAGACATCTTGAAAATGCCTAAAGAAAGTTGTCATTTTTTCATGGTGAAGGGACTGGAGTCTGTGTTGATGAAAACACCTTGGTGGCTGCGGTGGCCGGCAGTGGCAGCAACAGCGGGGTGATAGGGGTAGTGCATTCCCCTGATCAGCCGGTTGTCTCCTGCAGAGGCAGGCCAGACTGCGGCTTAGGCCCGCTCCCCTAAGCCAGTGGTCGGCAAACTGCGGCTCGCGAGCCACATGCGGCTCTTTGGCCCCTTGAGTGTGGCTCTTCCACAAAATACCAGGGCCTGAGCGAGTCTATTTTGAAGAAGTGGCATTAGAAAAAGTTTAAGTTTAAAAAATTTGGCTCTCAAAAGAAATTTCAATCGTTGTACTGTTGATATTTGGCTCTGTTGACTAATGAGTTTGCCAACCACTGCCCTAAGCCATCAGTAGGATATCCCCTGAGGGCTCCTGCACTGTGAGAGGGGGCAGGCTGGGCTGAGGGACCCTCTTCCCCCAGTGCACAAATTTCGTGCACTGGGCCTCTAGTAGGATATAACAGACCTATTCTTCTTCACCTATGACTTTTGATTGCTTATAATCTTGTAATTATTAGTAAAGCATGTTACTGGGTAAGAGCTCTGATTGTGTGGGTCACACCTATTGATATTTAAACCATATATTATGCTATAGGGGAAATATCACCATATATTGGTCACTAACTCAAAGATTATTCTATAACCAACTCAGAGATTTACATACATGATTCTGTTTTCAGAGTGGGAAGCTATTTATAGACATTTTCTAAATGAAACAATTAAATTTGTAATATATTCAATTGGAAGATACAGAATAAACTAGTAAAACTCAATTCTCATTCTACTTCCCTTAAAATTAATGTTAAAAAAAATATAGAAGCACAATATATCTTCTTGGCAGGGAGACTAGCTGACAGCAAGTGCTATACCCTAAGACTTGACTGCCCAAATCCTCTGGGATTACTTTACACCACGCTTGTCTAAAAATGAAGACCCTGAGATTACTGAGGCAAAACCAAATGGCAGGTATATATATTTTGATAAATGGTCACCTATCACCCATTGATTCTCTCCAGGAGCAATACATGGATTAGGCCAAGGGTCTGTTAATGTGTTCAAGGACCCCGCAGGATAAAACCTGCTTGTTATTAATGAATGGATAGATCACTGGAGTCATGAATAAATTGTCTGATTTAGCAATCACATCACATATGAACATGAAGAACTACAGTTTGATCAGATCCATTAATTTAAAAACGTTAGTTAGGTTTCCAAAGAAAATATTCACACACACAAAAAAAACATTTTTTAGTATTGTATTTGGATATACACTTACACTGGCCTCTTTTTCCCCCTCAGGCAGTGGATTTTACCTACACTACACATACTGACTGGGAGAAAGCTAGAGGAAGATCCTGTTACAGAAAGGGGTGTGTATCACTCATCTTGACAAGGAGATTTGTCAAATTGACATTGATGTTGTTTGTAAACCTTGAATGATTGCTATTTCTGTAATAATATTCAGGAATTCATGTGAAGAAAATGAATCAGCAGTGCTTATATTGTCACTGATTCTACTGTCAAATCCATGGCTAGGAAGTACAATTCTCTGTAATACAAAGAAGAAAATATGCAAAGGATCCAAGTCAGTCTTAGTCAAGGTTTAGGATAAGAAACAGACCTTATGCTTTAAATTAAGAAGAGATTTAATCAGGAATTAGGTACCTAAACATTGATGGACGGGCCTAAGGGGCAGATTCCGGTCTAGAGCGCTTAAAGGACAACCAGAGCAGCGTGGACCTGGTGCCCTGAAGCCACCACCACCAAACTGAAACTAAGAACCCACAACATCAGTCACGAACAGCTGTCATACCCACAAGGAAAAGGATGAATGGAAACTAAGCTCCGGAGTTAAGGAAGTAGGAGCAAGAAGACTCACCGCTGCTACCACCGCTTCTTCATACGCTGAAATCGGGAGATGGACACTGTGTCCTTTCGCAAATAAGGAACTTCCAGACAGCAGTAAAGTCAAGGACATCCAGCATGTGGCCTCCACCTCATGTCTGCCTTCCCAACACAGTTATTGCCCACTTTTCCAACGGTCATGTTCTGCCATTTTTCTTTTACAAAAGTAAAAGAAAATGTTAAAATTAATGTTAACCTTATTAGTTAACCTTAATACCTGTTTTAGCTAACAAAGAAATCTGAAGAGGATTTATGCTGTTATGAAAAGAGGCTAAAAGCAAAAACTAGCATGCAGCATTTGTTTTGCAGGAAGCCATCATAGAGGCAGTGCGTGCCCCAACCAGCGAGAATGACCCTGCTCCTATGTTAGTGCTAGTTTAGGTTTTATGTGTTATTTGGTATGATTCGGTAGGTGAGTTTTTTTGGTCTTGGAACGCTCAATTTTTTTTTCACATAAATAAACAGTAATTGCTTCTTCACTTTACACCATTTTGGCTTACAAATAGTTTCACAGGAATGCACTACTATCAGATAGCAGGGAAAACCTGTGCCACACAAAGGCATCTAAAATGGTAGAAACTAATGCAAAAAAAAAAAAATGTGGAAAGGTAGTTTTCAGCTTTTCAATTTTTCTAACTAATAGAACATAGAATGGAGATTGAGTCAGACAATCCAAAGTTACCAAAATATATCTGAGTATATTAGGAATTTTATGTATAAACTAGAAGCCCACCCGGGTGGCCTCACCATGCTCGCAGCCCTGCCCACCCGCGCCCGTCTTTGGTCATTACGGCGTTAGGGCCACAGGCCTTTTATAATATAGATGAAAGAAAAATAAGCTATAACCAAAGAAAAGCAATAACTTTGTTAACCAAAGTTATAGGTTCACAAGCAGAATCATTTGACTAGTAGCTTCAATAAGCAGATAAATAGAATAAAATGGAGATTAAACAGAAAAAAATGGATCCAAATATTTCATCTGACTGAATACTGTCACACTGCTTACTTGGTGAAAAGTTCATCACAGCAGATTAAAAAGACTTAAATGGACCATATGATATAGACTAAACACCTTTCATACTACTTCTCTACAGTTACTTTGCAGAAAACACCATCAATACCTAAAATTGTTAGACTTTTACATTTTTGTCAATCCTGTGGGTTACAAAATAGCTAATAGGTATTTTAAGTCTGCATTCCCTTAAATCAGAATAGTATTACACATCTTATTTAAATGGTTATAGCCATAAGTTGTTTTGTTGTATCTTTTGTCCATTTTTCTAGAAAACGAGTAATGTTTGTTATTAGTCGCACAGCATATTGCTTTATACTGAAGTTTCTAGTGAAAACTCATATTTGGCACTGTTGGTTGATGAGATCTATATACCTTATTTTCCAGACACAAAGATAGCAATGTCACAATATATTTACTTTGCGTTCAAACAATATTAAGAATTATCTTGCAAAGAAATGCCATTCTCAACCCTCCCTCTCCCCAAAATCTCTACTTCTTATAACCATTCTTGGAATAATATCACAGTCAGTGGCAGAAAAAATAATTTGCACACATATGCTTCTCGAATGCTGTGTGAAAAATAAGACTCTACACATAATTAATAAAATGTTGTTTTTAAAAAAGTTATATAAGGGATTGAGTAAAGAGGAATAAAGTTTAAATGAGTTTAGGTTTTATCTATTTTTTCTTTTTAGAAACTAAAATTAATATTGTGAATTTTAAGCACCAAGGGACCATTTATCTTGCTAATGCCCTATTATGAGATGTTACAGTGCAAATACCATAACTCAAGGTATTACTTGTCTCCAGTATTATATCGGTTCTACAAATGGATGTTATGATTGCCTAAAGATTTTTTGGAAAAGAATGAGAAACAATCCCAAAGCAGTAACCAGCTAGTCCTACATCAATTAACATAGCCACAAACTAATTAGCTCTAATGCAAACTGTCAGGAATACTTTTAGGCTGACTCCTGAGAGACATCTATTACTCCAAATGCCTGCACGCTTTCAGTGATTCACAATCACTTTCGGAAGAGCGTGATTCACTATAACTGAAGAACTACAAGTATTAAAAACAACAAAGAAATTATGCAAAGGCTTTCTTTACCTAACAAACTGCAAATAGACACAAACAAAGCTATTCACTATTACCTTTATTAAGACTACAGGCTTATGTTAGGCTAAAAGCCAAACTGAACTCATTTCCATAACCAGCAAATTACCATTAACAAGTTTATTGATCAAGGTCCAGTTTATAGGTCTATTATAAAGAGTAATTCTTTACTAGCTTAAATAAAACTAAGTGCTTTAATTACTACTATTATTATACCAATATGCTTAGTAAGGCTCGATATCTGCCAGGTATATAAGAAACATACAATTTTGTAGATGTTTGTGAAATTCAATGACATTAGCTCTTATTAAAGAGCAATAACAGTTATAATAAACAAAGAAGAAATCAGTTCAAAAAATATAGTATTACATTTGACGAATAGGTAAAATCTTTCTAATAATTTTTTCAAATGTTGTTAATCTAGGTATGCTCCTTAGTCATGGTCACTGAATTTCCACTCATGATTAGTTATAGGAATTCCACAGATGTGTTTGGTAAATGTGAATAACTCACTACTATACTGTGACATATAGGGCACACCTGTGTGCCAAAGCTAGGTTACCGAAGAGGGCATTCAGGAAACACTGTTGCTAGGTAACAGACTGCCCTCCTAACTGCAGCCAGGCATTTTGAAAGAGTCAATGTGAGATTATGAAAAACTATATCAAGAATGTAAAAAAATATATTCAGTACTCAATCATTCTACACAAATGAAATTATTACTTGATAAACAGCTGAATCAAGAAGACAGACTACATTTGCAGATAACTTTTCAGTTTAACAAGCATTTTTAAACAATCTTTGATTTAATTCTCATAACTTCAGGCAACAAGGCAGCTATTTTTTTAATTCTCACTCTATAAATGTCAGAAACTGTGACCCAGGGAGTCACACACCTATTAGGCTGTAGGGACATGATCCAAACTCTGGTCTTTGATACGTAAGTCCAGTTCTTTCTTTCTATTATACACTTTCTCAAGCATATGACTTTTCTGACAGGACAAGCAGATATTCCAAATAGCAGTTCTATCATTTCAGGCAAGTCCAGTTCGACATGAAAAGAGATTAAGAAAAAGCATACTAATAAACCTCACCAGGTGTTGCTTCAAATGTAAACAATAATAAATGACCAAGACTCCAACACAGAGAAATAGCCACTGTATCACACAAGTAATCTGAATGGCTATCATAATTGCATGCTCACACTAATCCTTCAATAGTTCTATTTTATGAACAAGAATCTGATGCTCATGAGAAGGAATTAGTGGTACTCTGCCATTGGTCAGTGGCAGAATTGAGGTTTGAAGTGTCGGATATCAAAGATAATACATGTTTCAAAATATGTTAATTGATTTTAGAGAGAGAGGAAGAGAAACATCGATGTCAGAAAGAAAGAAATTGCTCAGTTACATGTGCCCTAACCAGGATTAGTCCCACAACTTATGTATGTGCTCCAACCAGGAATTGAACTCACAACCTTTTTGGTGTATGGGACAACGCTCCAATCAACTGAGCCAGCCAGCTGGGACTGGAGATTTAAGCAAAAATACTGGGTCTAAAATAAGGTGAAGGGGAATATATTCAATAATATTGTGATAAGTATGCACAGTGACAGATGATTATTAGAATTAGTGGGGTGATCACATTGTGAGGTAGAAAAACATGGAATCACTATATTGTGCACCTGAAACTAATATAACTTTTCTTAAATTTAAAAAAAGAAAATAAACATTGTGCGAACTTTACTATAAATACTTAAGACATTTGTACATAACTCCATGTTGGATGAATTGTCAGATATAAATAATTTTTTAAAGAAAATAAATGTTTTCTAAGAATATCCATTCCCTAATTTTGTAAGCCAAATTCGAAGTGTTGTACATCTATATAATTTTCTTAAATAAATTACAGTATAGTTTCATATTGAGAGATTAATTTAGTAAGAAAAAGAGATCATAACAGCTATTATATACTAGGTACCAGACACTGTACCAGGCAGCTTACATACACATCTTCACATTTATATTTCAAGCCATCTCTATTCCACAGTTACTATTATTTGTCCCATTTGACAGGCTCACAAATGGTAAATAAATAACCTAAGTTCATATTGCTGGTAAATAGAATAATCAGAAGGTAAATTCATTCTGTATTCTGAGTCAGTGCTTTCAACCCCACAAACTGTGTCCCCATGGAGCACTTAGGAAGATCACACAGTGAAAGAGATAATTATAAACATTTCTGTATTCTTTGCCAAGAAATATTATAATACTTTCATAGATTTCACAAAATGTATTGTCTTGCCTAAGTTATAATTGGCATTACAGGTTATGTAATTGGATAAATACAATTCAATGACTATTTATTTGGCAAAAATGTATTTCCCCCTGCCACAGAACACAGTTTCATTTCATTCTCACATATTTTTTAAATATATTTCTTTATTGATTTCAGAGAGTAAGGAAGAGGGAGAGATAGAAACATCAATGATGAGAGAGAATCATTGATCGCCTGCCTCCTGCACGCCCCCCACTGGGGATCGAGCCCGCAACCCAGGCATGTGTCCTTGGCCAGAATCGAACATGGGACCCCTCAGTCCGGAGGCTAACGCTCTATCCACTGAGCCAAACCTGCCAGGGCTCATTCTCGCATATTTTATATTTTCCATGACAATATTCTAAACTCCAACAAGTTTAAGCACACAGCAATCAACTGCTTAGGAAAGACAAAGAAATCCATTTGATATAGATTTAATTATGTAAGCATTTAACTGCACTGGCAGCAATCATTACCTGGTAGTTCACATGACATTAAATGAAGAGCATGTTAGGAAAAGATGGATTAACTCAGAACTGAAAGCGTATCTCTAAGTTGTTAGATATTTTCATGTCTCAGATGGTTTTTTCTTAAAGGTCAAAGAATATGCCTGTTCAAATCCTTTAGCCTAACTTTAACTTATTTGGAAATAAGTTGGATAAATTGTATACCTCCAAATTAAGTACTTTAGTTATACCAAGTTAAATATGTACTAAGAGAGTACAATAGGCAATGATTGGAATTAATAATACACATTACCAAAAATGACTGCTTGTTTCTCTAATAGGTCATTTTATATTCCTATTGCACTCACTAATTTAACTGAAATAAGCACTTCAGTTTAAGTTATATAACTATTTTAAGTGAAATGCCATTCAAACTACATTTTAATCACATTAGTAGTAGGATACAACTCTTCAGGCTGTGCTTATAGGAGAAATAAGACAGTACAATCAGTGTATCACAGTTTAGTCATTGAAAATTACTTTAACACATACAATGGTGTTTTAGGAATGTGATCACAGGAGTTGGAATCACACCAAGTTCATAAAGAGAGAGACAAGTGTCAAACCATGAGGACCAAATATCAACATGAAGATCAGGAATGAAGGGACAGAAACAATAAACCAAAATGCAAGACAAGGGTGAGAAGTTGAGTCGAGAAGTTAAGTGGAAAAATGCTTGAGTCAGCAGACTCAAGATGAAAAATATGTAGTATTCACTCCATTATAAAGATGGTAAAATAATGGAAGTGGTGATGCTTTATGAAAGATGAGACAGAGGGCCGGAGACCAGGACTACAGGCTTTATTAGAGGAGAAGGACCCTGCCGGACTGCCTTGCAAAGGAAGAGAGCACAGGTGCAGGAGTGAACACGCCTTTTGAGGGGAGGAATTGGAAGGGATGGGGCTTAGGGTACTCGGCATGCGCTGATTGGTGGTTTCACATAAGGCACATGATTAGGCACTTAGGTACTTAGGAATGGGGGGCTTTGGGTATTTGGCAGGTGCTGATTGGTGGTTCAATGTACAGTCCATATAAGGTGCCTGGTTAGGTGCTCAGGAATGCCCAGGCTGCAGGTACAGGTTACGTCATACTCCGTCCATCAGTTGGGGGAAGGGAGGAACTATCACTTCATTGTATTAAAATATTCAGGTTTACATTGAAAATAACTTGACATATTTATCAACACGAGTAAAAAGAAATTTATAGGAAAATAATTAAATAAGTAATTTTAGTATTTACTGGTCAAACATTAAAAAACAGCACCAAATGCAATGTATGCAGTAGTCACACTGTGTTAAAAAACAAACAAACAAAAAAAAACACCAACTAGATTTCTAATGGCATATTCAAAAGTAATGGTGAGAGATCAACCAAAGGACTTGTATGCATGCATATAAGCATAACCCATGGACACAGACAGTAGGGGGGTGAGGGCATGTGCTGGGGGAGGGGGGGGAACAACCCGGAGAGGTCAATGGGGGAAAAAGGAGACATATGTAATATTTTAAACAATAAAGAATTAAATTTTTTAAAGTAATTTTTTTAGAGACTCCAATCCAAGAATAAAAATGGGGTATGAGAGATGGAAGAAAATGAGAGAAAAATGTTGGAGAGAGAAGAAGGGTGACTTAAGTAAATTTGTCTTCTATTAATATTTTACTTACTGTTCTTCAAGTTGTTTGATTTTAACCATTTTAAAGTTTTTGCATAAATTTACTTTTTTCATGTTTAATGATTTGAGACTATTTAGGGTAGGTATAAATAAGACATATATTTATTTGTGAGATGATAAACATAATTGCAAGTCATTAAATGATGAAATTCCATTTCCCACCACTAAAGTTTTACAGGTGAAGAATGTCAACTTTTCTCATTCCTCCTGTAAGGAAATACTAAATTCTGCTCAGTAATTCATTTGGAATTTTATAATCAATAGCAAATATGATATTTAAAAATCAAAATTATTTTATTTTGTTAATTGCTCACTAAAAGTTGTCTGATATGTTTAAAGAAACAATGTTGACACTTTAGGCACATTAGGATATATAAATAACCAAACTCACAAATGAGGTATTTTTCTGAAACAAACCTTGGTGGATGCACCTTTTGTTCAAATAATGAAAGAGCAGATTGCAGGTATACTAGTTCAGTGGTACGTTACCATTTGGAGGTGTTTAGGCTGATGCAAGCTAAGAGATTTCTCTTCAGAAATATGCAACTGATCGTTAACACATAAATAATTTTGGATGACGAGGTGGGTGGCAGTAATGGAATCAGGAACCCAACTCCTAGTATAATTTCTCATCTTCTTTTCTATTCTACTTTATTTCAAATAGTACACACACACACACACACACACACACACACACACCAAAAAAGAAACTTTCTATGAATATTGTAGGGTTTGGTGTTTTCTTGTTGCCATAATGGGCAAATACTAGTTTTACTTCTTTCTTTTATAAATTGTCTAACATCTTTTCCAAATGCCCCATGATGATATATTTAAAACATTTATAAATCTATTTCAGCTGATAAAATGTTCCCAATAAACTGGATATTTCAATATCAGTAAATAAGCAAACGAAAACATTTCACATACACATATGATCAATTATTACTAGTATATTACTACTATTATATACACAAGTCAATCTCAAAATGAACAAATATGTAATTTAAAGTGCATTCAGACTTCACCTGGCTATTTACATTTTATATAGCGATATATTTTTTGGAAACTAGTCACTTTTAAATAAAGAAAATGTTTAAAAATATGTCTTCTGTATAGTATGTGCTCAGTAGATATGTGTAGAATAAATGAATTTATGTTGCCTTTAGATTCTTCACTCTGAGGTGTGTGTGTGAAGCTTACACATCATTTTACTTGTATGCCTTGTCAACAATAATCTACCTTGTTTACATTTAATATTTTTAATATCTTACTGTAGTAATACCATGTATATATGTGTGTGTGTATACACACACACACACACACACACACATCCAGTATCAAGGTGTTATAAAGTGTTCCAAATACATTAGTTTTCAACTAGGGGACAGGTAGTACTTGGGTCTACAGATCTGTATATTATCTTAAATATTCTCATGTAAGCATCTGTGAATAATTTAACCTTTTCTCAGTGATTCATGTTCACCTTTACCAACATCAATAATGCAAGATTTCAAGCCTCAGGGGTGTGCCTTCAAGAGTTCTCAAGTTGGGTATGACAAATTGTTTTTTTATATTAAACAATCAGAAAAAAAACTTTTAAATTATTTTGTCTCGATTTTATGGGATTTTTCTTCTATTCTCTCCCTTGTTATGATTGCTAAATATTCCAACTTTTGATTAGTTTTATACCTGCCAGCCAATTTTATCTTTTTAAGCTTCTGTATCTGGTCTGCTTTAATTAGTACACAAAATTATGTGCAAAAAATAAGAGTAAATAACTAGATTTTGAATTAAGACCTGTGAATAAAATACTTGGCTATTATATCTTTAGTTTTGAAAACTACTAATTGTTGTCCTGTATTATTCAGCATTGCCAGATAGCTATATCCATCTGTTAGATTTAGCCACTTTAAATATGAGAAAACTCATTTTTATCTTTGGGGACATGTATTATGTCCAAAAGTTACCTCTCATCTGCTGCTCCCAGACCCATCCCCACTTCCTCTCCAGCTCTGGTCACTGGTAGGTCTGATTAAGGGGAGCACTGGAAGATGGGCTGGAAAAAGGGAAGACCAGGGTATTTCTTACAACCCCTTTGCTCTGCTTTAAGTAGCAATTTTTGAGCAGCTGCATCGCCTTTGACATTCCATCTCCCATTGAACAGCCACTCTCTTCATGAGTGTAGCTCCTCCTAGCTTCTGAGTTCTGGCAGCATCATCTCTTCTCTGCACTGCCCAGACCCAGGGGTGGTGCCAGTCATATTAGCTTCCTCTTATTGTTAATCCCTTGGTTGCCTCACCATTCTGTTTGGTTCCCCAAACCCTTCCAGTAGCTGGTAGGTAATTCCCTGAATTCAATTCTGTCTATTTAAAATACCGAGAGTGAATGTGTAGACCTGCCGTGCTCCTTCTTCCTCAGCTCAATGACGGGATCATCACTCGGTGCCTACAGCATATATGTATAAACTAGAGACACGGTGCACAAAATTTGTGCACAGGGGTGTGTGTCCCTCAGCCCAGCCTGCACCCTCTCCAATCTGGGACCCCTCGAGGGATGTCCGACTACCCTAACCCGATCATACCTGGTCGGGCCTAAACGGGTAGTCAGACATCCCTCTCACAATCCAGGACTGCTGGCTCCCAACTGCTCACCTGGCTGCCTTCCTGATTGCCCCTAACTGCTTCTGCCTGCCAGCCTGATCACCCCTAACCACTCCCCTGCCAGCCTGACTGATGCCTAACTGCACCCCTGCCAGCCTGATTGCCCCTAACTGCCCTCCCCTGCAGGCCTGGTCACCCCTAACTGCCCTCCCCTGCAGGCCTGGTCACCCCTAACTGCTCTCCCCTGCAGGCCTGGTCACCCCCAACTGCCCTCCCCTGCAGGCCTCATCCCCCCCAACTGCTCTCTCCTGCAGGCCTGGATCCCTCCCCCCAACTGCCCTTCCCTGCAGGCCCAGTCACCCCCAACTTCCCTCCTCTGCAGGCCTGATTGCCCCTAACTGCCCTCCCCTGCAGGCTTGATCGCCCCCAACTGCCCTGCCTTGCAGGCCTGATCCCTCCCAACTGCCCTCCCCTGCTGGCCATCTTGTGGTGGCCATCTTGTGTCCACATGAGGGCAGCCATCTTGTGTGTTGGAGTGACAGTCAATTTGCATATTATTCTTTTATTAGATAGGATAGAGGCCTGGTGCATGGGTGGGGGCTGGCTGGTTTGCCCTGAAGGGTGTCCCAGATCAGGGTGGGGGTTCCCTTGGGGTGTGGGGCAACCTGGGTGAGGGGCAGCCTGGGTGAGGGGCCTGTGGTGGTTTTCAGGCCAGCCATGCCCCCCGGTGACCCAAGTGGAGGCCCTGGTATCTGGGATTTATTTATCTTCTATAATTGAAACTTTGTAGCCTTGAGCAGAGGCCAGGCCAGCCAGGGCAGGTTGGGAAGCTTGGCTTCCTCCATCGCCAGGGAAACCCAAGCCTCCTGCTCTCTCTGTGGCTGCAGCCATCTTGGTTGGGTTAATTTGCATACTCTCTCCTGACTGGCTGGTGGGCGTGGCTTGTGGGAGTAGCGGAGGTACGGTCAATTTGCATGTTTCTCTTTTATTAGTGTAGATTTGCAGGGAGAAAAGGCTTTTTGAAAAGTCTAAAGTTAGTCATAATAAAAAGTACCTGCCTTTGACCCAGCAATCCCACCTCTGGGAATATAGTCTAAGAATCCCACATCCCTATGTTTATAGCAGCATTATTTATAATAGCCAAGATCTGGAAATATCCCAAGTGCCCATCAGCAGATGAGTGGATAAAAAAGCTGTGGTACATTCACACAAGGAAATACCATGCAGCTGTAAAAAAAGAAGAATCTCTTACCCTTTGGGACAGCATGGCTGGAGTATTACGCTAAGTGAAATAAGCCAGTCAGAGAAAGACAAATACCATATGATTTCACTTATATGTGAAATCTAATGAACTAAAATGACAAACAATATGGAACCAGAGGCATGGATACATGGAACAGACTGGCAGGTGTAGGAGCGGAGAGGGGTGGGGGTGACTGGATAAAGAAGGTGAAGGGACTAGCTAAAGAATACATGTGCATGCCTGATGGAAACGAACAATAGTGTGGTGAAGGGAGGGTTAAAGGGGAAGGGAAGATGGGTGAAGGTGGGGAAAGGGGGTGGGGGCAGATGGAGGACATCTGCAATAGTGTCAAAATTTAAAATTTTTAATAAATAAATAAAAAGTATCAGCCTATTGTAACAATTTTAAAGTCGGGATACAATGTCAAATCTTAAGTGAAAAGGTGAATAAAAGATTTAAAGCTAAAACATTTAAAATAATAAGATCCTATTTAAAAATACCATTTTCTCCCAAATAAAGGTCATGGCATAGTTAGGTACATGTGAGAGCAAGAAACTGATTATAGTACACTAGAGGCTCAGCGCACAAAATTCATGCACGGGTATGGTCTCTAGGCCTGGCCTGCGATCAGGGCCATATTCCCCAGATGCCTGCAGCCAGCCCCGCGCCCGCCCCACCACCACCCATCCCTGGTACCCCGATTGCCATCAGGTGATTGGTGCCTGACAGCCCAGGGAAGGGACCAAGAGGTTGGCTGTTTCCACCCGCTCACCGGCCCCCCCCCCGCCACGATCGGAGCCTGCCGGCCGCGGAAAGAAACCAAGAGGTGGTCAGTGCACCTCAGAGTGACTGGTCTAGTGGTCATTCTGGTCGTTCTGCTGTTAGGGTCAATTTGCATATTACCTTTTTATTATATAGGATAGAGGCCTGGTGCAGGGGTAGGGGTTGGCTGGGGTCCACGCTGTGGACAGGGCTGGCCTGGGTGAGGGGTCGCGGGCAGTTTGAAGGATGGTCATGCCACGATTGGGGTTAAGGTCCCCACTGAGGGGAGAAGACAGCCTGGGCTTGGGCTGCTGAGGGTTTGCAGGCCAGTCATGCCCCCGATTGGGATGGGGGGTCTCTGCTGGGGGGCAGGGCCGGCCAGGGCTAGAGGCCATGGGTGGTTTGCAGGCTGGCCACATCCTCGATCAGGGCCAGCCTGAGTGAGGGCCGCCAGGGGTTTGCAAGCCGGCCATGCCCCCGATCGGGGTTGGGCTCCCCGCTGAGGGGCAGGGCTGGCCTGGGCGAGGGGCCACGGGTGGTTTGCCAGCTGGCCACACCCAAGATCAGGGTTGGGGTCCCCACTGGAGGGTGGGGCTGGCCTGGGCTTGGGGCCGCTGAGGGTTTGCAGGATGGCCATGCCTCCGATCGAGGTGGTGGTCCTTGCTGAGGATCAGGGCTGGCATGGGTGAGGGGCTGCCAGGGGTTTGCAGGCCAGCCACACCCCTGGCTTTTTCAGGAAGGACATTAGGAATGACATCCGGAAGATGTCTGGTCTATCCAGTCTAATTAGCATATTACCTTTTTATTGGTATAGATGAATGTGTACCAAATATTATTATTCTGCTTATAATTGCTTTTCCTATCTAATAAAAGAGTAATATGCAAATTGACCACACCTCTGCTACACCCACAAGCCATGCCCACCAGCCAATCAGGAGCAAGTATGCAAATTAACCCAACCAAGATGGCTGCAGCCACAGAGAAAGCAGGAGGCTTGGGTTTCCCCAGCAATGGAGGAAGCCAAGCTTTCCACACACCCTGGCCTGCCTTGGCCTCCGCTTAAGGCTACAAAGTTCCAATAAATAAATGGATAAATAAATCTATCATATATAAAGAAGATAAATAAATCCCAACAAAAATGGCTGCGGCCACAGAGCTAGCAGGAGGCTTGGCTCCGCTCAAGGCTACAAAGTTTCAATTATAGAAGATAAATAAATCCCAGCTACCAAGGTCGCCAGGGGGCATGGCCAGACTGCAAATCACCACAGGCCCTCACCCAGGCTGTCTCATGCCCCAAGGGAACCTCCACCCTGATCCGGGACACCCTTCAGGGCAAACCAGCTGGCCCCACCCGTGCACCAGGCCTCTATCCTATCTAATCCTATCTAATAAAAGAATAATGTGCAAATTGACTGTCACTCCAACACACAAGATGGCTGCCCCCATGTGGACACAAGATGGCCGCCACAAGATGGCCAGCAGGGGAAGGCAGTTGGGAGGGACCAGGTCTGCAAGGGAGGGCAGTTGTGGGCGATCGGGCCAGCCTGGGCGGGCAGTTAGGGGCAAACAGACGAGCAGAGAAGGGAAGTCGGGGGTGATCAAGCCTGCAGAGGAGGGCAGTTAGGGGCAAACAGGCCGGCAGAGGAGGGAAGTTCGGGGCGACTAGGCCTGTAGGGAAGGGCAGTTGTGGGGGGACCAGGCCTGCAGGGGAAGGCAGTTAGGAGTGACCAGGCCTGCAGGGGAGGACAGTTACGGGTGACCAAGCCTGCAGGGGAGCAGTTAGACATCAATCAGGCTGGCAGGGGAGTGGTTAGGGGGTGATCAGGCTGGCAGGCAGAAGCGGTTAGGGTCAATCAGGAAGGCAGGCAGGTGAGCAGTTGGGAGCCAGCAGTCCTGGATTGTGAGAGGGATGTCCAACTGCCTATTTAGGCCAAATCCTACCGGCATCAGGCCTAAATGGATAGTTGGACATCCCTCGAGGGGTCCCAGATTGGAGAGGGTGCAGGCTGGGCTGAGGGACACACACACCCGTGCACAAATATCATGCACCAGGCCTCTAGAAAATAATATAAAAATGCCTTGTTTTAATAAATATGGAAACACAGAAACGTGGTATTTTAATTTTATAAAATATTTGAGTAATTTTTAGTAGAACCATTGTAAATAAAATAACAATTATAATTTCAAAATTAAACCTTTTACACAGTCTATGTGCTCACTGTTCATTTTGTTGAGTTCTTCCCTTGATTTTGTAGGTAGACATTTTAGTTTCTTCCTGTTTATACTCATTATGTTCAATAATTACAATTGCTAAAAATATTCAAAATTTGAAGTTTTAACACACTACTTATTGAATATTTGATTAAAGATTTCTTAGGGATTGTAAGCAAAATGCAATAAATTCTTATAGGACTCATTTATAAACATGTTTAATAGACTTATCACTTAGGTTGATTAACAATGAGTTTTCTACAAAATATTGTTCGTAAGTCTAAAATATTTTTAAAGAGAGAAAGCATGTTCTGCTAAGTTGCAGTTTTTTATAGTTCAGTAACTATGTTTACATGTAAAAATGTTTTTAAGTTTTATCAATTATTGCTGCTAATTTCATCAGTAGTTTTTAATGTAATTAAAAATTGTGTTCAGAAAAGTCAACTCCAAGTTAGTTTTTGGTCCAGAGATTTCTTAATTTAGCAAGAACATTAATATTATCATTATGATTTAGCCTACCAAAATGTACATTCCTATTATTACCACAAAGATAAATAAATATATATTTAATGTTAAACTTTTCCACAAAATTTAAAATATCAATCACAATATTGTCAAATGTTTCATCTTCAATAGAGTGAACTTCAGATATATTTGATTCCACGTCTTGGAAGAAAAACATGAACCATTATTAGAATTACCTGATTTTCTATTTAATTTCTGCTTCCAAATTCTACTGACTTCTATTCCAATGACAATGCTATAAACCAACATCTTTTAAACACTGTGAGGCTATTCCTGTGTTGATGAACCAAATACCATAATAGCTATACACATGCTCTTAAAAAAATGAAATCAAGAAGAGCAAAGTAAAATAGTACAGCTGTCTTTCAATCTAAATGAAAAGGCATATTTCACAGATTGGCATGTAAATGTGTCTTCTGCAATGGTATGGGTTCAGTCATTGCCTTTATGCATTGTCCTCTTAAAATAAATTCTAACGTTTGAGTAGGTGCTGATGTTTTCCTAGTGTATCTGTGTCTTTTGATTTTTATGTGATCATAAATATCACCACAGCACCCTTGATGAATGTAAACATTTACAGATATCATGTACAAATTGCACAATCAACATCAATTTTCTTGAGATTAAGACATTCAGCTCATGATATTGAATTAAACATACTCTTTCATTCTTAAGTTTACTGCTGTCAAAAAATTTATATTGAAAAATAAAATTTTTATCAAACAAAATAAATATGTACTTGTATATTTGCACCTATGACAAATGACACAACCACAATAGCATTTATGTTCAGGTTGTTCTCCATATCTAGAGAAGGACTTCTCAGTCTTTAATTTATATAGTAATATTCTGTACTGATATATATTTCAATACATCTAACCTATAATTTTGCATATTCCCAACTGCTTCTACCAACCTGTGAGCTAGTGCTTTCAGGTGCAAATCGGCCTCAGCTCAGGCCATCACACAATGGCTTTTGCACCAAGTGGCCAGCAAGGGCAATAGAAGGAAGATTTCTCTTTGACCATCATAGGTAGATAATTAATCTTCCTTTCAGTTCTCTTGTCCATGGCAAGGAAGTTGTCTCCAGCACCAGGATGCAGTAACAGTTAATTAGATGATGAGATTAACGCACTGTATACACTCAAAAACTGTCCAGGGAGGAAAGAAGGCTAATATTCAGAATGGATCTACATGTACTGCAGTTATCTACACTAATAAAAGAGAAAGATGCAAATTGACTGTACCTTCACGACACACACCAGCCCATCAGGAGTATGCAAATTAACCCAACAAAGATGGCGGGTTAATTTGCATACACAGGTGCCAGCGGAGCGGCCAGGGGCAGGACGCTTCTGTCATCGCCATGGCAATGACGCAGGCATTCCTCACCGCCCCAGCCATTCAGGGCCTCTGGGCAGTGTGGGAAAGAGGTGGCTCTGGGGGCCAGAGAAGAAAGAGGCAGCTCGGGGACTGGAGCAGAAAGGCAGTGCCAGCAGCCAGGGAAAGGAAGGCCCATTCTTGCACGAATCTTCATGCATCGGGCTTCTAGTATCTAATAACATGGCAACAGGGTAAATGCATTTTTGTTATTGTTAATAATTACTCCTTTATTTGAACTTTGAAGTTCCTTATAACTGTCCCAATGAATCACTAACATTTCAATACAACTTAGGAAATAAAATACCTTCAACCTTGGAGTAAAGAAAGTTGAAGAAGAAAAAATAAATTAAAAGAATATCCAATCAAGAGAAGAAAGTACTGGGACTGAGACAATAAGGGAGGGACTCAGAGAAGGAACCAACCTCTCATTCGTGGCGATCCATTGACAGCTTGATCACAGAGCCAATGGCAAGACAAAATTTACTTTGAATTTTCAAAATTTCTACCAAAGAGTAGCTTCAAAAATTAAATAACAATTTTTTTTATGATTGATGACTTTCTTTTCAAAAAGAATTTTTTTCAGAATTCTGGCAATTATTAACTGCAAAAACAGCAGACTTAAACAGTGATGGCTGGACATAAACTGAGATCCCCAAAATATAGGAAATTGGAAAAGATTATGGTTTCTAAATGACAAAATTAAAATATATCAATTTTTCAACACAAAAGCTTATTTATGGCATTTTGACTTGTATCTAACCTGTTATTGATCCCAGGGACTACATTACAAAGCAACATTCATAAAGTGGGCAAATAAAAAATATTTTTTAATATATTTTTATTGATTTCAGAGAGAGAGGAAGGGAGGAAGAAAGACGGAAATATCAATGATGAGAGAGAATTATCAATTGGCTGCCTCCTGCACCAATTGGGGATCGAGCCTGCAACCCAGGCATCTGCCCTGACCTGGAATCGAACCGTGACCTCCCGGTTCATGGATTAAGGCTCAACCACTAAGCAACACTGGTTGGGCTCAATAAAAAATATTAACTACACACCTAATTTCACACATCTCATTGGGAAAAGGTATTCATCCACAAAACACATATTTCAGTAACTTTTTACCTACTTAAATTATACTCAAAGCCTCAACTGAAGTGCCCAATTTTATCACTGTATCTGTAAAGGATAGGCGAAAAGACATAGTGCAACAAAAATGCTATTTTTTTCCCTTCTGAGTGACTGAATGAAATTGAAAATAATTTTCCATTTTAAAAAGAAGTCCTTCATTTTGCAAGCTTCACTCATGGTAAAAAATAATGTTTGAAAGTATCTCCACCCAATTTGATAAAGGTCAGTACCTATCTTGTGCTTCTCTTGATGTTCTAATTTCAGAGAGAGAACTGATCTTTATCATAGAGAGGATTTATTATGTGTACAGCATAATAATTAAACCATTAGATTCCTTTGTAAAAAGGGTGAAAGAAGCTACTTTTTCTACCAAAAAGTATTGAAGAGCTTACCTAACCATTACTTGCATATTTTTTTCAATAGTTTATTTTCAAATAAATGTGGGCATTTAAAACCTGGAAGAATATTAAGAAGTAAATTTGCTAGCATACATTGCAATGCTCACTGCTCGGTTTGAAGCAGTGGTTTGCATTAATAATCTAAGTTGTTATGAGACACAACAGACTTCACCCAGTACCAGGCAATATGACACAGAGGCCCACAGCATGGCAGAGGCCCTATGACTATACTCCAGTCATGTGTGGTCAAGAGAGGCAAGACTGGCTGTTTAGAGACCACCTCTATCTCAGGAAGCCATCCTCTATAATAAAGGCTAATATGCAAATTGTCCCCTCGACTGGAGTTCGACCCGGAGTCTGACCAGGGGAGTTTGACCAGGGGCCAGGGCCAGCTGGCCAGCTGCTAGCAGCCCCTCCCCCTAGCAGGCCGATCAGCCAAATAGGGGTAGACTGGCCGGACCCCACCCATGCACGAATTCGTGCACCAGGCCTCTAGTTAGCAGTAAGTTCCCTTCAGCATTTATGCATTGCGGGGCACACTGCCCCTCAGGACTTGCTCTTATTCTCTGGTGGAGCTACTGCTCATCAGTTGCAGTAGGTTGGCAAGTACAGATTACTCTATAAACTGTCCCTAGAATGAGGCACAGGCACTTGGTAGATATGTGCCATTTCTTATGGATCTGGTATACTTCTATACTTCCTTGAATTTCAGTCACAGAAGGATTCAATTCAGTATCAAATTCTCAAGTGTTTCAGAGGTTTGAGGAAACATCACAGACCATCTATTAACCATCTCTTTCCATAGATAAATTGCAAACACAAGCTAAATAAATGTCTAAGGCCCTGAGATACATTTGCTATTTCTACTTCCAATTTTTCTTAATTCATTTGGCCCTTAACTTTCTTCAGGTGAGTGTCCATACCCACCACTCATTGACAATAACCCAGAAGATTCTCTCGAATTACAAGGCCTGATTCAGAAAACTAAAACATACCAGTAACTAAAGCATACCAGTAACACAAAATACTGTCCTAAAATTCCAATTACTCGTGTACTTTTCAATGTCTCATAAGAAAGTCAGATTCATCCTTTTAACAGGTTTTAAAACATTTTATTTCTTTTTTAATAGAAATAGCCTTTTTCTAACTATAAAACTATTACAAGCTAATTATAACAACCAGGGCTATATAAAGGACACTAAGAAGAGAGGACAAGTAACCTGAAATCTCACACCCCAGGGAAAGCCTGCTGCTGCAGTTTCAGTTATGGGAGTAGTAGGTTGACTATGTTAGGAGGCATCTGACATTGCATTAGTGGATAGAAGACAAAAAGGTGGAATGAGCAAGGGTTGAGTGTTATTGCTGGCCCTTCCCACATTCTCCCAAAGGGAACTCTTCAAGTCTCAATCTCTGGAGCTTGAGTATCCATGACCCATACCAAGAAGGCAGCTTCCTGAGGGCAGAAATCACACAGCTGCGCTGAAGATTCAGCGCCACCTCTTGGGAACATCTCAGAGAAGTGGGTTGATGCCCTGGCTGGTTTGGCTCAGTGGATAGAGTGTCAGCCTGCAGACAAAGGGTCCCAGGTTCAATTCCAGTTAAGGGTACATGCCCGGGTTGCGGGCTCAATCCCCAGTAGGGGGTGTGCAGGAGGCAGCCAGCTAATGATGTTTCCATTTCCCTCTCCCTTCCTCTCTGAAATCAATAAAAATATTTTTTAAAAAAAGAAGTGGAGAAATGGGAATATTGAAAAGGAGGTATAAAGATAAAAGGAATCCATGATTTGATCCAAAGCTGTGGGAAATACAAAGCATGCATAAGCTGTAGTTTTGAGAGAGCAAGAAAAGTGAAATAGAAGGAGAGTAAGGCTGTGGACAGAGAGGAGAAATGGCACATGCACCAAGGAGAGGAGAGGTACTACGTGTTAGAAAGGGAGATGGCCTAGAGCTACCTCCTTCTTTTGACACTTCCCAACTCCAGGATGACTCGTTATGTGGCTGTATAATAGCTCTGATTTTTCTTGAAGTACCTTGAGTGAGTTCTTTTCCTTGCACCAAAATGGGATTTGCAATGTTTTAGAAGTATAACATAAAGTACATGAACCTTAAGTCTGGATCTCAATTAATTTTGACAAAGTGATCAATCTATATAACCATTACACAAATCAAAATATGGAACATTAGCAGTAACTCCAAAGCCTCCCCTCCTGCCATCTCCCAGTTATTACCTCCTCCCAAAGTTAACTCCTATTCTTAGGTCTACAAATACTTTACTCTTGCTTGTATCTGTACTTTGAAGAGATGGAACCACATAGTGTATGCTCTTTTGCATCTGACTCACTCAGGATGAATCACCCACATTCCTCCATGTTTTGAATATAGCAGTACTTTGCCCTTTCTCTTTGCTGTGTACTATTGTGTGACTATACCACAATTCATGCATTGTCTCCAAATTTATTAACTATATATGGGCCTAAAGGACTGGAGCTGAACATTTTATATGAGCTGACTCAGACCACCTTAGGCAGCCATGTCCACAAGTCCTGTATATTCCCACCGCAGCTGCCCTCATTGCCATGGGTCCACAGCGGCTCAAATGATGTAAGAAGGTCAGTCAGCTCCTGTTTCCAACAGCACATGCCTTTCCTTCAGACCTCTCCCCTCCACATTAGAGTGTCTCCCTCTACATTGGAACTGTACCCCAGAACCTTTGAGAATATAGATCTACATAAAACAGGAAAGAAAGCTGAATATTATCCCTTCCATGTCTTCCTCTGCAGCTAAGCAACACTGAAGAAAGGATCCTGGGCAGATATTTCCTATCTCCTAGGTCAGTGGTCGGCAAACCGCGGCTTGCGAGCCACATGCGGCTCTTTGGCCCCTTGAGTGTGGCTCTTCCACAAAATACCACTGCCTGGGCGAGTCTATTTTGAAGAAGTGGCGTTAGAAGAAGTTTAAGTTTAAAAATTCGGCTCTCAAAAGAAATTTCAATCGTTGTACTGTTGATATTTGGCTCTGTTGACTAATAAGTTTGCCGACCACTCTCTAGGTGATTTGATTGTCAAAAGCTCTTATTCCTTCAAATGAGTTAAGCAGCATTTCTTTAAGATTATTGCACAATGTTATATGGCTCTCTTTAGAAATGAGAATGTGTGACAATGCCTATTGTGGACAAGTTTGCTATCATCTGTACTATATTGGGGCAAAAAAGTGCCTCAAATTTATAGGAGAAAGCTGGCACATTCCCTACTTTCAGAGCTGGTAGAGATATTATCCTTATTTTTTATTTTTTATTATTTTGATGAGTTTCTGGGAGAGGGTTAGAAGCTTGCTCTTATCTCGCCATTTTTCCTGAAAGCTTGAATTCATTTTGGAATACAATATGTAAACCAGCATTATAATTGAGGTAGAAAATAAATAGTAATAACTAAGTAATTAATAATCAAGTCACAATTTTCTTATAACAAAGTACCGCAATCCTTCTGAGGAGGAGACCGCTAAACTCTCTCTAATTTTCATACACACCAGTAAGTAAAATAAACAAACCTAGACCCCTTCTCCTTTTCTCACTTAATGAGGGAGCCCCTGCACTCTCAATCATAATCAATACATTTCTCCATTTAGAGATCAGTTTGAGATTACACATATTCACATATATTGACAACAAAACATAGATCAACCTTTCAAACTAATTATTAGAGTCAATACATTGATGAACTGAGAGTTTTTATTTTGGGGAAAAATTGATGGAAGAGATGAATGAAGGGATTCTGCACCTGACTCAGGGAAATAAAGATCAATTTTCCACCTGCACCACCACTGCCCCCAAAACTGGAAGAGTTCAGAATGAGAGTTAAGATAAACAAAGGCTAAGTTTCCTTCGTGTAAACTGTTTTTTTCCTAAAGCAAGAGTTGTACAATATGGCCTCTCTTTCTTTCCCAGGTCCTAATAAAAATATAATGTGAAACCTGACTAGAATTCTAAAGAAGAAATGGTTTTGAACTCACTGGAAGAATGTTTCCACACCCATATTCTAAGTTAGAGAACCTCAAAGCCATACTGAAGATAAGCCTCTCACTCACTTTTAATAATCCATGAAGTTACCAGATAGGCTATCCCATAAGTAGAGTTTTTTATTAATGTGGTTAATGAACTAAATAGAAAATGTTCTTCTATTTCATACTTTGCCTCTCCAGGATGCGAACATTAGAGCCAATGTTCCCTAATAAGCTATATTTAAACACATACATATCTTTACTTCAGAAAGTAATGTAGAACTTTAACACCGTTACATGTTTCTTCCAATTCAAAATTCTTTTATCTAAAGTTAAAAGCTTTCATGGTACTTATTCATATTTTACTGCATTCTGTACACTCAAGACGTTCTCATTATGTAACTAAAATACTGCAGTGCATATTATCTAAGGAGCTACAGATATGCATTTTGAACACAGTACATATGAACATAATGCTAATTGGAGGCCTGCACTGGCTTTCCACTGAGCACTTTATAGCAATGGCAAAAATATCCAATAATGGCATCTACAGTTCTTATCTGTAAACGCAAAGTAGGCGCAACCTTTGGAGGTGAGGAGTATTTGCAGCCACACCATTTATAGTTAAACTATTTGCAGGACCTGTCACTGAAGTGCATGTTAATTCATTCATAATGTACACCACATTGTCAATAACAAAAATTTCATTCCAGCATTTGGGCTGCAAAAGTTAAGATTTATTACTTTGTCCTCTAGTTATATCATTTGTGGGAATCCCTAACTCTTATCATGGAGAGATAGTTCTCTTTTCACCAATAGTTTATATTTGTATTGCTGAATGTGTTCTTTTTTCTTATATAAGTAAATTTTAATGAAGATTTCCATAGGAAAACTCACCAGGAAAATATTTTAAGGATTTTTAAATACTGTAATCTCTTCAAAAGATATGTTTTTGTTCACCTGTTACTTCTTTCACTTATTGGGAGCTATATTATTTGCTGAACTGTAAGCATAACTGTTTGGAAGCAATACACCTAATTCAAACCACAAACATTTTCCTGGGGAATCTTTAACAGTAGGAAAGAATTGCTACAACCGTTTATGTCTAAACCATGTGTCATTTCAAGGTGTAGATTCCAACATCACATTTAAATCTAAAATGTTTAGACCTAACACATGATTTAAATATGCATTTTACCTCCAGCTGTTGGAAACCCTTTGGCTGATGGATGGGAAAGGAGTATCCTAAGCCAAGGGGAAGCAATCCCAGAAGTGAAGAGCAATACTGGGTTATGTAGCCAATATGCTACTGTAGCGGTTACCTACGCTTGTAGAAGCAAAGAAGTAATTGATGATTAGGTAAGTAATGCAATAAAATTACATGTACTTTCTTTCCTTAGTGGTTATACCATTTTGCATTTCCACCGGTAGTGTATAAATGCACCTGATTTCCCATAGCCTTGTTGACAAATTGTGTTGTTATAAAGAAGTGTAACAAAAAATTATATGTACTTAAATTGTGTCTTTAGAATATAGAAATTCCCAAAGCTTTGTTTCATTTTATTTATAATTAGTGAAAAACACTCTGCTAAAAAGATACTTATTCTCAACCACTATCATATTTTAAGGATGAATAAAGGGACACAGACAAGTTGAGCAATAAGGGCCAAAGTGATTACCTATATTCTACCTATTGCCTCAGATGGATAGCAGATGATTTCAGTATGATCCCTAACTCCAATTTGTCTTTCCCACTCTACTTCCAGGGAGAAAAACAAAATCTATTCAGTGCACATTGGTTTGAATGGTAGAAACTAACTCACAAAGACATGAAAGAGCATGAATTTGAGTTTAAAGATAGCTATGTTCATATTTTCATAGATCAAGAAATATGAGAGTACCACATATGATTTGAATTGATCATTATTTTAATTCTCTTCAATGCAGATGTTCATAGTATAGAATCAAATACAAGCAAGAAGCCCAGCTGGCATGGCTCAGTGGTTGTGAAAACCTATGAACTAGGAGGTCACAGTTCGATTTCCAGGCAGGGCACATGCCCCGGTTACGGTATCAATCCCCAGTTGGGTCGTGCAGGAGGCAGCCGATCAATGTCATTAATATCTCTCTCTCTCTCTCTCTCTCTCTCTCTCTCTCTCTCTCTCTCTCTCTCTCTCTTCTTTTCTCTCTGAAATCGATAAAAATATATTTTAAAAAATACAAGCAAGCCGGCTATAAAAATATTTTTATAGGTAATATTTTGTATATAAAATAATTTGTATGTATTTAATCAGGACATCACAAATAGCAAAGAGTTAAAAAGTATAAAGTATTAAATGCTTGCTTGTTTGTCCCAACCACAGAAGTTGTGAGAGCAGCAATCTGTCATAAAACTTTAGCTTCGGTTTCTAAACTTTTTTTCTGAAGTAAAAAGAAATGGCAGTATTTTGAAATGGGAAAACTAAAATTTTTTAAATCTCAGAAACCAAAATTCTCAATTTTACAGAAACTATTTCCTGGGTAGTAGAGTCATGATAGAAGCACTTGCCAAGGAGAAGGTTTCCTATTATTATAAGAGTATACAAATCAGCCCTCCTATCACACAGATAAAAACAGAGCAGATCTGAAGTAACCAAGAAGTCTGCAATCACTCAGGCTCACCTCTGCACATGTTGATAAAGTCCAGGGCAAAAGAGCTTCTTTCTCTGCTAAGGAAAGTACAAGTCCCATTGGATAATTGTGATTAGCTGATTGGGTCACGTGATTCGCCCTCAGCGAGGTTCGGGAGGGCTGTGTTGATACTCTCCTCTCTAGAACCCACAAGGAAGAAGAGCATTTCCAAAAGCAGAAGATGGGGAAGGACTTCTGGTCAAACAAAACCAAGTGATGTTCTCCACAAGTGACATGGGAGACACGAGCACCACCGGAAGGAAACAGAAATAAACAAGATCTAATTCACTTCTCCTATGCATGTTTTAAATATTTAATGATTTTAATGATTAACCTATCTAATAAAAGAGTAATATGCAAATTAACCGTCACTCCGCAATAAAAATGGCAGCCCCCATAGCCACAAAATGGCAGCACCCAGTCCTCTAAGCTCCACCTGAGTCCCGGCAGAGTAAGCGGCCTGGCAGAATGCTGCCCATAGGCCCTCCTGACCCTTTATAAAAAACAAAAACAAATTCACTCCCCATGGAGTGATCCCGTCCCAGCCCCAGCCTTGGGTCTCAGCCTGGGAGGGGCACGTGGCCCCACGGAGTGATCCCCTCCCAGCCCCAGCCTGGGGTCTCAGCCTGGGAGGGGCGCACAGCCCCACAGAGTGATCCCCTCCCAGCCCCAGCCTGGGGTCTCAGCCTGGGAGGGCCATGCGGCCCCACAGAGCAATCCCATCCCAGCCCTGGCCTGGGGTCTCAGCCTGGAAGGGGCCTGCAACCCCACGGAGTGATCCCATCCCAGCCCCAGCCTCAGGTCACAGCCTGGGAGGGGCCCGTGGCTCCACGGAGAGATCCCTTCCCAGCCCCAGCCTGGGGTCTCAGCCTGGGAGGAGTGCGCGGCCCCAAGGAGCGATCCTGTCCCAGCCCCAGCCTGGGGTCTCAGCCTGGGAGGGGCCCGCAGCCCCACGGAGTGATCCCACCCCAGCCCCAGCCTGGGGTCTCAGCCTGGGAGGGGCCCGCAGTCCCACAGAGTGATCCCACCCCAGCCCCAGCCTGGGGTCTCAGCCACTGAGTCACACCAGCCAGGAAGATATGGAGGAATCTTAAATGTTTATTTTTTTATATATATTTGGTTGATGTTTTACAGAGAGGAAGGGAAAGGGATAGAGAGCTAGAAACATCTATGAGAGAGAAATATCAATCAGCTGCCTTCTGCACACTCCCCACTGGGTATGTGCCCCCAACCAAGGTACATGACCTTGACCGGAATCGATCCTGGGACCCTTGAGTCTGCAGGCCGTCACTCCATCCACTGAGCCAAACCAGTTAGGGCTGTCCAATATGTTAAAGAAAAAGCCCTATCTAATGAAGAGGGAATATGCAGGGGAGGGCATTTGGGATGACTGGGCTGTCAGGGGAGGGCAATTGGGGACAATCAGGCTGGCAGGGGAGCAGTTAGGCGTCGATCAGGCTGGCAGGGGAGTGGTTAGGGGGTGATCATGCTGGCAGGCAGAAGCGGTTGGGGCAATCAGGCAGGCAGGCGAGCAGTTGGGAGCCAGCAGTCCCGGATTGTGAAAGGGATGTCCAACTGCCTTTTTAGGCCTGGAAGTCAGACATCCCCCGAGGGGTCCCAGATTGGAGAGGGTGCAGGTTGGGCTGAGGGACACACACCCCCGTGCACGAATTTCGTGCACCGGGCCTCTAGTTTAAATTATAAAGATAAACATAATAAAATGTATATTATGCATATTATGCCTACTTAAGTAAGTTTTCATGAGGAAAAAACGAGATGTATTTTAGGGTGCTCTTGTAGATGAACCAGCCTTATTCAGCCCTAGGTGGGGAGAAAATTTCAAAGGTGCTCAGTGAGCACTAGATCCATTACAAATGTGTTCTGTCCTTGATGACTGAGTGTCATGAGCCATAGTTCCATAACTAAAGTGTTGGTTAGTTAGCAGTCTGCACATAGAATGGATAGGATTCTCAGGAGGTAGCCAGAACCAAAAGGCAGTTTTGGTCATAAGTAGATTTGTATCGCATCTACTCTTAAACCTTACCTAAATTCTCTCTGTGGCTGCTGTTTTCAAAATACTTAGCAATATGCTCTATAAACTTTGTTTTCAAATGAAATTTTACTCAGAAGTTATATATTTATATTGGAGCTTCAAGGGAAGAGTTCCAGTGGAGAGTCCATCAGTCCCACAGCAAATGAAGGAGCAGGACTTAATCATATTAAAACCATTGCCCTGCCTTATAGCAACTTCTAATTTGATGACATGATTTTAAGAATAATTTTTTTAATCTTCACCAGAGGATATGTTTTTTATTGATTTTAGAAAGAGTAAGAGAGAGAGGGAGAAACACTGATCGGTTGCCTCCCATACTTATCCAGAACAGGATCGAACCTGTGACCTTTTGACCTTTTGGTGTATGAGACAATGTCCCAACCAACTGAGCCACACTGACCGGGACTAAGAATAATTTTTAAAGGTAGACAGTTTAGCCAAAATTCCCTCAAACACTAATCATGTCATTACAAAACAAGGAGATGAGCAAATTCATGTGGGAAACTTAAGGACAAAGCACCGAGTAACTGGAGAAGATTTCTGTTAACAATGGATATGATACAATGGAAGGCTTTTCATAAGGCATGGACACTAAATCTAGTCCTCAAAAGGAACACAGCTCTCCCAGAGACACATCGCATCACAGGGCCTAGAGAGATACTGAAATCTCTGCAGAGAGAATGCCAAAAAATCAAGTTAAGGAGGTTAATCAAAGATTTGGAAAACAATTAAATGAACTGATTGAAGAATAAGATTTCAAATAGCTTTCTGGGAGAAAAATAAAGCAAAAAAAGTTGCTAATTTAAATTAAACAGTGGGAGCAAATTTATCATAGTGCAGTATGTTCCAGAATAATCAGAGGTCATTATTTATACTCCTAAAAATACAGCAACAATTCCTTTTCTCACACTGATACAGTTAGAGAATTAAAGTATATACCCAGTGGTAATTCCTACAAATCACAGGTAAAGCCTTGTAACTTGAAAAGGGCTTTACAAAAGCTGTTATAATGGTCTGTGCTTAGAAATGTACAAAGGCAGTAAACTTAATACTCTTATAACCCTAAAGCAATTTGGAAGTGTTATCTAATCCATCCATTCCTTTTAAAGCAAAATTATATCATCCCATGAAATTGTCATCTACGCCATTGGAAATGCTTTGAATCAAGAAATCTGTGACACAGAACTTAGATGCTTTCATTCATCCATTCAGGAAACAGATCCCAGGCAATGCCAACATCTATCCTGGACACTAGAGAGCCACAGGTAATATGATACAAACTCCATGGAGGATGTATTGTCTAGAGCAGCCTTAGGCAAACTACGGCCCATGGGCCGGATCCGGCTGTTCTATCCGGTTCTCTTGCTCTCCCCTCCGCTCCTTTACTTTGAATTTATATTAGTTCACACAAACACTCCATCCATGCTTTTGTTCTAGCCCTCCGGTCCAGTTTAAGAACCCATTGTGGCCCTCGAGTCAAAAAGTTTGCCCACCCCTGGTCTAGAGGATGAAACAGATAAAGAGATAATTTCATAATATTCTGAGAAATCAAGACATTATGTTTGGAACTATGAGACTGGCATTTAATTATTCTAGAAGAGGAGGAATGGTTTACCATCTAAACTGAGACCTGACACACAAGTTTGCCAGGTGAGAGGGTGATTGAAGGCTGTTCAGTGACAGGGAGCCAAATAAACAAAATCCTAAAGACAAAAGAGGCAGTGGCACAGTAGGGGCTCAGGAAGAGCTCATTGTGGATGTAGGAGGGAGGTGTGTTAAGATACCAATTGGCAGGATAAGCAGAATCTAGATAATGAAAGGCCTTGACTGTACTGTTGTAGATTTGGAATATTATCCTACAAACAATGAGAGAGCAATAAGGTTTTTAAGTAGATAATAAATCTGATCACACCAGAATATAAGAAAGATTACTCTGATTGGGTATGAAGAATATCTTGAAGATGGGTAAGACTGGTGGGCAAGGAGGTAAGACTGGAGGGTAAAACTAAGTGGCTATTGCAGGAATTGCTCAGTGATAGGGTACATTTCAGACTAAAACAAGATAGCAGAGTTGAGGACAGAGAAAACTGCCCTGATTCAATTGTTCTTCATGAAGCATAACAGATAGACTTCACAAAACACAGAACTGGAGAATAAGAGAAAGAAACTGGGGCACCTAATGAATTATAGCCTTGGAACTGGGTGTCCTTAAATGGAGAACACTGAAAGAGCTACACTGGATTAAAGATGCTGAATTGAGTTTTTCATATTTTGAATTTAGGGTTCCTGTGATTCATCTAGTAGAGAATTTTTATTCTATATTTTTCTCTCTTATTGTATGCAGCTACACTGTAGGAAGTGGGGCAGGGGGAGTAAAAGATTATATAATGAAAGTAAAGAGTGATGAAAAAAAGAAGGCAATTGGAAAATAAAACACTGAATCCGAAATGCAAGAGATACTTTTTGGTTAAATATCCTATATAATAAAAGGCCAGCGACCATAACGGCATAACCACTGGAATGACCGATCGACCAGTCACTATGAGGTGCATTGACCACCTCTTGGTCCCTCCCCCAGCCCACAGGCTCCAATTGCTGGATGGTCCCTCCCCCAGCCCACAGGCTCCAATTGCTGGATGGTCCCTCCCCCAGCCCACAGGCTCCAATTGCTGGATGGTCCCTCCCCCAGCCCACAGGCTCCAATTGCTGGATGGCCAACAGGGAACCACGGGGGAACTAGGGTGGCGGCGGAAGGCAGACCTCTTGGTACTGCCCCCTGCCCCGCAGGCTCCAATCGCTGGATGGCAAATGGGGAAGCGGGGTGAGTGGTGGCAGGGTGGGACTGAGGACTGGCGAGCGGGCGGAAGATTGCCCTGATCTCAGGCTAGGCCTAGGGACCTTATCCATGCACAATTTCATGCATTGGGCCTCTAGTAACTACATAATCATACTAATGTATTATTAACTAGAGGCCCGGTGCACGAATTTGTGCATGGGTGGGGTCCTGGGTTGGGGGGAGTGGGATGCAATTGGCCCTCCAGGTGGGTGGTGGGACACCCTTGCTGGCCCAGGATCCAGATCTGTCCCACTGACATTTGCGCCAATTGTCAGGAGCCACCTGGCAGCCGCTTTTATATTGTTTCTTCCTTGTGAGGCGTCTAGGGAGGGGAAGTGACCACGGTGCCCGAGGCCAACTTCCAGGAGGCCAGTGGCGCTGTCAGGATCCTGCCATCAGTGCTGGTCCGTCAGTGCCTGGCCTGTTCTCTGGAGATTGGATCTGCAGGACTATTGAGAAAGTGAGTGGTTGCCACCACTGGTGGGCCACCAGGACAAGTGGGTTAGCTGAGAGGCGCTCCCACTGTGTGAGCGCACTGACCACCAGGGGGCAGCTCATGCATTGAGCGTCTGCCCCCTGGTGGTCAGTGCGCATCATAGCGTCTGGTCATTCTGGTTGTTCTGCCACTTAGGCTTCTATATATATAGATTTTCTAAATTTATATGATCAAAGAAACAAGCTTTTGTTTATAATCAGATTATAATTCAAGCTCTTCTATAGGAACAGAAACCTTGTCACATTAACACAAGTATTCAAGTCTATGTAGAGTTTTATTTTGCTATAAATATAATACTTTGGTATTTAGAATTATACTTCAGACTCTGGAGAATCTAGTTATTCTAAGTTACCATCTTTTAATCTGTTCAACTCGGTGATACTAACAAAAGCTATGTCCCTTGCCCTCAAAGATTGAGAACAAAATTTTGCACCGTTTTTTAACTTATCATAGATCTCTTGTTAGATAGCCAGTTAGTGTCTTCTGGGAATTCCTGGGATTTGTAACACTCATCAATCTACCTTCAACAGTTTGAACTAGGCCTCCTTTTTTTTAGATCAGTACACATTCTTTGCTTCTTTCCAACTTTGTCTAAAATGCTGCTAGTCATTTATTTTTTAATAGTCCATACAGAATTGGTGGTCGTTAGGGTCACAAGATCAATGCCTTACTTGAGCACAACTTTTGAGAAAAAGCTGAATATGAAAACATAACAAGACACAAAATTAAATGTGTGATATCTGAGGCAGGAGAAAGTTGGTCCCTCTAGGGCAGTGGTTCTCAACCTTTCTAATGCTGCGTCCCTTTAATACAGTTCCTCATGTTGTGGTGACCCCCAACCATAAAATTATTTTTGTTGCTACTTCATAACTGTAATTTTGCTACTGTTATGAATCATAATGTAAATATCTGTGTTTTCCAATGGTCTTAGGCGACCCTGCTAGCGGTTCTCAACCTGCATATTACTAATAAGTATGTTAACACAACATATTTTATATAAATCTCTCGAAAAATAACTTATTAGAATCCCTGTATTTGTAGTGTACAAACCAAGAACAGTACCACAAGTAGTAAGTATGACCCATTGTAAAATTTCATATAGAATGAATCCTAGCTATTAATAATAAAAATTTAATCAGCCATGGTAGAAAAATAATTAAATTATCTTTCTGTATTCTCTATAAAGAATATTATAAAATTATTTGTCATTTGATGAGGCAATCAAAGAGCATTCAACTAAATATAGAGAGAACAGTATTACTGTGTTTTGTGAGGTAGTTTATAAATGAATATAGTAAGTGATTTTCTTGATTTTTAAATATATGTAGAATATGTAAAATTTTTAAACTTTTATGTTGTGGTTTATTTTTTTTATTCCATGTGAATGTTCACATTTGCATCTAATTTTTATTTTTAATTTTGTATTCCTTTTATTAAACAAGGCCCCCAACAATTATATAATCTTCAGACAAGACAAAACTGGGATTTGACCCTCCATGTAATATAAAACTTAAAATAGTCTCTTAAAATACAAAGTAAAAGGTAGAAGTTAATACGATGCACATATTATCATCTTACATGCCATGTATATGGAGAAGGCCATGTATCCCAGAGAATAAAAAATGTAGAAACATTCAGTTTAAATGTATTGATCAGTTGTACCAACATAAATAAGGTTCAATCAACTGTACCTAATTTTCTCTAACTTTCTCATCCAGATTATCTTTTTCAAAGAGAATCTATAATAAAAGTGTAATATGCTAATTAGACCAGACAGCTGAACAACCTTCTGGACATCATTCCAGATGTCCTTATGGATGAAGACACAGTGGCTGGGGCTGAGGCAGAGGTGGTTAGGGGCAATCAGGCAGGCAGGTGAGCAGTTAGGGGCTAGCAGGCTAGCAGGTAGAGTGGTTAGGGGTGATCAGGCAGCCAGGCGAGTGGTTAGGGGCAATCAGTGAGGCAGGCAGAGGGATTAAGGATGATGAGGCAGGCAGACAGAGTGGTCAGGGGCAATCAGGCAAGCAAGCAGGTGAGCAGTTAGGAGCCGGTGGTCCCGTGTTGTGAGAGGGATGTCTGACTGCTGGTTTAGGACAGTAGGACATCCTTTGAGGGGTCTCGGATTGTAAGAGGGTGCGGGCCAGGCTGAAGAACCCCCAACCCTTCATGCACCGGGCCTCTAGTTTGTTTAAAGGAAAGGTGGAAAAAAACCCTATTTGGATATTCTCTAGGATTATAGGCACTTTTACAAGGTAATAAAGGACACTAAGGCATGTGACTCATTTGAAGGTCATCAGTGGTATAATAACAAAAGAAATCCCATTTAGGGACAGGTGAGGTAGCTATCCTAAATGATTCCAAAATCATAAAAAATAAATGGAACTATCAAAGCAGAAATGAATAATTAAAGTTGAACTCCAATTCTACATCTATGAAGATCAGGAAAGCACAAACTGAGTGGCTATTAATGGTTATTCTCTCTAGTAGAAGCTCAGGTTGTATAATAGAATTTAATAACAAATAAAGCAATCAGGACTATAATGTTAAAATATAACTATCTTTGGTATGTCTCTGTGAAGGGGTTGTCATACAAATAAAATGCTCAGAAAGACCACAGACTCCTACTGCTAAAAATAAATAAATAAGAAAAAAAGAAAGATGGTTCCGTCATGAAGAAAGAAGCAGGAAGTGAAAAAAGGAAGGAAGGCAGCATTGCTGAGTACCTGTGTGCTCTCCACCTGTATTAATATCCCTTCAATATCACTTAACAGTCATGAACTTTGTGTGGTAATTATTATAATAATCACTTTATAGAATAAAAATTGAATCACAAAGAATTACAATAACTTGCATAAGAACATAGAACTTTAAGGGACAAAGCTCTGATCAGTCTGACTCCAAATCCCATACTTTTCCCACTCTCAAGGCCCAGATATGTCAATAATGGAAATGGAGGCAGAATTTCTACTAGTACACAGTTGGCTAGACTTTGTAACAACAATAATCCTATATAAAACACAATATATAGCCCTAACTGGTTTGGCTCAGTGGATAAAGCGTCGGCCTGCAGACTAAAGGGTCCCAGGTTCGATTCCGGTCAAGGGCATGTACCTTGGTTGCGGGCACATCCCCAGTAGGGTAGGAGGTGTGCAGGAGGCAGCTGATCAATGTTTCTCTCTCATCAATGTTTCTAACTCTCTATCTCTCTCCCTTCCTCTCTGTAAAAAAAAAATCAATAAAATCTATTTTTTTAAAAACTATATATATATATATATATATATATATATATATATATATATATATTAGTGTTTACTATGTGCAAGAAAGAATTCTAAGCACTTTACAAATTCTCTCATTTATTCCTCCTAACAATTATATGTGGAAAGTACTATTATTTCAATTTAACCAGGAAAACATTTGTAGCATAAAATTCTGCTCCCTAGGTTTCTCTATCTTGTCCCCATTAGATAATCTGAACTAAATTATATTAAGATTCTTTATCTGTTATGGCAATGATGGGGTGGGGGAGGGGGTTAAAACATATTTCAAAAGGGAAGATAAATCTCCAAGAGCCATAAAGACCTTCTATTTTATATTTTCTTAACATTGTAAAAGCAAACTGTTCACCTTGTACCATATCCTTTTTTCCTCCTATAGCATTTCAAGTCAAGAGCACTGAAGAAATCTACTCAATCAATACTCTGGGAAAAGTCCTAATATTTTAGTTAACAACAATATATAGTTTTCCATTGCAAAGAATGTCTTTGCTTCTAAGATTCATCCTTGAAACTATAAGATTTAATGGAAGCATACTTGATTCTCAGCAGGATGAGCCATACCTATCATTCTCACAACATGAAATACATTCTTGTATACTATCTCTAATCCATTTCACATAGACCCTGGAAACTTCCCTATTTTTTTTTAAAAGAGTGAAGTATTTAATGTGGATATTAGAAGCTTCTAGTGAAACACTGCAGACCAAATATATGCATTTATCATCAACCCCTTTTTAAATCCTACCACAGTTATACTAAAGGAATTAATAAGATGCTAATATATAAAGACTAGAGGCCTGGTGCACGAAATTCATGCATTGGGGGGTCCCTTGGCCCAACCTGCACCCTCTCCAATCTGGGAGCCCTCGGGGGATGTCCAACTGCCAGTTTAGGCCCAATCCCTGCAGTATCGGGCCTAAACTGGCAGTTGGACATCCCTTTCGCAATCCAGGACCTCTGGCTCCTAACCACACACCTGCCTGCCTGCCTGATCCCCCTAACTGCCCTGTCCTGCTGGCCTGATCCCCCTAACTGCCCTCCCCTGCCAGCCTGGTCACCCCTAACTGCCCTCCCCTTCCAGCCTGGTCATCCCTATTAACTTTTTTTAAAAATCTTATCCCCTTCACACACAATTGTATTTGACTTCCTTATTGGCTTCTCCCTGTCACACAATTTTCTCTCTCCTTTTTCCTACTGACTCATCATTTATAAACTTTTCTTTTCTCCTTATTTCCTACTTCTGTTCCATCATCCTTCTTCACATCTTTCTCCTACCCTCATTCCCTCCCCACATTCCTTCTTTCCTTTATCTTTACCCCTTCCTCACTCCCCTTTTCCTTCCTTCACACCTTAATTTTCTTCTTCACTTCCTCCCTCAGATCTGCTTTGCTCCCTCCCCCATTTCTTCCTTCTTCCCATTCTCCTTTTAAGCTCTACCGGCTCCCCTTTAAAACTTTTCTTCCCTTCCTCTTTCTCTGTTGTCCACATTCTTCTCTACTTACTTCCACTGTTTTAATATCTATCTACCTGCCTAATTATTCACTATCATTTATCTTTTTTTCTTTTCTGACTCCTACTTTTAAAATCTGTCCCCAGTACACAACTATACTTGATTTTCATTATAGCTCCTACAGTTCACTCACACATCCTCTTTCCTTCTTTAACTCTGCTCTCTACTGGCTCGTTTATAAAGTTCTTCCCTCCCTCCTTCCCTTCTTAAAGCTTCCACTGTGTGGGGGGAGCGTTAAGCCCCAGCCCAGGGCTCAGCCCCGGCCAGGTGTTCGCTGCCCCCCCTTCCCCAGCCTCCCCGCCACTGTCCTGCTCCCATTCCCTGCCTGGGATGCCCGGCCCAGCGAGGATGGCTGAGGCCTACGTGGCCCAGGCGCTGCTGCCACGAAGCAGGAGTGCCTCCTCCCAGAAGGCCTCGGATCGTCCTCCACTCTGGCCCGGACCAGTGGGCGCCTCCCAGCCAAGGGCAGCCACTGCCCTCCTCCCACATCTGGGTGGGACTCCCTGCTCAGCACCGCCTGCACCCCGCCCCTCCCCAGGCGCACCTGCTCCGCCCCCTGCGGTCGCCACTCCCTTCTGCATTTCGTTGTTTCGTTCCCCTCCTATTGCATCCTATTTTACTCTAGGCCTTGCAGCTGCCTGAGCAGAGGGTGGGGACGCAGCCTGCTGATCCGGTTGTGACCCGTGACACTGTAACGGACAAATTTCCATATTCCTCTATTATTAGATTAGATAATGAGAAAGAGGGAGTAAATCTCAGAAAACAAGAGATTTAACAAAATATTAGAAGCAAAAGAACTAATAGCCTATCAGTAACTTACTACACAGAATAGAAAAGGATGTTACTTAGGAATCAAGGGTGTGGAAGCTAAGAAATTAGAAAACACTCATCTCAGGATCCTGGAAAATCTCAAGATTTGGAGGTCCAAGGAGCACAAGAATTGGAGCAGCTATCACTGAAAGCAGAAATACTTCCTGAAGATCTTTATAGAGTGCCCTTTATCCCTAGATCACTCAGGAACAGCTAAGTAATTGTTCTCCACCCCAGGGAAGCATGGCTATTTACTGTCTAGTGAGACTGAACCAGATGCCTCTTGACTCAAGACACTAGGCAAAGCTAACGGAAAGGTTCAGGAAACCAAAAGTAGAAAATTGAGCAGAAGATTATGCATGAGGAGTAAAACCACTGGGATGAGACTAAGGGTAATCTCAATTCAGAGAAAGTAACTAGGACAGGGGAAAGATCAAGAGATACTGATCATTGTGGATTCCTTAATAAAATGACCAATTCCTGATGGATCAGTGAAATCTAGTACTCAACAAGCATTGCCCTTACCACACAGCTCATGGTCAGAATTTTATGGTTTCACTCTGAAAATGAAAAAACATCTAAGAATCACCTCAAAATTGAGGGAAGACTATATTATTAAATGAAGATACCAAAACAAACAACTAGAGACAACAGGAACTATGATTAGACAGAAAGAAAACTTCAAATATGCCATAATTCTAATATTATGTATATATTTAAAAATGATTTATAAATTATAGATATGTTTTATGCACATCTATACACAAAATTAAATATAATCTATTAACCATCATATTCAAATATACTGCAATTAATATATGTTACTCCTATATTTATTTATTTTTTAAATTATATTTTATTGATTTTTTACAGAGAGGAAGGGAGAGGGATAGAGAGTTACAAAAATCGATGGAGAGAAACATCAATCAGCTGCCTCCTGCACACTCCCTACTGGGGATGTGCCCTCAAACAAGGTACATGCCCTTGACCAAAATTGAACCTGGAACCCTTCAGTCTGCAGGCTGACGCTCTATCCACTGAGCTGAACTGGTTAGGTCTACTCCTATTTTTAAATGATGCTATTTAAAAAGAAGCATTACAGAAAATAAGAATTCTTAGATATTAAAAATATAATTAAAAATAATTATAATTCAAAAAAGTTATTAAATTCTCTTATAAAGTATTTTTTAAGACATGAGTTAGAAATTAAACAAAACTAAATAAAAACATCAAATTAAAAGAAACTCCAGTCTTAGAAAAGAGAATATGTAGGCTAAACATTCTCAAATAAATAACAGAAACAATTTTTCCAGAACTTAAATTACATGAACATTCAATTTAAAAGAGACCACTGAATGCTAGGCAAAATAGATGGATATGGCCCTCACTGAGTAATATTATCAAATTTTTGAGAACTCCAGAAAACATTGGAAGGTTTAAAAGCAATGAAAGAAAAAATGTAAATGCAAAGACTGGGAATCCTAACTTCTTAATGGCAACTTTGGAAGTTTGAATATAATAAAACATTCAAAATTCTGAATCTAAATGATTTCCAACCCAGTATTCTATACTCATCCAAGTTATCAATTAAGTTTTAGGAAAGAACAAAGATATTTTCAAATATGAAAGCTCTCAAATTTTTACACCAATATACCTCTTTTAATAAACTATTAGATAATGTGAGTACCATCAAAAGTAGGGAGTAAGTCAGGAAGATAGAAAATGGAGAATACAGCAAACAGGGAACCCAATAGAGGAAAGAGGCAAAGGGGAAAATTCTAGGAGGATAGTTGTGTTACATGCTATTTTGATTGGAATACAAAGATAAAGAGTTCAAAGATGGACACCTTCAGGAAAAGATTAAAACTGATATATAATTTATGGATTTGAATGTATTGGAATATTTGCAGTTATGTTGGAGAGTTTTTAGGTGGAGAGTTTATATGCAGATTACTAATACGTATGTTAAAAATTAACAAAATTTAAAATGATGCAAAAATAAATATCAGAGAATTGTACAAAGAAGCAAAAGACATTTTAGTATTCTATATAACCAGCTCAATAAAGCTTCTTCAATCACTATAATATATGTACTGCATATTTACCCCCCAAATTGATGTAATTACATCAGAAAAATGGGGGAAAGAAAAGTGTGTGTGAGAGTAGTTGATACAAAATGTAAAAAGAGAAGGCAAAAGTGGGAAATAATTATGAAACAGCAGTAGAAGCCTATTATTCTAAAACTAGAGGCCTGGTGCACGCAATTCGTGCATGGGGGGGGGAGGTGTGTCCCTCGGCCCAGCCTGCACCCTCTCCAATCTGGGACATCCCTCTCACAATCTAGGACTGCTGGCTCCCAACCCCTTGCCTGCCTGCCTGCCTGATTACCCCTAACCGCTTTTGCCTGCCAGCCTGATCACCCCCTAACCACTCCCCTGCCAGCCTGACTGATGCCCAACTGCTCCCCTGATGGCCCGATTGCCCCTAACTGCCGTCCCCTGCCAGCCTGGTCCCCCCTAACTGCCCTCCCCTGCCAGCCTGGTCACCCCTAACTGCCCTCCCCTGCTGGCCTGGTCACCCCTAACTGCCCTCCCCTGCAGGCCTGGTCACCCCTAACTGCCCTCCCCTGCAGGCCTGGTCCCCCCCAACTGCCCTCCCCTAAAGGCCTGGTCCCCCCAATAGCCCTCCCCTGCAGGCCTGGTCCCCCCCAACTGCCCTCCCCTGCAGGCCTGGTCCCCCCCAACAGCCCTCCCCTGCTGGCCTGATCGCCCCCTACTGCCCTCCCCTACAAGCCTGGTCGCCCCTAAGTGTCCTCCCCTGCAGGCCTGGTCACCCCCAACTGCCCTCCCCTGCAGGCCTGGTCATTCCCAACTGCCCTCCCCTGCAGGCCTGATCGCCCCCAACTGTCCTCCCTTGCAGGCCTGGTCTCTCCCAACTGCCCTCCCCTGCCAGCCATCTTATGGTAGCCATCTTGTGTCCACATGGGGGTGGCCATCTTGTGTGTTGGAGTGATGGTCAATTTGCATATTACCTCTTTATTATATAGGATATAGAGATAAATAGTGAATGAGATTCTTGCCCCCTAGAAACGGAATCTCAGGACAAAAATTTAGTTGGAAACTACATTACTATATCTGCCATAAAATAATCTTATAGTGCTTTTTAACTTCTAAAAAAGTTTTTGTCATTATTTGCAGATGATATGATTCTATATAGAGAGAACCCTAAAGATTCCACCGAAATAATTTAAAAAAAAATATGACATTGAGTAAATAAATTGAAGAAGATACAAATAAATTAAAGTATACACCATGCTCATGGATAGGAAGAATTAACATTGTTAAAATGTCCATACTACCCAAAGCAATCTATAGATTCAATGCAGTTACTATCAAAATACCAATGGCATTTTTTTTACAGAACTACCACAAATAATCCCCAAACCACAAAAGGCTCCGAATAACCCATAGCAATCCTGGCAAGAAACAAAGTTGGAGGTATCATGCTACCTGATATCAAGCTACACTACAAGACTATAGTAATCAAAACAGCATGGTAGTGGGATAAAAAAAAAAAAAAAAAAAAAAAAAAGACATATAGGCCAATGGAACAGAATAGAGAGCACAGAAATCAACTCATGCCTCTGTGGTCAATTAATATATGACAAAGGAGACAAGAACGTACAATGGGGTAAAGACAGTCTATTCAATAAATGGTGTTGGGAAAACTGGACAGATACATGTAAACAATGAAACTAGACCACCTTCTTATACCATATACAAGAATAAACTCAAAATGGATTAAAGACTTAAATGTAAGACTCAAAACCATACAATTCCTGTAAAAAAAACACAGGTAGTAAACTCTGCTTTTTCCTTTAGCAATATTTTTCTGATATGTCTTCTAAGGCAAGAGAAACAAAGAAAAAATAAACAAATGGAACTTCATCAAACTGAGAAGTTTTTGCACAGCAAAGGAAAACATCAACAAAACAAAAAGACAACCTACAGAATGAGGGAAGATATTCAACAATAATACATCCAATAAGGGGATAATAACCAAAATGTCTAAAGAACACATGCAACTCAACATTTTTAAACTCCAATTAAAAAACAGGCATAGTACCTGAAGAAAATTTTTTCCAAAGGAGACAAACAGATGGCCAACAGACATATGAAAAGATGCTCAATATCACTAATCATCAGAGAAATGCAAATTAAAACCACAATGAAATATTGCCTCAGACCTGTTAGAATGGCCATCATCATTAAATCAAGAAACAAGTATGGGCTAGTATGCACTGTTGGTAGGACTGCAAATTGGTGCAGCCACTATGGAGAACAGTATGAAGGTTCCTCAAAAAAACTTCAAATTGAACTACCTATAACCCAACAATTCCACTCCTGAGTATGTATTCAAAGAAATCCAGAGTACTAATGTGAAAAGATATATGCACTCCTATGTTCATTGCAGCATTATTTACAATAGCCAAGATATGGAAGTAATTCAAGTGCCCATCTATAGATGATTGGATAAAGAAGATGTGGAATATATATATATATATATATATATATATATATATATATATATATATATATATAATGGAAGATTACTCTGACATAAAAAAAAGAATAAAATCTTACCATCTGCAAAAACATGAAATACCCTAGAGGGTATTATGCTAAGTGAAATAAGTTATATGTGGGATCTAAAGAACAAAATAAATAAACAAAGCAGATACAGACCCACATTTACAGACAGGAGCAGGGTTGGGTGCTAGGTAAAAAGTTGAAGAGATTAAGAACTACCAATTGGTGGTTACAAAATAGTATGGAGATGTAAAGTACAGCATAGAAAATATAGTCAATAATATTATAATAACTATGTATAGTGGGGGGGGGGAATACTAAAGTCATCAGGGGGATCACTTTGTTAATTATATAATTGTCTAACCACTACGCTGTATACCTAAAACTAATATAAAGTAATACTGATTGTCAACTGTAATTGAAAAGCAAAATTTTTAAAAATCTGTTTTACTTTGATAAAAATTAAAAAGCAAAAAACTTCTAAGTGTACAAAGAAACAGGTCTGTTTTATAAGCTGTGGGGACCCATGCCACTTTTCATCATCTTATTTTAGCTGAAATGTGACCCTTTTCTAAGTACCTCATTTCCCATTTCATGTCTAACCTCCCCCATATACCACAATGCCTGGAAGTGAGTTAGCCATTCTTCCTGCTCCTCACTGTTGCTTTCAAGTACTGGTAATTTCTCCACTCTTCTCTTTCAGAACTCCAGCTCCTTTGATGATGATATCTTATAGCAACAGCCACCAGAGACTTCCCTTTGCAGTTTTAATCTATGCACCTCCTTGTCATTCTTCTCTATCACCTGACTCCCACTTAAAATATGTACATTTCATTATCTGTAAATTATGCCTCAATGGAGTTAATTTAAAAATTTTAAGGGGAGAAAAGTCAGTGTCACAGGTTTCTAGGGCCTATCCAATCATCTATCAAGGTGGTGATATATAGGGACATAAGAGGTGACAACAAAAAGCAGTTTGATGTGAAATTCAGTACTGAGGTACAGTTCGATATAAAGAACAGCAGGAAGACACGAGTAAGGAGCAAAATCCAGATTTTAAGTCAGAAAGCTAGAGATTAATGAGTATTAACAATCCATCAACTTCTTCACACACACACACTCACACACAAAGAAAATGGGAAAATAAATTAAATGGGGATAAATATTCAGGGCAAAGAAAATAGATTTGGTAAAGAGTACATTTGAAACAATAAAACCTCAATCAAAGCTGTGAACTGCATCAGCTCAGTCACCACACTTGTCTCATGTTATTCATGTAAAAAAAAAAAAAATCTGGTCCCATTTCAACATGAGTAATATTCAAAGAGCAACCAAAAGAGATCTAAGAACAATTTTTTTAAAGGTACATTAAGAAACTAAATCACAAAATGTTTCTGTGTTTTTCCAATCTTATCTAAATTACAACAAACTGGTACCTCCACAAAGGGCAATGTTTTAGAAAGAGATATAAGGCTTCAAAGATGACAGGACATGAAGACAGAAGAAGATGAAGAATAAACTGGCAGAGCTCAGTAAAGAAAGGAAGGAACAATACAGAAGCACCGCCAAGAACAAAGTCAGGCTTTAATCAATGACTGGAATCCAGGAAAAGATATCATGGGTTGGCTAGAGGAAATGCTTGAGATTATCCTTGAAACCAAATATAGGCTACATGGCAATATGGATAAAATTATCAAACTCTTTGACTTTCTTCAGCTGAGATGATAGTTAATGCTATTCCACCCATGAAAGATTACTTTTTGGATGTCTACCAGACCATGATCCTCTCCAAATTCTGCCAACGGCCTTTCCCCCACCGGGGTTCCTATGGCTATCTACCTCTCTGTCCTATGTGGCCCTATGTCACAGCCTGAGATTGATTGAACATGAAAGCATAATTATCTGCATTTGACCAATCAGATCTTCTCATCTGTGGGCTGGAATTTGGACACAGATACTATAGCTGAAGATATGTAATGCCAGAACTGACACTGTGGCCAAATAATTCTCATCTGTAAAATGAAACAGACACAGAAATGGGAGCTCAACTTAGTTAAAATGAAGAAGATGGTTGTTAGGTTCATGTTTTAGTTCTTCCTAAAGCCTAATATAATTTTTGTCTTAGGTTTTCATAAAATATCTTTGTACATTTATAATACTTTCTCCTCTTTTATTTGAGCTACTTTGAATGGGTTTCACTCATGTGCAGCCAATAGCCTTAAAGACAACAAGAATTAGTATAAGAAATGAAGTTTACAGTGAATAAATCCACCTTAAGACACACATACACAAAACTGGGTGACTTGAAGTGAAGCACAGATTGAGGGGTAATGATTTTTCTATCAAGGAATAGGAAATCAGCAATTTCTTTTTGACAATAACAAAATAGTTCAGCTATCATCTGTTATCCCTAAAAAGTCAGACCATATTTTCACAAAAAGTAAGGCTTCAAAGGATGTCCTAGCCAATTTAAGGGTATACAACTCTTTTTTACACATAACTACAAAGAAAGCAACAGAAGAAGATTTGAGAAAAAAATTCCTTGTCTGGAGACAAAAAGGAAAGCAGGGGCAGTATCCTAAGACTGCTGTGTTCCAAATCAAAAAAGTATGTGCCTTGCCAAAATGCAGCATCCAAATTATCTGAATGATTGTATATCTGCAACTTAGGCTGATGTTCTGGTTGGGATGGGGAGAGTAGCATCCTAACATTTAGAATGCTAATAGGTGCAATTAGATAGAGGGTTAGAAGGGAATCATTATCTGTTATCCCTAGTCCCCTTTAAAAAGTTCCCCTACTATATGTCATACTCTCGCTACAACCCAACAAATAAGCAAATACCTTAAAAGCTAAACTGGATTTCATGACTTGGGAAGAACCTATACACATGAGTAGATTTAAGAAATGTGCCCTGGTGGCCATTATTTTTTTGTTTTTAAGACTTATTTTAAGGCCTTAAAGATGGAGTCTCAGAATCCCAGGATGGGATGTTCATAAGAATGATAAACCCATCTCTGACATTTTAGCCAAGCAAATCCAGAGTGCCATAATGCAACACATTTTCTGTCTTGGTTTACTGCAGAGCTTCTCCAAACCAAGTGATATCAGCAAGGATTTCACCAAAGTCTACAATACTAACTCTAGAAAATAAGACAAAGAAAAGGGAACAAAAAAAAACTCTCAACCTCATCAACGAAACATGAATGATTCAAACCAAGATAGGAAACTAAACACTGAGGTGTTTTTTTTTTACACATAACTACAAAGAATGCTGGCACAGCCCTACTTGATACCTAGAGCTTATGGACAGTCCCCCTGAAGACACTCTGCTCCATATACCATTCAGACGGACTCTGAAGGACATATGCAGTGAGCAGAACCTGGGGCAGCTAGACTTGCTAACTAGGAACTCACTCTTCTGAAAAGAAAATGAATCAACAGACTTACCAGCCCATGAGATTAACTGGTGGGCTTCTCTCCCTCAGATTACAGAATGCCTTCCCCTGGTTCCCCAAGGTATTCCAGAGGAAGGAAAGTTTGATATCACAATGTGATGAGACACAACACAAAGTACATTAAATAAACTACATTATTTATTCAATTCTATTTTATGTCTGACAATGTTAAAGTTTTAGATTTTTGTCAAGACAAATGCTAAACACAGAGAAACATTATGAGTGCCATCTTGTGGAGGGACCAATCAGTACCCTCCCAGGCTGGCACTCGCCAATCACTTTAGTCACACTGCAGCTGTGACCTTCTCATGGCAGCCACTGGCCACAGGAGGTTCAAAACACAAAAGGCCAGAGGCAGCAAAGGATAGACACAGACAGAAAGCAAAGCTGTTTCCAGGATATAAGTAATCAAGGATAAGAATTTTGCAGAGTACTTTGGAGAAAAATAAAAACTCCTTGGTAAGGCAGTGATAAAAACTCAAATTCAAATGAATGCTGAGCAAAGTCACAGGCAAAGATTGGAAATTTCATGCAAATTGCAGTCACATCATAACCTTCTGGAGCAGACTGACAAGAACAGGATGGGGCACAAAAAACAGTCAGTAGAAACTGGAAGGAGAAACATGAAAATTAAATGTGAATGAACCACTCCTTTGTCCACCCTCTGCTTATGAGAAAAAAAAAAAATGCAAGTGTTATCACAGCACCCACTGCTGACAGTTTACAAGTGCAGTATATAAATTAAACAAGTTTACAATCCAGTACCACTTTATGTAGCTCTTGTTGCATAGAATAGAGGATATCCATTTTATAGTTTTATAACATACTGACTTTAACAACCCTCTCATATATACATCAACATTCTGATCCTTAGAGGAGACAAATATATGAGCTAATAAATTTGGTTTTTAACAAGGCTTGTTGTCTGGATAGGCAATAAATCATTTAAAAAGATAAAATTTCCATTAAAAATGGATTTTTGCCTTGGCCAGTATTGCTTAGTTGGTCATCCATGCACCAAAAGGTCACCATTTCAGTTCCCTGTCAGGGTACATACCCAGGTTTTGGGTTCAATCCCTGGTCAGGGCACATGCAGAAGGTGTTTCTCTCTCACATTGATGTTTCTCTCTCTTGCCCTCTCCCTTCCTCTCTCTCTAAAAAAGAAATAATAATAATAAAATGGATTTTTGCTTAGATAAACAAGCCCAGCAACATTGCTCTGGATTTTCTAGCCATCAGCAAGACAAAGAAAGTATATCTTATCTATCAAGGTATAAATGCAGGAAAAGAAGAGACAATGTTATAATATGTAGAAAATGCTTGTGGAAGAACTAATGCAACATTTCAAGGGTACAATTTGGCAATATGGAAAAAACTTTAAAATATTCATTATCATTGATATAATCATTCTAGTTCAAGAACTTCACTCTAAGTAGATAACCAGAGATATGAGTAAATATTTGTGTTAAAGAGGTTCATCATAGCTTTATTTCTCTGGTTAAAAAGAAAAAGAAAAAGGGAAAGAAAAAGAAAAAGGAAAAGAAAAAGAAAAAGAAAAAGAAACACCCTTTATGGCCCAAACCATGGAATCAAATAATTTATAGTAAACTTAGATGGGAGATATCATATATTATAAAATACATGGACTTGATTTAACTGATTACAAATCTGTTAGGAAAAGCCATGGGCCTCCTGAAGCATCCCTTGGTCAATTTTTCCAGTTACAAGATCTAACTTCTCTGACCCAATAATACTGTTTCCATATCACACATAGGCAATTAAGAGGGTCAAGGAGACTACTGCATGACTACCAAGAGATTGCTCCAAGGCCACGTTTATTTCCTCTACAAAAGGTGCTGAGTTCTTAGCCCTGGGTTCCTCAGACCCAGGAGCAAATTACTGTATGGCTATCATCCAGGTCATCACATAGCCCCATGAGACTTAGGGTCAGGGGAACTGGCATTATTATGCAGATGCTTCTGCTTTTTCACTGCCTGTTTTGTGTCCCCTCACTTAGTGCTTTGCTTTATGATTTTGAAAGTTGGTGAAATAATAATGTATATCTTCTAGAGATATCTGAGGATTGAGTGAGATATACATGTAAAGCACTTAGAACTGAGCCTGGCACATAAAAATGCCCCCTAGCCGAAACCGGTTTGGCTCAGTGGATAGAGCATCGGCCTGCGGAGTGAAGGGTCCTGGGTTTGATTCCGGTCAGGGGCGTGTGCCTTGGTTGCGGGCACGTCCACAGTGTGGGGTGTGCAGGAGGCAGCTGATCAATGTTTCTCTCTCATCGATGTTTCTAGCTCTCTGTCCCTCTCCCTTCCTCTCTGTAAAATATCAATAAAATATATTTTTTTTAAAAAAATGCCCCCTAAAGTGTTTGGCAATCATTATCATTATTATGAACATCAGCCTTGTTATAATCATTAGAATAATGTAATATAATCATATTTGGTAAATATTATAAAATGTGTTATATTTTCTGAATAAAGTTATAAAACTCTTGAGCACAAATGGGGGGAAAGTAAATAATTGTTGAATCTGCATAAAGAGTATACAGGAGCTCTTTGCACTAATCCTGCAAACTGTAAGTTTATAATTAAATCAATATAAAAAGTTACCTAAAACCAGTGAGTAAAATAAATGCCAATCTAAAATTACCTCTTTTTAATGCATGTGTATATATAAACACACAGACATCATACACATGCTTGTATACACATGTAGAAAAAATAGACTATGTCATTGATCAAGAGCAATTGCACTCTGTGATGTAATTTGAGACTGCTTTCTTTTTTTGCATGGATCTCAATACTTTCCAAATTTCTAAATAGACATAAATCACATTTAAATAAGGAAAAATAAATTAAAAATTATTTGTAAGAGAAGTTTTGCATAAGTAATGGCTTCAAAGTGCAACACATTCCCTATGTTTTCACATTTAAATGAAGAAAATCAAATAAGGCATTTCAAACAATGTTATTTGAATAAGCGGGAAAATCAGGCATTCAGAAACTCACAAAGTTAAAGACTAAACAAAGACATAACTGTACATGAAGTTCTGAGCTCCAATTCAGTTTGGACTTTAGAAAGTTTATCACACCCTCAGCCTTAAATAACCAGATATGAAGGAGACTGCCCTGGAATTAGACTGCCAGGCTTCACTTGATCAGATAAAGGCAAATCAAGTTACAGGGGGCAACTTTAATTATAAACTAATGCACTGATCAGAGGAAAAGAGATGGCACTGAATGGAAAGATCAGAATAAATGAAATTGAAGTTCCAAAGGAGTCCTTGTTGCCTTATTTGGTTTTCTGATCCACAGCATGGATCTTAAAGGACTCCCTGGAGTGAGGAGAATAATCTCTTTCATGAAAACTTTGCTGAAAGTTTGTTTTCTTCAAATGAGAAAGCTAAAAAAGATGACTGTCATTCTCTCAAGTAATGCAGAAAGTACCAAAATTCACATTTCTGCAAAAAAATTATAATCTTCAATAAATAAAAGCACACTCCAGCATATAAATATATTTGAACACTTTTAACTATTAGATACTTTTCTATACTCATCTGCTCTGCTCTTGAATATAGCAAGTGCATAAATACTTAACAGAATTTTAAAGTGAAGTTGTTCTTCAAGGGAAAAAAGTAGTAATTACAAAAGTAACTCTGATAAACAAGAAAAGGTTGCCTACACAGAGTGACAGATGAAAAAGTAAGCATTTACTCTCATTCTGAATGTACCAAAGAAAATGTAGTATTGGGTAATAGCAGTAGATACATTAATATAGATGCTTTCACTATAAAAAAATAAATTAGCAAGAGAAAAATGCTGTAAGAAATAAGTAAAATTCTTCATCTCTCATAACAATAAGTGTCCAAGTAGGTGGTTCCAAGATTGGCTAGATCTGTAGCTTAGTGTAGAGAAGATTCGACATGAACTTCTCAGCTCTACTCTTAGATCCACATTAATTGCCACTTTTCCAAGACAATGTCCAAAGGCTGGAAGGATCAACTCACTATGTTGGGTCATTTTCCAGTATACCATTATATCTCACTGAGGGGGGTTTTATCCCACTTCCTAATCCAGTTACTGCAAATAGGGGAGGAGTTATTATGTTTGGCATTCAATTCCTGAGGTACCCAATAAGGAGAAAAATGGAGATTTTGCTGACAAAGAGAAGAGAGTTTCAGGATTGGCACAAAGTCCCAGGTAGTGTAAGCCAAAAGTCAAATTCTTTACCATCTTGTAGGAGCCCTGACCCATCTGTTTAGCCCTTCTCCTCCATTTCTCCACAAACCCTATACACTCTTTCTGCAGCTTTATCCGCTGGTTCCCTGAATAGTTCAAGCACTTACATTCATCTCATCTTTGAAAATTCCATCCCATCATCCTTTATGGAATCTCTCCCCACATTCTTCTATCAGAACTACTTTTTCTTCCAAAGCCTAATCAAAAACAACCTCTGATTCCCCCACAGCAGAACGCATTCCTCCTTTCTCTAGCCTTCCACAGTTTGGCACTTCTCTATATGGTTCCTAGGCCTTTCTGCTTTGTATCAGCCATGTCTCTCACTCCACAGGAGTAAAAACTTCCTCAAAACAGATATGATGTCCTATTCATCTTTTATGTGTGATTCTGGTGTTTTAAATACCTTTAGAAGTTACCTAAAAAGTCATATTCTTAGAACACTCAGTAAAATTTCACACCAAGACCTTGTCTCTGTCATTCTCAATTTTTTTTAAGAATGAGCAAGGAGATATGTCACCTTAAAATTAATTTCGGAGTAAATTTAAACTAGACCATTAAGATTTAATGGCATCATTTGGTTGTCTATTTTTAGTGAAATACATTTACATTTTATAATACCTTGTGGATTCACAATATTATTCTATGTCATGTGAATCTTTGGAATATTTTTGCTAAGAAACATAAAGAGTGATTTTATACAACTCATTAGATCCTGCTCTAACTCTGACCTCTTCCATTTATCAAGTCTTATTAAGTTCTGTCTTCTTTGTGTTTACTCTAACAATCTCTCCCCTCATTTAATAATACAACTTTCAAAATAAATATCAGTTAAATCAAATATTGCAAACTCAAAGAGATGAAAGGACAAAAATTCAAATCCCTCCAATCAAATTAAAAACTTATTTTCAAAGATCTCTGGAAAGGAGACATTATAATCACCTTGGTAAGTCATGTTTAACATTTTCTTTTTTCCTAAATCTGCTGTACTAGTTCTTGAACCTCCTTCAAACTTATTCTGTGTATAATGGAGGTAATATTAGCCTCTTTGCCTCTATATTAAACATGATTACGTTTGTTTGGGGTTTTGGTTTTGGGTTTTTTACCTAACACCTAAAACATCCTAGCTTGTTTGTGGAATTCTCAAACATAAATCTGAACAGGAGACAGTGTAATTTTCCTTATAGAAGCCAAAAAAAAAAAAAAAAAAACCCCACAAAAAAAAACACAGATCCTCATGACCTTAATTAAACACCTCCCAGATTGGGTATGGATATGTGACATAGGCTGAGACTCAATTCAGCAGCTGATGATAGTGTACATTCTCTTCCTAAATGGCAATCATGGCAGTGGGGCCACCATGGGGACCAGTGCTCATGAGAGTTCTTATAAGCTACTAGAGGCCTGGTGCATGAATTCATGCACCAATGGGCCAAAACCAGCTCTCCGACATCCCCCAAGGGGTCCTAGATTGCGAGAGGGTGCAGGCCAGGCTAAGGTACCCCACTGGTGCACGATCGGGGCCAGGGAGGAACGCAGAAGGTTGGCCAGCCAGGAAGGGACATGGGCGGGCTCCAGGGCAAGTCCAGCCTGTCTTGCTCAGCCCTGATTGGCCGGACCCAAGCAGCAAGCTAACCTACATGTTGGAGCATCTGCCCCTTGGTGGTCAGTGCACATCATAGCGACTGGTCAACTGGTCAACTGTCTGCCCCCTTGTGGTTGGTGCACGTTATAGTGACTGGTAAACTGGTCAACTGCCTGCCCCCTGGTGGTCAGTGCACATCATAGTGAGCGGCTGAGCAGCCTTAGCGTTCATTAGCATATTATGCTTTGATTGGTTGAACGGCTGATTGGACGACTGGACACTTAGCATATTAGGCTTTTATTATATAGGATGGTTCCCAGTGTTCAGAAGTATCAGCAGCAGCATCCTTACAGGACTACTCCTAGCGGCCTGGCCTTTCTTCTTTACTGCCTGTTTCTAGAACCTGTTTCTCCAGTGATTTTTTCAGAAATTCTGAGACCTTCCCAATATCCATTCAAATTTCTCTAAAGGGTCAATCTCAGTAACTTTTAGATAAGAACCATAACCAGTATTTTATGTGATGCTGAAAAGGTAAATGTACCTAACAGTCTCAAATTTCATTTAAATCATTATTTCATCTATATTTGAAAATTCAAAAGGTTGGTGTTTGTTTTAATTTTGGTCACTTGTTTTTATTTCTTTAATTTTATTTATTTTTATGTTTTCAATTTATTGATTTTAGGAGGATAGGAAGGGAAGGGGGGAAGAAGAAGGAGGGGGAGAGAGAGAGAGAGAGATTTGTTGTTCCACTTATATTTGCAGCATTCATTGGCTGATTCTTGTATGTTCCCTGACCTGGGATTGAACCCACAAACTCTGTGTACCTGGACGATGCTCTAACTAAACTGAGCTAGCTGGCCAGGGCTCTTTTTATTTCGTATTAACAAGGTTACAGGGGGAAAGTTTGACTAGTGAACTTTGTGTAAAATTTTTCTGCATCCCTTTTAAGTCTGAGATTCAGAAGTGGATACAGAACTCTTGGTGAAGTTCTATGAATGCTAAAGATGCGGTGTAATTATCACTGACTTTCAAACAATCCATAGAAATCAAACAGGTAAAGATGTTGGCTGTGCTTGAGAGGCCAACTGATTTTCTCCTGGCCAGCTTTTAAACAAGCATAGCATTGCATGGACTGCATAGTAATAAATCTTTTTTGTGATAATCAGTTTTTGTTCTTTATATTTTTCCATCACCATTTATTACTTCTATACACTCTTCCACCTCCACCCACTCCCTCCTCACCCCTGTGCAATCACCACATTGTTTTCTGTGTCCATGAGTTCTTCCTTTTTTTACTTTTTCTGTTCAATCCCTCCCCCCCTCCAAATAATGCCCCCTCTCCAGAGCTGTCTGCCAACCCACTATCTATGAGTCTGTCTCTATTTTGCTTGTTAGTTCAGTTTGTTCATTAAATTGCACATATGAGTGATACATGTCAATAATGGGCAAGATACGTTATTTTGTTTTAAATATTCTACATATATCTTTCTGGGTGGAGGTTTGCTTCTGAACCAAAAGCACAATGGGAAGTCTTTTACTTTTTGACCTTCTTAAAGCACCTCAAAGTGCAACAAATATTTGAGAAAATTAGTCTGTTTTGAATTCAGTGGAATCCTGGAACTTCCAAAGAGCCAGGCTGCTGCTCTCAGAATAAGAACTTTGCTGAATTGGTTAGAATTAAGAATTCTGATTTACCATAATTATGCACAATCAAATTTTATTTGTCCTATCAAAAGTATATGAAAATGATCTAATAAAATGAATTCTAATTGTAAAGAGATAGAGATTATTGTGCATCTGCGCTATCGCTATCATCTCTCGAGTCCAGGTGACTCTCTCTCAGAGGGGCTGCTTATTCCCTACACCACACTCCACCCCGCCCCCACCATCTCATTTATCTCTCCCCTTCATTGCCTGCTCTGTGGCATGAGACACTACCTTTCAGATGTTATCTCCTGGGTTTTCTTGCTGACCAGCTTCATTCAAGCCAATGGAATTCACAAGCAGAGGAGAGAGAGGTTGTGGTATTCGTGCCCGGTTCTTCTCTGCTTTGGAGGCCAACCTTTGAAAATAACCCCTTTCCTCCATGAGTACAGCTCCTCTGAAGTAACTTCTCAATGGTTTCAACTTTCACTGGATCTAAGCTTAGAGGATGGAACTACATGATGAACCAGGATCTTTTTTTCATCCTTTCAGCTCAACAACCTACCTTGTAGGATCCTGGATCCAGACTTTAGAGAAGGCCTTGTGGACGAAAGGAGCCAGATGCTAACCTGACAAGCTCAAGGGAGGCCTGCGTGGCAGTCTTGCAAACTCAGAGACCTAAGATAACCACAAAGGATGGTCTGAAAATTAAATATTTAACTACAAACAGGTTATGGTGGGCAGTCATGTCCTAGGCCAATATTTTCCCTGACAAAGATCAACTTAGATCTTTACTGAGCCCATTTGCCTTTTTGCCTCTAAGATAACATATCTGTGCGATGTCTGGGTAACTGGTAACTTCCCTTTTTCTGGAGCCCCTGGGGCACAACCAGATGTGGTGGGTCCCAGGACAGATACCACAAATTCCTTCATTATCATGTTAATTGTTCCTGTACTCACCTAAGTATGTGTCCATCATTTTACTTTTTATCCAATCCCAGGGGTTTCCCACCGCTTTGCTTTATCCCACCTCCTTAATCGATCACCAGTGAATTTCATGTGACCCACCTATGTTCCTCCTTTGATTGCAATGTATAAATACAAATGTAACCCGCCATTCTCGGGAGCATTATCTCAACTCCTTGAGGTTTTGCTTCCTGGCATATGTCGACAGTTTGGCTCAAATAAACTCACAAAAATTCTTTACATGTTTCAATATGTTTTTTTAATGTTAACAGACTCATGGACGCAAAGCTCAGGAAGGCATGATGAAATCAGAATGCTAATTTATTTAAAAACAATAATAAATATTGTTGTCAGGAGGATTGGAAGCCTGAGTCTTCCTGCCAGTTTGCCTTTTTACTGCAGTACCAGCATGAGGAAGCAACTTGTAGTCAAAATATTAAAAACTTTACTTGTTAAGGTAAATCTAGATTTATATTGAGTTAAGTTAATTATATTATTCAAATATTTTATGACCTCAGACTAAAATAGCCTGGGGTCTCTTCCATTGCCTTTATCACTTCTCCCAAGACAAAAAGGCCCTGGGAGTCATTCTCAATCTGCACTGCCAAAATTTATCTCCCTGATTCTTTTACCGAGTTTTCATGGCAACAAATGTGCCCTCTACCCAACCCAAACTCCTTGTATATACACAGTTCTCAGCAATACATTTCTTCATTAGAATTTTTCATTTACGTAGTCAAACCTTATAGGATTAAGGGTCATTATACCTCTATAAAATTATTTTTATTCATTCATGCTTTCCACAAATACTAGTATGTGCTGAGAATCTTCTAATAAATCTAGCAGTTACTGGGTTTAGGAATATACCCTAAAGAATAAATTCACTCTCTTGCCCATTATATATTAGTTTCTTATTTTAACAGTCAAAAATAAACTTATGATATGGAATTTTTGGACTGGAACCCAGATTCTTTGTCTTCCAGAGTCAAAGAATGAATCCCATGGACAGAAGGTGGTATAGCAAAGGTGGAGATTTATTGAGGAACAAGTACAGACTCCCACATGGGGCGGGGGAAAGGATCCCACAGAATGGACTCTCACGTGGGGAGAGGGAAAGGGTCCCATGGACTTCCTGTTTCCATGGTTTATAAAAGCTGCAGTTCCTATGTCCTGACATCCCCTCCGATTGGTCAATATTCCCTGTCGAATTGGTTACTATAGTGACTCCTGAGGCCCTCCTCCCCCATTGTCCTCCAGTTCCTTTTGGGCTTTCTTCCTTCTTCTTTATTTTGTAACTATAGACCTTTTTTGGCTATTTCCAGTTCCGTTGTCTTATGGAAATGAAACTGCACCTGGCCTCCTTGTATTATGGAAACGTAGCCCTATGTGTTTTTCCATGGACCCAAACTCAAAATTCCCCAAATCTGCCTATATTCTCCTAAAATTCCTGTTTCACTTATATCCTGCCCAGCTGGCATGGCTCAGTGGTTGAGCGTTGACCTATGAACCAGGTCACAGTTTGATTCCAGGTCAGGGCACATTCCCAGGTTTGGGGCTCTCAATCCCCAATGTGGGGTGTGCAGGAGGCAGCCGATCCAGGATTCTCTCTCATCATTGATGTTTCTCTCTCCTCCCACTCCCTTTACATATATATATATATATATATATATATATATAGAGAGAGAGAGAGAGAGAGAGAGAGAGAGAGAGAGAGAGAGACTTTACAGAACCATTTTAACATTCTAGATATTCTGAATTTAATTAACAACAAAAAATCTGTATTTGCTAATAATTTGATCTCATTAAGACTTTTTTTTTTTTTTAATTAGGGTCTGCTATTGAAACAGGAATTTTAGGGAAATATAGGCAGGTTTAGGGAATTTTTAGAATTGGGGTCCAGGGAAAAAAACACAGGGCTACAGATTGGGAGAAGGTACATCTCCATAACGGAAGGAAGTGGGTGCAGTTACATTTCCATAAGAAAAGGAAACTGGAAGTAGCTAACAAGGTCTATATTTACAAAATAAAGAAGGGAAAAAGCCCAGAAGGAATAGGAGGACAATGAGGGAGGAAGGCCTCAGGAGTCACTATAGTAACCAATTCAAAAGGGAATATTGCCAAAACCGGTTTGGCTCAGTGGATAGAGCATCGGACTGAAGGGTCCCGTGTTCGATTCCGGTCAAGGGCATGTACATTGGTTGCGGGCACATCCCCAGTAGGGAGTGTGCAGGAGGCAGCTGATCGATGTTTCTCTCTCATCGATGTTTCTAGCTCTCTGTCCCTCTCCCTTCCTCTCTGTAAAATATCAATAAAATATATTTTTTAAAAAAAACAAAAGGGAATATTGACCAATCAGAGGGGATGTCAGGACACAGGACTGCAGCCTTTATAAACCATGGAAACAGGAAATCGCTGGGACCCTTTCCCCCATCCCCATGTTCGGAGTCCATTATGTGGGACTCTCTCCCTCTCCCTACATGGGAGTATGTACTTGTTCTTTAATAAATCTCCACCTTTGCTATACTACCCTCTGTCCGTGGATTCATTCTTTGACTCCGGCAGACAAAGAATCTGGGTTAATTGTCAAATGTGCATGAACTCATTATCATTAGAAACTGGTCCACATCAAACTGAACTAGTAAGTCTGTCTTACTCATCTCCATCTCCATTGAATCAGTGATGAAGGAATTGTTATCTGCCAGTATGCCATGCCCTAACAGGCACATGCATGCACACACACAGCCAGTACTTGTTACTGCTCTCTTATAAACAGTCTTCTTTACTAGCTTAGCTGCTTGTACTCTTGCTCCTCTATAATGCACTCCTCACTCAGCAGTAAAAATAATAACTTAAAACTTTAAATCAGATCATGTCACTCTCTGCCTTCCAGAACTGTCATTTCCTGTGTGACCATCAGCAAGTTCCTTTACTTTTCTGGGCCTCCACTTCCTCATCTATAAAGTAAGGATGACTATAGTACTTCCCACTGAGGATTATTTTGAACACACATGTGAAGACATGTGAAATATTTAGATGGAGTTCTGACGTTAATAAGCCAGCCATTATTTTAGATTCACTAGAGTGGCTTTGCCTGATTTCTTTGTAATGCCCCAACTCAGGCAGCTCTGCTGGAATATTTTATGCTTATTACCTCTGGGAAAGAATGACATCAAGGAAATGAGGCTTTTGAAACTCTTGGCAGAGACATTCCTTTTGAAAAAATAAAAAGGCATTTTAAGTTTCAAAGGTTTCAAGGCATAAACTTTATACTGTAAACAGATGATAAAGAACAGATGAAAATCCGCACTGCCCTGTCCTAGGCTAGATAAAAAATCTCTGTCAGGAGAGTCAGAAGAAACAATGAGAAGTGGCCTCAGGCCTTGTCCCCACCTGCTGGGCTCAGTCCAGGGAGGGAAAAACACATCACTGGGCATATTTGGGAAATCTGAGAACAATAAAGGAACCTGTATCCTATCTCTAAACAGAGCCTGAGACTGTTACAAAACCCCCGATTTCCTGAGCCAGCATGGTCTGAAGAGCAAGGAAGGAGAAAAGGCTGCTAAACAGGAGGGAACAGGAAAGACCTCCAAATATGCCCTGTGTCCCCAAGAAGGACGCAGAGAAGAGAAATAGCCGCTAGGGTCCCATAGGTTGAGGTGAGGGACAGAAAGAAGCAGTCTGCATGAGTCATAACCTAGCTGTGTGACCATCAGCAAGTTCCAAGAGCCAAATGGAAAGAAACATGCTTCAGCAAAATACCAGCAAGGAGAAATGAAACTGGTCACACCCCACCCCTTCCCCCCAAATGCAACTGGGGATAACAGAGATTATTACTTATTTTATACCTGGTTAAAGGGGTCTCAAAAATTAAGTGCATGCCCGGCTGGTTGCTCAGTGGTTGAGCATCAACCTATGAACCAGGAGGTCATGGTTTGATTCCTGGTCAGGGCACATGCCCAGGTTGCAGGTTCAAACCCCAGTGGGGGCGTGCAGGAGGCCGTCAATCAATGATTTTCACTCATCATCGATGTTTCTATCTCTTTCCCTCACCCTTCCTCTTTGAAATCAATAAAAATATATTTTTAACAAAATTAAGTGTAGTTGCAGCAACATAAAACTCTACATTTCTTAAATGCTTTCCCATTGCTCTTAAAATAAACTGCAATCTTCTTATTTTTGCTTGCAAGTGCTGCGTGACCAGGCTCCGGGTTATGTCTCACTTGTCTAATCTTACCTCACACCATTTCTCTCCTCTGTCAGTACATGCCAGCCACGCCAGCCCTCTTTCTCTTGAGAACAGGGCAAGCCCTTTCCCAAATTAAGGCATTTGCAGTTGGTTGTGCTCCTAAAATGCCTAGATCATTCTAAGCCTCTGCTATCATGGAAAATATCTTCTCAGAGAAGCTTCTTCTGACTTAAAGGGAACAACCCATGTGTTTTCCATGTCAATGCATCCATTTCATCCATAGTAGTATTTAACACAACTATATTATCTTATTTTCTGACTTATTTACATTTTTTTTTTTCTAATCTCCATGGGACTTTTTCGTCTTGTTCTTTGCAATATTCTCAGCATCTAGTACATATCCTGGCATACATCAGATGCTCAATAAATATTTGTTAAATTAATGAGTGAATGCTTTCCTTCATCCAGCCACATTAGGGTGGTTCACACAGTAGTACTATTATTTCACTTAATATTTTATCTTTTCCATAAAAAGAAAAACACAAAACACCTTGGTGGATATTTTCTTTCCCAAATATATAAATTGCAATATGTATCCAGGGACCATCCTCAGATTCAATGAGTCCCTGGGAGCGCTCATGGACCTCAGTAACGCTATTAAACTCATGGTTAGAGAAGTACAGCAAAACAAACAAACAAACAAACAAACAAAAACAGATTAAAATTATCCACAGGAAAAGGCATACATAGCAGAGTTCATGAAAGATCAGGGGCAAGCTTCTAGTTGTCCTCTCCCAATAGAACCATGAAAACAGTGATTAATTCTCCCAGTAACAATGTGTGACAATATACACACATTGTGACTAATTCTCCCAGTAACAATGTGTGACAGTATACATGAAGTACTGCCAACCAGAGGAGCTCACATTACACCAAGAGCATGTGAACATGATCCAAAAGAAATCTCTGTTGCTATAGAATAATGTTCACTTATATCCAAAAGAATTTGACACAAGTTGTTTTTAAATAATATGATCAATGTAGAAGAGTCTAGGCAATATTATTTGCATGAGGCAATAATGCAACATAGAATTCTAGTTTTAACACATGTTTCAATCAGTTTCAAGAATTATAGATGGAAATCCACTATCTCCAGTTTGGATGAATTCTGAGACTCAGTTGGAATCAGGAAAGTGAGGTAAAAGAAGATTGTCATCTGCACGTCCTTTGTGACCCTTCCTCAGAGACATGGACCTGAAATATCTGGAGGACAAGAAGTTGTTTGGAAATAATGAACACCATTTTACAACTCATCCCCCTTACCCTTCTGCTCTCAACTTTTACTTCTCTCTCCATCCAGTTAGAGATTATCTTCCACGTAATAACATATAGCTAGAAGTACAAGAGAAGCCAACAGCTGGAAGCAGGAGAAACAGTAAAAAGTTTGTGACTGGTTCACAGAAAGAACTTAAGACTCCTTCAAATTGTGCCTAAATAAATTCCCTTGTAGATGGCAAGATAATCAGGAAGTGGAATAAGGTATAATCCTCAGTCTGGAAGAGTCTCATTAAACCCATGGCCACTGACACTGACACTTAGAATAGGGGATGAATTCATCAACCAGCTTGAGATCTGGAAAAAAAAAAAAAACCCACATCAAATACCCATGAGGCTGAGAGGAGTAAAAACAGATTTCATCTTGCTAATTACAATAAATGACCATCAGGGACCCTCCCCCCTTCAAACTACTCTCACTTGCCCTTCAGCTTCATTATTTCCACTAATTTAATAGGATTTACCTTCTCTTGAAGCTGGACCTCACCTCTATTGAGGATAAATAAACAATACCACCTCCATACACACACACCATGAGAAAACTTTGGAAATGTCTTCAGGATTCAGAGGAAAAATGTTTGCCATAAAAATACTTAGTATAAGAAACAGAAGTCTATTTCCAGGGTGTTGTTGTTTTTTCTTGATAAATGTATCAGCACTTATGTCAGAAACTTATATGTCATCCTTGACCTCTCCCTTCCCATATTTCCCATACATATACTCAATCATTAAGGCCTTTATTTTTTCCAGCTATACTGAAACATAATTGACATATACCATTGTATAAGTATAAGGTGTACAATATAATTATTTGTTACATATGTATATTGTAAAATGATTATACAATAGATATAGTTAACACATCCATCACTTTACATAGTTAAAATTTTTGTAATGAGAACTTTTAAGATCAACTCTCTTAGCAACTTACAAATATATAATTATGACAGTATATAACATATATATGACAGTATTGTTAACTACAGTTAGCATGTTGTATATTACATCCCCAAAATGTATTTATAATTGGAAGTTTGTATCTTTTGACCCTCTTCCCCCCAGTTTCCCTACCCCTATACCCCAACTCTGGCAACCACTAATCTGTTCTCTGTTCTATGAGTTTGGTTTACTTAGATCCCACATATAAGTGAGATCATACAGTATATGTCTTTGTCGGACTTATTTCACTTAGCATAATGCCCTGAAGGTTCATCAATGTTGCCACAAATAACGGAAGTCAATTTCCTCTGTGTTGTTTGTTTTTTTCTTGGTAAATGGCAGCAGCATTCATGTCAGAAACTTATTAAATAGTAGGATTTCCTTCCTTTTTATGGTTTAATAATATTCCATTGTATATATTTGCCACATTATCTTTATTCATTCACCCATCAATAGATACTTGTTTCCATGTTTTGTTATTGTAAATAATGCTGCAATGAACATGAGGGTACAAATATCTCTTCAAGATATTTCATTTTCTTTAGGTGAATATCCAGAAGTGGAATTACTGGATCATATGGCAGTTCTATTTTTAATTTCTTGAGGAACCACCATACTATTTTCCATAGTAGCTGTACCAATTTGCATTCCTGTCAACAGTGTACAAGGGTTCCCTTCTCTCTATCCTCATCAGCATTTGTTATCTCTTGTGTTTTTTATAATAACCATTCTAATAGGTGTGAGGTGATATCTCATTGTGGTCTTAATTTGCATTTTCCTGATGATTAGTGATAGTGAGCACCTTTTCATGAATCTGCTGACCATTTGTATATCTTTGGAGAAATGTCTATTTAGATCCTGTGCCCATTTTTAATTGGATTATTTGTGGTTTTGCTATTGGTTAGCATGAGTTCCTTATATATTTTAGATATTAAAGTCTTATCAACTATGTGGCTGTCAAATATTTTCTCCTATTCTATAGGTTGCCTTTTCATTTTATTGATCATTTCTTTTGCTGTGAAAAAGCTTTTAAGGTTGACATAGCCCCACTTGTTTGTTTTTGCTTGCTTTGCTTGTTCTTTAGATATCTCATTAAGGCCTTCAGATTCTATCTTCTTAATACTTTTTATAGCCACTTCCATCTTCCCAACAGCCCATTATGTCTAATGCAGGATTATTTCTAACACCCCATTATCTCAAACCTGGAAAACCATAAATCCCTAGTTCCGTTGTCAGGCTCCATTGCTTTTTCTTCTCTACTCCATTTTTCATACTGCAGTCAGGATGACTTTTCCAATATTCACTTTTGAGCCTTCCATCCTCCTATTTAAAATTTCAGTGGACTTCATTTCTCTCAAGTAATAACACCAATATCTTCCATGATCTAGGCTACGCCAAACTCTACACATTCATATCTTTTTACTCACCAGTCCTTACCTCATAATATCCAACCATACTGAATTGTTGAACCAGTTCTCTTGCCTCTGGGTATTTCCCTGTGATGATATTATCTCACCATTGAATCCCACCCCAATTCTATCTCCCTTGCTACTTTCTTCATCTGGATCAAATATTACCATTTTTTTCCAAACTTACTTTCTCTGCGATATATTTCCTGACTACTCAAACCTAGGTAATTGCTCCTCCAAAGAAACCATATAACATATCAAAGTAACCATACAGCATAATCCATTCGTTTTATAAATGCCAAATTACCTGTACCCATCACCACCACCACCACTGCAAGCTCCTGCTATAACCACAATACTAAACAAATTGCCTGGCACTGATGAGGATCCCAGATGTTTTGCATAAATTAATGAAGAGATTGCTGAATGAAATGAAAATGTAAACTCAATGAAATAAGAGATCAACAGTGAGATGATAAGGCAACTGTGAAAATGCAAGGGCCTAGTTAATATGTAGATATTTTTTTCTTTTTTATTAAGTAATAAAAAAAGTTAAAATTCAAAGTACATTGGTAAAATATAAAACCACAAGTCCACCTATAAGATGTGGATTCTGTGCTGCAGAAATCTAAATTATTGATGGAAGACAAAATTGAAATGCTTCTCCAAAGGCAAAGAAAAACAATAGAAATGAAAACTATAAAAAATAGATGACAGAGTTGGAGTAGAGGGGGGAAAATATTCAATCTACTAATACTGGATATTGATAAAGAGTAGGTCAGAATAAATAAAATAGAAAAACCAAAGATACAATTGAAAAAAACGATTATGAGCTAATGAAAAGCCTAAATTTTAGAGGCATGAGTGGTGTCATTGTATCCTAAGCAAAATTCATGAAAAAAAGGGGATTCTAGCTAACTCATGATAATGTTTTTCAACTTAGGTAATTTCTAAAAATCCTAACAAATAAGTTAAAATTGCCTTAACAATCAGTCAGAAAAAGTTTAATATTTTATCCTGCTAGCATTGGAGAAGGCTTAGAGATATAGTCCAGGCTCCTAATTTAGCTCATAGTTGCTAAAAAAAATTTAAATCCTAACTTCTATCATCCATCTGGATTATGCAGACTACAGATCTAATGGCAAAAACAAAAATAGTAATAATGTGCCAACTACATTATCCCCAAAGATAATGTTTTATATTGTTTATTTTAACAATGAAATCGTCTTATACATTGTTTTAAAGCTACAGTAGTAAAAGTTTTTCCATTTACTTGGCATTTTTATGGTATTATTCCAGATGGTCAAGTATGAGAAGTTTACTCAGAGATTACTCTGTTGGGTGCCCCACCTTTCCAATATAGCCAGAAAAGAAGTCAATAACACCTTGGTCAGTAAATGTGGAATCACTAGAAGGTCCTAGCCCCAATCAGAAGAGTTCAAATATTCTCAATATCATAAGCAAAATATATGGTATAATCATGTTAAACAAATTAAAGGTCATGGGATATAATGAAGTCTCAATAAGTAGTTGATCATCATCATCATCATTATTTTCATCAGAGTTCTTTGGACAATTTAACCACATCAAAAGCAGACAAATGATAAGGAGATAAGTTGGCATGTCACAGACAGAAGCCTTCCATTCCTGTTTATTTCTAAAGATCTCCTTAAAGGCCTGTTTTCTTAATGGGACAAAGCCAACTATTCTGAAGACTATTAGTATCGTAGGGTATTACCTGAATATTTGTTTTACTTATGTTATTAATCAAAACAGAAAAAAACTCGGGCTGAACTATGGTACCCCTGTAATAGAAAATGACAGAGGTATTGAGGTTAGATCTATATTGATTTGAAGGCAAGAAACTGTGACCTTAAATTCTGCTACCAAACAAACTGATATTCATGTTCAATGACACACAAAAAAGATTTTCTGTATATTCAAGCCCTCAGACAGTGCACAACTTACATGTCCTTTTTAAAATAAAAACTATTTCAAAACATTGCCTAGTGGGAAGATGGTAAATTAAATAAAAGAACTGAGAAGTGAAAAAGTTGTTCCATTAAACAAAAATTTAACCAAAGAAAGAAATAAGAAAAATAAAGAAGACACAAAGTTCAAAATATCTACATATGAAATTAGTGTTGTGTTAGAAAGCCCAGGATGATCATCAGAAAATTTATCTGAATAAATAGCTCACTAAAGTAGCCATCTTAAAAAATATACATAGATATTTCCACATATTTCGTTTAGAGCTAAAATAAGAAATTTTAAGTAGCAAAATGCATAAAAAATATGTAGATAGAATAGCTGATTGAGTAAATGGTTGACATCAAAGTCTCAAAAAGTGTGCAGTAAAATGTCAACAATGCCATGTTTCTGCTTGATGCTGTCATTCCTCCATCATTCTGGTTGTTTAATATGTGGATCCTCTTCGGCATCCATAGTTGGTCCCATGTCATAATTATTTCATTAAAACATCATTTCTTTGTAATCAGAGTACTCTGTTAATTGAACCTGGTTTAGAGGAAGGGAGAGGGAGAGAGAGATAGAAATATCAATGATGAGAGAGAATCATTGATCGGCTGTCTCCCTCACGCCCCCTACTGGGGATCGAGTCTGCAACCCTGGCATGTGCTCTTGACTGGAATTGAACCTGGGGCCCTTCAGTCTGCAGGCCGACGCTCTATACACTGAGGCAAACCAGCTAGGGCTGACCCTGGTTTTTAAAAATTGCCTTCAATATATCTAGGACATTTTGCAACTTTATAATAATAACTATAGTTTATCAAACTTTTACTGTGTTCCAATAATTAAAGCATTTGTTTTATAAACAATGAGGTCATTTATTTATTTCAGCTACTCACTAAGATGGGTACTATTACTATTATCCTCTTTTTTATGTAAATGAGTGAACTGAGACAGAGTCATAAAATAACTCTAGTTTAAGAACAGAGACTGAATTTGAGTCAAGTATCTTTGATTCCAAAATGCATGCATTGTTTAACCCCCATAGTGGTAATGCTTCTCTTTTCCTCAAATCAGAGGAAAAGACTTTCTCTCTTTACACCTTCCCCATGTGCTCATAGTAATGTGATCAAAATATCATATACAGTAATGGTATTGAGGGGAAAAAAGCAATTTGTAGATTGAGTATTATCTGTAAACACATTCCCCATTATACAGATGTCACTAATCCATATTCCTTCCTGAGTTACACTAACAGGTAGAAGAAACCTGAGGTTTCATACATAAAACAGATGTTTGTTAATCACCTATTTACTATGGGCTGGACTCTTTGCTAGGTGTTTGCATATGATTTAGGCAAGATCAGAATGCTTTTACATTCACTGAGCTCACAACTAGGTGGGTGTCCATTTTTAGCCTGTCCATAGCACTTGTGACATATCTCTATTACAATAATTATTATGTTACAATAGACATTAGTACATTTGTGGATTTTTGGAGGACAGAAACAAAGCTTGTCCATATTTTTTTTACCACTGAAACCAAACCATGCTTGGTGTAAGGATGTGTTCAGAATCCAGAGTGCTAACAATTATACCTTAGAACCCTTCTTAAGAATGTATTTAATATATCAACATTGTTTTTTTTTAATATTCTCCAACCAGTGATCTAATATGATGAAATAGGACATAACATAGGGATGAATGCTCTCAGTGTAACCAAAATCCCTCACTTGCTCAGCTTGAATATATAAAATAAGGTCATGTGACTTTCAGCAATAAAATGAGTATGAATTCAAGCCCCCGTTTTGTCACTTTGATAAAACACTTCTTGAATTCCTGAGGTGTCCCAGAAAAATGTGTCTGTCATTAGGTCCCTGTCTTTAAAACAGGCTATTCCACAGCTCCTGAGGCTGTAGGTACTCAATCAATGCACAGCAGGTTTCTGAGAGACTCTCAAAGTACAGCTGCTCCTTCCATCAAAACATTGTAGAGCTGATGGCCAGAGCATCAGTATTGATAGCACTAAGACACTGGCCATAGCCAATGATTCATCCAAATGCCTGCAGCATATGAAAAGTAGCATCCTCTCTAGCTCACTCATCAGATGCTGTTTCTCTCTCTACATCTGCATCAGTACAACTGTGGTTCAGCCATTTCCCCTCAGCATGAAATTCATGCACCCCATGCCACCATCAGCCTCAGATCCCACAGTTCTCCCTAAGATATTGATAATCAACCATTAATCCCAATGCATGCCAAGGAACAATAGCTGAGTAAAAGAATAAGGAATTTAGGAATGGCTGAAGATAAGAAAGCACATTTCTTTTTTTTTATTTTTAATTGATAAGATTTCATTTTTGCCTCTTTTTTGAAACATCTAGTTCCAATAGACTTAACATTGTCCCCAAGTTTTGCCACAATATATAATTCTCTCTAAATAATATTTTCCTCAGGAATTGAAAAAAAATCCCTTGGATAAAGGGGACCATAAATATTTGCTCATAGAGCCTTTGTTTGAGTAATTAGGATAACTGTGTTCAGACTAGTTGTTGTTACATGTCAGGGAATATCTATCCCTCTAAAACTATTGCAAAATACTCAGCCTCTAATATATTTCAAGTACCTTAATTTTTCACATTTATTACGTTTTAACTATCCTATATAATAAAAGAGTAATATGCAAATTAACCACCACTCCGTTACACCCACAAGCCACGCCCACCAGCCACACTCACCAGCCAATCAGGAGCGAATATGCAAATAAACCCAACCAAGATGGATATGGCCACAGAGAGCAGGAGGGAGGCTTGAGTTTCCCCGGCAATGGAAGAAGCCAAGCTTTCTGCCTGCCCTTGCCGGCCTAGGCCTCCACTCAAGGCTACAAAGTTTCAATGATAGAAGATACATAAATCCAAACAGAAATGGCGGCAGCCACGGAGCTGGAAAGAGCAGGAGGCTAGGGCTGCCCCCGGTGATGGAGGAAGCCAAGCTTTCCACACACCCTGGCCAGCCCAGGCCTCCGCTTAAGGCTACAAAGTTTCAATTATAGAAGATACATAAATCCCCCCAAAAAATGGCTGCCGCCACGGAGCAAGCAGAAGGCTTGGCTCCACTCCAGGCTACAAAGTTTCAATTGTAGAAGATAAATAAACCACAGATACCAGGGCCTCCAGTTGAGTCGCCAGGGCACGTGGCCAGCCTGCAAACCACCACAGGCCCCTTGCCCAGGCTGCCTCACACTCCAAGGGAACCCCCACCCTGATCCAGGACAACCTTCAGGGCAAACCAGCTGGCCCCCACACGTGCACCAGGCCTCTATCCTATCTAATAAAAGAGTAATATGCAGATTGACCATCACTCCAACACACAAGATGGCTGCCCGCATGTGGTCAAAGATCCTGCCCCCATGTGGACACAAGATGGCCACCACAAGATGGCCAGCAAGGGAGGGCACTTGGGAGGGACCAGGCCTGCAAGGGAGGGCAGTTGTGGGCTATCAGGCCAGCAGGGGAGGGCAGTTGGGAGGGACCAGGCCTGCAAAGGAGGGCAGTTGGGGGCGATCAAGCCTGCAGGAGAGGGCAGTTAGGGGTGACCAAGCTGGCAGAGGAGGGAAGTTGGGGGCGACCAGGCCTGCAGAGAAAGGCAGTTGGGGGGACCAGGCCTGCAGGGGAGGGCAGTTAGGGGTGACCAGGTCTGCAGGGGAGGGCAGTTGGGGGGAACCAGGCCTGCAGGGGAGGGCAGTTAGGGGCAAACAGGCTGGCAGGGGAGCAGTTAGGCATCAATCAGACTGCCAGGGGAGTGGTTAGGGGGTGATCAGGCTGGCAGGCAGAAGCAGTTAGGGGCAATCAGGAAGGCAGGCAGGCGAGCAGTTGGGAGCCAGCATTCCTCAATTGTGATAGGGATGTCCAACTGCCCGTTTAGGCCCGGTGGGATCGGACATCCCTCGAGGGGTCCCAGATTGGAGAGAGTGCAGGCTGGGCTCAGGGACACCCCCCTCCCCCGTGCATGAATTTCGCGCACCGGGCCTCTAGTTCTGATTATAAAAGTAATATACAGTCAATAAGAAAAATGGATAAAAGCATAAAACTTTAAAACTATTCATGATCTTACTACTTAAAGGTTACAATTCTTATAAGTTTTTATGTATTTCTTGTCTATATGGTTAACTAGCACTAAAACACAAACATTTTTAGAACATTTGAAGAGCTTTCTAGGAATAATGTATCCTAGGGGAAGATGTGTCCTAAGAGAGAAGGGAACCACAACCAACTCGACCAACCAACAAAACCAGCAGTCAGGTCAGGTCTGGCATGGATGTTGTCACTCAGTTGTGTCTCCATGGTCCAGCTCCACTGGCATTCCAGGAAGCAGGGTGCAACTGAGTTACTGAAGACTACCTTCTCCAAGATCTCAGGGAGGTATTGGGCCTGCAAGGCTATTCTACTTTGATCCTTCCTAGCTGACTGCAACACAATAAGAGTGAGGGACATTCTCACTCCAGCCAAAACAGGTCTGGCTTTGGCATATAACTTTGGCAGTTGGGATTCCAGACCACTGAGCAACATTGATACCTCAAAAACTTTTAATATATCAGCAGCACAGGGGACTCCAGAAAATGAAAAAGGAGAGTTCGAGATAGTAGTAGGATCCTACTTGAGGGAGAAGGAAATACTCAGGGAAATATAGGTCAGTACTATCAGAGTGAGTCCATTTATACACACATGCTTGTGCAGACTGTCAAATTGCACACATAATGTCTATTAATACGTAGTAAGGAAAAAAGGCTTTTATTCCTTTAGAAGAAAGCTAATGAGTCATTTTGGTAATAGAAAGATAACCTCAGGACATGATCCTTAAGACAGAGAAATAAAACCAAGAGGAAGCTAAATTGCTTTGCATTACAAAGAAGCTGGAGGCTCCTAAACATATCTGAAGAAAAGAAAAAATGAGGGTGTCCACAAAAGGAGAAGGATGAAGAGATCTAGAGAGAAGAGCAAGAGATCGACAAGAAGCAGCTGCCCAAGGTAAAGGAACAATCTTTGGGAAATGCCTGCTGGAAGAAAAATGGTTAAGAGACTTTGAGAGGAAGAATGTCATCAAGTGATTTTAAGTTGAGATCCTAATGTGCTAGAACCCTTTTCCTTGCCCTCAAACACTCAATATAAGTGGTTTGCTATGTACAACTGTCAACGATGCTTAGGAGAAATCAAAGAAAAGTATGCTTCACATTTTGTTGGAGTTAAACAAAGGACAGCAGGAGGCAAGGACAAGACATTAGGATTCTGTAGAAATCAGATTTGAAGAAGTAACCATAAGAATATAAACTTAAATTACCATATGATATTATCACAGAATATATTCTATGTTTATATATACTGTAAACTAGAGGTCTGGTGCACTGATTTATGCACCAGTGGGGTCCCTTGGCCTGGCCTGCAGGGATCAGGCCAAAACCGGTTCTCCAACATCCCTCGAGGGGTCCCAGATGGCAAGAGGGGAGTTCTTGGATGACCCACCCCAGAATCGGGCTCCCTCCCTCTGGTTCCAGGTCTGTCACCTGAGAACTGCACCTGCCAAGTCACCGCAGCTCAGCAGCTCTTGCATCGAGCATCTGCCACCTGGTGGTCAGTGTGCGTCATAGCTACCAGTCAGACGGTCGAACGGTCGGACGGGTCGCTTAGGCTTTTATATATAGAGATATATAAAGAAATGCTCTTCTTTTTTATTTAAAGTATATATAAACATCTGTTTAAGTACTCTAGCTTCCATTTTTAATAGATGTAAGGAATTCCATAATAATATGAATGTGAATTTAATTTTTTTATTGTTGACACTATTACAGATGTCCCTCATTTTCCCCCCTTTGCCCACCTCCATCCAGCCCACCAACCCCACCCCCCTGGCCTTCCACGCAGTTGTCTGTGTCCATGGACTATGCATATATGTTCTATGGCTAATTTCTTTACCTTCTTTTATTCAGCCTCTCCACCTCCTCCCCTCTGACATGTGTCAGTCTGTTCCATGTATCCATACTCCTGTTTTTTTTGCTTTGGGGTTTGTTTATTTGTGTGGTTTTATTGTTATTTTTAGCTATCTCCATTTTTATGGACTATGGGTTATTTCTTGTCATGAAGATAAGAAAAAGTTACTTTTCCTTTGATTGAGTCCAATTACCAAATACAAGTGGACCTACTGCTCCCCTTCACCCCATTCTTAAAAACTGTCCAGCCATTTGCTTCCATAGAGGTGAGCTCTGAGTTTTAGCCTCTTTCCTCTACTGCAATAACCTTAAATAAAGTCTTCCTTGCCTGTTTAACTTTACTTTATCTAGTGCAATTTTTGCTTCAATACTCCATAAAGCAACCCAAACAGAATATTTGTATGTGATATAATAGTTATTATTATTATTAATTGCTGTTAAAATAAACTAATTTAATTAGGTTTCTTAAAATTCTATTTTAGTTCTTTCACTTAACATACATTTACAAAGTACCCCCAATATATGGCTTTTTAAATTTTTTAACTTAGTAAATATTAAATTACTATAGGGCCTTATACAAAGAATGTAATTTCTTTAATTCTGTTTCCTTATTTATAAAATTAAACTTGTTAAAGGGATGCTAAAATCCCCACAGATCTAAAAGTCTAGGGTCTGATTCATTCTTTACAAAAATTCCAAATCACTAAGCAATCTGTTCGACTACAGAATGTGTTTCTACAATACTAATTAGCTCACACACAATTGGAAATAGAAGTATTGTGTCAGTATAACATGGAAACAATCTGGTTTATAATTTTTTAGGGAAGGAGAACCAGAAAAGCAGAAGTAGAAACAGAACTTGGAGCAGTGAAGGAGATAGCCTGAGCCCATGGCTGCTTGGGCAGCAGGAGATCTTTCAGCTCCATTTTCATAAATTTGAGTCCTGCCCCCGGGGCACCATCCCCAGAGAGAAGCACCCAGCCTCCTATGGCCTTTCTTCATGACAGGTTGCACTCCCTGCTGCACATACCTTCAAAGCAGCCCTGCTGGCTTAGAGCTCTACTCCCATCTACCTGCCAGCCCTTTGCTAATTAAGGAGTTGCCAGTATTTCCACTGTGGGTTTTTTTCTGTACATTTTAATATCCTCTGGGACAGCCTTGAACTATACTGAACAATCTGCGTGAGTGGTCTGCTACCTCCCAAGGCACCAATTACTATTTGGTTAGTGCACTGGTCACAAAGTCGCACAGGTGTGAGTGGCCGACACTCAATATATTTTCCCCATTAAGTCCTGTTTATTTTAGCACAAAATTTTACAGAACATCAGATTTGGGGTGTTTAAAAACAAACAAACAAACAAACAGAACCTTTGTATTGATGAAAGTAACTCATCTCAACCTACCAAAATCTGGAAAAAAAATGTAATAGGCTCCTGTATACTAGTTTATCATAGTTGTCTCCAAAATTATCAATTTAAGTACCTGCCATGTGCCAGGAAATTTGCTCATCTCTTCTACTGCCCCATTTGAAAACACCTGAAGGTTTTTCATCTCCGACGATGATAGAAATATTTTTTATTATAATCTTTTACATTAAGATTTTCCATCCAGATATCGTTTACATGCATCGAAACCCAAACCCATTTCTATACATAGGGAGAATTTTTGTTTTAAAAATTCAATTCATTTTATGACGTCAACAGAGTTGTAACTCAGATTCCCTCTCCCTGTGCTTTATCCAATAATGTATTACTGTATATGGTTATAAACACCCAGACACAAATGAAAACTGTGTGTTAAAGGTATTAGAAGCAGAGTAATGCCCCAAAGAGTTCTGTGACTATAACTTGAAGACACAGCTTACATAAACCGAAGAAGAAGGCAGGACACCTGAACCTGGCTATTCATCATAGGCTTGTTGCTCTATCCCTTTAGGTAGACCCGTTATTTAATATGACATATTCTATCAATACTTGCAAATCCAAAACAAAGAATGCAAAGTACCCCCAACGTTATGGCTTTTTAAGTTTTTCCTAACTTGGTAAATATTAAATTACTATAGGGCCTTATACAAAGAATGTAATCTCTTCAATTACATTACATTTCTCATAGATTCTTCCTTCTTTTAGTTGCTTCCTGTCAATCTTTGTTCATTTAGACCATCCATGCTGAATAGTCAATAGAAACAAAACATGATGCAAAGCCAAGACAGCAAGACCACTGAATTTTATATTCTATGCATTTTTAAATATCTGAGACATCAATACTTTTATTATAGTATATGCATTCATTTAACCATTTTTTATTAAGCTTTTACTATGTGCTAACTGTTCTAGGCCTTGGGATGCAACAAAGGTAGTTTCTATTGGAGAAGTACAGAGTTAAAGGTAACAGACAAAAAGCAATTGAAAATCCAAGATAATTTTACCTAGTATTTCTTTTAAGTGTGTAATAGATGAGAGGCCACACAAAGATGGACTGCTACTTGAGACACTGAATCAGGAAAGATCTCTCTGGGGAGGTGAACTATGCACAGAACTTTGAATGAGGAGAAGGTCCAGAGAGAGCTTAAGAAAGAGCATCCCCAGTAGACAAAGCACTTGGTGCATTGGACTATAGATGAGAACCAGCTTGGTTGGTTCTAGAGACCAAAAATAAGCAGGAGAAAATTTATCTACTTGTTCACAATAACACCTTTTTTTGTTGTGGTGGTTTTTAACATAATATAATATATATAACAAAAAGATCACATAAATGTAAACTTGAATTGTCATAACTGGACATGTACTCAGGTTGAGAAATCCTAGAGGTCCCCTTCACAGTCTCTACTTCTAGTCACTACTCCCCCTGTCCCCGCCCCCCCCCAGGAGTAAACAGTATCCTGACTTCTAACAGCATAAATTAGTTATGCCTGTTTTTGTACTTTATGTAAGTGGCACCAAACAGTATGCTTTATTATGTGCCTGGCTTCTTCCATTCAATATTATGTCTTATTGTCTGCATTGTGAAAATGTATACCAGTGTATTTGCCCATCTTACTGGGTATTTGGGTAGTTTCCAGTTTGAAGCTATGCTAGTAGTTGTCATTACATTAAAAAGAAAATAAAAAGAATTCCATCTACACATACACACAGTTGAGTCTATATCTAGGAGTAAAATTGCTGGGCCATAGATTATGCATATTTTAAGCTTTAATAGATAATGCCAAACAGTTTCCAAAGAGATTATATGAATTTACACCAGCAGTGTATGAGTGTTTCTGTTGTTCCACATCCTGGATAAACCTAGTTTTGCTTTTACATTTGGTACTACTTTAGAGATAATGAAACACATTATGAAACATTCCGGGAAGATGTAATCTATAGAAAGCCGAGTTTCGCCTCTCACATAGTCGTATATTTCTCTACGAAAATCATTTGTGTTTTCAGCCATATGTGTGACAGAAAGGAGAAAGGCACGAGCTGATTGTGGGGAGCCATCATCCTTAGTGTTTGAGGCACTTACCCTGAGCAAATTCTGCAGGCTATACATGTAACAGCTCAGGCTGTAAGGACAACAGAATGGTAGCCATACACCTAGGGGCCTGATAATTTGATTCTCTGGTCAATAACAAAATTTCTTTCATAATATTAAGTTTTTGTACATACGTCTTATATTAATGAAATGTTGACTTTGGTCAACTATTTCATTGCAGTCAAGCCTGATTTTGTTTAAAGACCATCTCCTGACAGTTCAAAGTAGGCATGTTTTAATCAGTAAGGAAACACACTCATTACAAAATAAAAAGTTTTGGGGACATACTGTCTGAGGTTGTCTTGCCTATTAAAATGTCCTGTCCTACAGTGTTAGAAACAATTATAACTTTAAGAATACTTTGTGAAATAATTGTATTCGATAAATGTAAAGAATAGCTTGCTGAGAAAGCTACATGCTCAAACTGAGAAGTTAATAAACGTTACGCCGAAGTGTTGTGCTAGATATATTGGAACACTCAGCCACTAAGTGAGGTATGAAACCAACCCTTTCCAATGCTTAAGAGTGACCCTGAAAGTCATGAGATGTGGGTAGCAGCTGTTTCCCCTGTCTTGTCAACTGGCCCAGTGATTAATATGCCACATTACCCATGTATTTATCACGGAAAGGTAGAATATCCAACAGAACAAAGTCAATTAATGTTATGTTTAATCATACCCAAGCAAAGGAATTATAAGTATCTTCCTCCAGTTTCTCAGTCATTCCTTATCTTCTTAATTTGTAGGTAAACATATGTTTTCCAGAACATAGTACAATTGTTTAAGAAATAGAGATTGGGATACTATAAGTCCTTTATTCAAGAGAGAACACTAATAAATGTTTAGATGAGTGTAAGAGTGCTGAAAAAAAATACTATTCTTCCTGAGGGGACAGGAGATAGCAGGCGCACGCTATTTTAATGTGTGTTATATAAATATTTCATGTTACATCTCATAAACAAAGCGCCAGACCTTAAAAGATTCTGTATGTCATTTGGGCATTTCCTCAAATGCAAGACTCTCAATCCATTTATTACCTTGACTACTTCCCAGGGTTTATTATTGTAGTACTAGAGGCCCGGTGCATGACATTTGTGACTGGGGGGGTGGGGGTGGGGAGAGGTCCCTCAGCCCGGCCTGTGCCCTCTCGCAGTCCAGGAACCCTCAGGGGATGTCCGACTGATGGCCAGCATCGAACATCCTTAGCGCTACTGCGTAGGCAGGAGAGGCTCCCGCCACCGCTGCTCTCACCAGCCGTGAGCCTGGCTCAGGGCTTCTGGCTGAGCAGTGCTCCCTCTTGTGGGAGTGCACTGACCACCAAGGGGCAGCTCCTGCATTGAGCATCTGCCTCCTGGTGGTCAGTGTGAGTCATAGCAACTGGTCGTTCTGCAGTTTGGTTGATTTGCATATTAGCCTTTTATTATACTTGGTATAGGATTGGTAGTGGTTAGCTTAATTCATGTAAAAGGTGGTGAGGATCAAATATAATCAATTATCAAGGAGTAAAAGCTTAGTTTGTAAATACAATGGGCACAGTTGCCCTTGGTATCAGGGGAATGGTAGAATTTCCATTAGCTATGGAATATTTGTTGTTTTTCACTCTTCTGATGAGGTTGGTGCTTCTGTAACAAGTCAGGCAAAACAAGAATTCTTTGTGCTAATTTGCATTAGCTGGTGACTTGGTTTTCACAACTGCCAATTCTTAATGATCTCTGTATATACCAAAGATCTGATCAGTACTTCCTACACTCATGCAGCTTCTCTCAAAATTCATTTAAGTCACAATGATTTAAACATTATAAAAATCTAGTATTGCAATTTTAACTTAAAAGAAATGTAAGAGGATTTTGGTTTAGTTGTCTGATGAGGATTCTCTTCCCTGGTAAGATAAAAAATTAGGCAATATAGCCTCATGGCTAAAAGCCAAGGTATTGAGAGCAGACACCTGGGTTGAGTCTAAACTCTCCAAGTTGCTAGATACCAGAACCTGGACAAGTTTGTGAAGCAGTCAGAGTCATAGGTTCCTCATTTGTAAAACTTAGGTAACAATATTTACCTCCAGGATGTTTTATAAGATAGGACCATAAGCAAACACGTATAGCCCTTAGCTATTGTCTAACTTTCCACCAAATTATTGTTGTTTGTTAATATTTAGGAAGAGTGGCATCTCAGGGATGAAAACCTGTATAGGCACGATCAGAAAGAAATCCCTCCTTAGAAAGCAGCTGCCAGGAAACAATGCTAAATCAGAAAATCTTTGGTCACATTACAAATTCTTTCTCAAATCCAGCACCTTTCATCTCTTTCTCTTTTTATATTCCCCATCTCCTTTAGGGAAATTGTACTTGTTAGACAGAAAATGTAGTCTTGTAAATTTGGTGTCCCCTAGTCAGCCCTCAGAAACTGGTGATAATAAGGAAAATAGTTTTGCCCTGGCCAGCAGTGGTCAGAGCGTCAGCCTGTGTTCGATCCCCAGTCAAGGGCACGAACCTGGGGTTGCAGGTTTGATCCCTGCCCTAGTTGGGGTGTGTGCAGGGGGGCAACCAATCAATGTCTCTCTCTCTCTCTCTCTCTCCTCTCTCCCCCTGCCCCCCTCATCCCTCTTTCCCTTCCACGTTCTCTAAAAATCAATGGGAAAATATCCTCCAGTGAGGATTAACAAAACAAAAAAAGAGAAGAAGAAAGAAAGAAAGAAAAAATAGTTTTAAAAGTGACCAAATTTCTTATTTCTAGTCTGAACAGCCCCCCATAGTTGAAAGGGTAGTGACGTGAGAGTCCAGCAACCTGGGTGCTCCCTCACCTGCTCTGCTCCTGAAAAGCTCATCATCTTGACCAGTCAATGATCTGCTGGGCCTCCTCACCCGTGTGTTAAAGACCAGCCAGTTACAGCAGTAGCTTTTCAAACTTCGTAAATCAGGAGAATCCTTTTTTCAGTTGATGTGCTACTAAAATTACCAAATATAAAACGGACCCTTTGCTGTCCCCTCCCCAACCCCTTCTTAGCCCTCACCTCTTGGAAGCCAGAACAGACTGAAAACCACCAGATGAAACGATCAGTCAGTTACTCTTGACTGAAATGTTAAATTCTAAGGTGGACATACTTAATGGTGGTCCCGAGTTACTCTACTTTGTGATCTGACTTTTGGGAATACAATAGAAACCTGCAGTTGGGTCAGCAAATACGATGGTCAGGCAAGGGAGGTAGCACCCTGTCCTGAGCACAGGCTGTGACTTCTCTCGGAGCAGCTCCATGACCATGGGCCCTTCTGCAGGCTCCGCAGCAGGCAGACCCACCCGAGGCAGAGCTTTGCCAGCAGCAGGGGGCGCCCTGGGCTCCTGACCGCACACCTCGCTTCTCCCACACAAGCAGTGATGCTTCTAACACCGCAGACCTGCCTTCCTCACAGATGTCATGTGAATTAAAAATCCTGTGCCCCCCAAATTTGAAAGCCACCTTACTGAACCATCGGTCTTCACTCAGACGTCACCCGTGTGTGTCCTGCGCACTTCTGCCTGACAGAGGTCGGTGCAGCTTCCAGGACAGAAGCAAACGATGTAGACATTTTTACAAGGGTTGTTGCTCCCTGTACTGACGTTTCGTGGGTCGTCAGTGGGTGAGGATATTCCAGAGCCTTCCCCCTAATGAAAGCACTGCATTCGCATAGCATTGGGAATTATTATCAGAAGAATGTTTCTCATTTGCTCCTCCCCACCAGCCTATGGCAAAAATAGAAGATAGTATATATTTGAAACCAGGGCCAAGAGAAATTATTTTACCAGAATTAAAAGTTGATCAGGGAAGAAAAATATAAATGCAAGATTCGTGATGCTGTCCATTGCACCCTTACTGTATTAGATAACTATTTTTTTAAACTTGGCTAACCATTAAAATTCATCACGCCTAAACTTCTCTGAGAATTAATACTTACTGTCTCTAGCATTTCATGCCGTGAGCTTCTCGGGAGCTTCCTGCCTCACACCTAGACTTCAGGATAAGGCCTCCAGGCAGGCAGTGCGGGGCTCTGAGGGGGCAGCTCGCTCCCACCCCGTGTTCCCAGCATCCCTCTCTCCCACCACGTGTTCCCAGCATCCCTCTCTCCCACCGCGTGTTCCCAGCATCCCTCTCTGCCACCGCGTGTTCCCAGCATCCCTCTCTGCCACCGCGTGTTCCCAGCATCCCTCTCTCCCACCGCGTGTTCCCAGCATCCCTCTCTGCCACCGCGTGTTCCCAGCATCCCTCTCTGCCACCGCGTGTTCCCAGCATCCCTCTCTCCCACCGCGTGTTCCCAGCATCCCTCTCTCCCACCGCGTGTTCCCAGCATCCCTCTCTCCCACCGCGTGTTCCCAGCATCCCTCTCTCCCACCGCGTGTTCCCAGCATCCCTCTCTCCCACCGCGTGTTCCCAGCATCCCTCTCTGCCACCGCGTGTTCCCAGCATCCCTCTCTCCCACCGCGTGTTCCCAGCATCCCTCTCTGCCACCGCGTGTTCCCAGCATCCCTCTCTCCCACCGCGTGTTCCCAGCATCCCTCTCTGCCACCGCGTGTTCCCAGCATCCCTCTCTCCCACCGCGTGTTCCCAGCATCCCTCTCTGCCACCGCGTGTTCCCAGCATCCCTCTCTGCCACCGCGTGTTCCCAGCATCCCTCTCTGCCACCGCGTGTTCCCAGCATCCCTCTCTGCCACCGCGTGTTCCCAGCATCCCTCTCTCCCACCGCGTGTTCCCAGCATCCCTCTCTCCCACCGCGTGTTCCCAGCATCCCTCTCTCCCACCGCGTGTTCCCAGCATCCCTCTCTGCCACCGCGTGTTCCCAGCATCCCTCTCTCCCACCGCGTGTTCCCAGCATCCCTCTCTCCCACCGCGTGTTCCCAGCATCCCTCTCTCCCACCGCGTGTTCCCAGCATCCCTCTCTGCCACCGCGTGTTCCCAGCATCCCTCTCTCCCACCGCGTGTTCCCAGCATCCCTCTCTCCCACCGCGTGTTCCCAGCATCCCTCTCTCCCACCGCGTGTTCCCAGCATCCCTCTCTCCCACCGCGTGTTCCCAGCATCCCTCTCTCCCACCGCGTGTTCCCAGCATCCCTCTCTCCCACCGCGTGTTCCCAGCATCCCTCTCTGCCACCGCGTGTTCCCAGCATCCCTCTCTCACACCACGTGGTTCCAGCATCCCTCTGTCTGTTGGTGTGTTCCCAGCATGCCTCTCTTCGCTACTTAACTTTATTTTGACGAAGGACAAACGTACTGGATACAGCGGAAAGAGACAAAGACTTCCTTGAATTATTATTCCTCACTTTTTTTTTCTCACAAACTACCTTTACGCTTACATTTCACAGTAAATATACATAAGTGGATATGTGGATAGATATCTATATGTGTATATGAAAAATATTGTCAGAGAACTGAAATACACTCATGCACTCAACATTTTAAAATTAATCATTTCACTTTACCTCTTAAGAAATCTGGGTGGAATGTTTTTAAGCACAAATAATCCAGGATCAATTTTTTTAGGTTTAATTATCAACTTTTTAATTAGGCTTAATTATTTGTGACCCCCCCTTCAGACCAGGTATTCAGAAACAACTCTGGAAATAATTGCTATGCGTAGGAACAAAAGAAACACCTTCCTGAGTAATGGATGTTGAAGTGACATGGAGTAAACTGAGCCCTTTGGCAGGGTTGCTGATTATGCTATTTCAGATACAGATGGAACTTTCTTCCCGAGGAGCCACGCTACCACAGGCATCAATCTCTGTAGGCTCTAAAGCACGTCAGCCGTTTAGAGATGGCTTGAAGAAGCCTGGGAATGAATAATTTTGGGGACCGCACAACCTCACACACTTAGAAATTGGATGTGCCTTCAGGAGTCAAGTATCTAATTAGCAGATCTTTGGGCTCTTCAATTTAAATGAAGAACTTTCCCCTGAGAGTAACTTCTGTCTTTGGGCTCTGTAAATTAAAACAATTACTCTGCTTTTAAGATGGCAAATCAACTTAATTTGTAAAAACAGATGGATTCACACATACATTTCAAAACTCTCTTCTTTTAGGAACGATCCAAAAGCAAACATTTTACATGCATTATAACCTATTTTTAATTTTTCTACTTTTATCTAGGCGAAAAATGAGGATAACTAGTGACTTTAAAATGGATTAAATAAAATAGACAAGCTCCCACTTCTATAAACTTCTCTCTGTAGTGCTTTGTCACAATATGTAACAGAATATGTAAAAGATTAACAATATTATCTTCTAATTATAATATTTTTTCTACCTGGAACGTTCTAAAACCTATACCTCCGGAGAACACAGCCCAAATCAACAACAACAAAACAAAACAAACAAACAAAAAACAGCTTCAAAGTAGCCAAGAAGTGTATATCACTCTATTTCATTTATTGATACACTCATTCTTTCATCCATCAATAATAATTGTGTGCCCTACTTATAGTCCAGGCATTCTACCAGACCCTGGACATAAAAATGATTAGCAAAAAAGGATCTCCATTGTCATGAATTTTATAGTCAAATGCATAGGTGTTTCCTCTCAAGCCCATTTATATTTATTTTATATACAATTCTAATAGCCCAATATATCTAAGTCCCATATCCATATCACAATATAAATATCAAGTCACAAGGAAAAGGGCTACCAGAATGTGTAATGTGAGCAGGGAGAGAGGGAGAACTAGCCAGGAAGGAAAGAGGAAACTTACTAGAATTCATTCATTCAACAAATACATTCTAAGTATCTCATATTGCCAGCAATGCTCTAGGGCAGGCGTCCTCAAACTACGGCCCGCGGACCACATGTGGCCCGCCGAGGACATTTATCCGGCCCGCCGGGTGCCGCTGCCTGTCCTGCTTAGCAGCCGACTCGTCCCGGGCCCGCAGTGCGCATAGGAATTTGTTCATAGTTTTTGTTTTAAACTATAGTCCGACCCTCCAACGGTCTGAGGGACAGTGAACTGGCCCCCTGTTTAAAAACTTTGAGGACCCCTGCCTAGGGACTAGAGGCAATTACTGGAAAAATAAACTCAAAAAAATCTTGCCTGGTTCTCTTGGGGATTACCTTCTAGTGGCAGGAAGACAATCATTAAAAAGAACATGAAGCTGAGGAGATTTAATATCAGGTAAATTTGCATATATAAAAATAATGGCAGCTAACTCTTTTCTAATGCCACATACCCAACATTTTCCAAGCATTTTCCATATAAAATTAATCCACACAACAACCTTCTGAGATGTGAACTCCTTTTTGTTTCCATTGTACAGAAGAGAAAATTGAGGCATTTCTCCAGAGGTGAATTTTTACAGAAGCACACATACAACATTCAAATGTGTGGTTGTTCTGGCTAAAGCAGCAATGACTGTCTTGCTCATGCCCAACCCCTTACCACACACTCTTAGATGTCCTTGGAGATTCAAGTAGAGGGACCCTTAGACTTTGCAGACAATAATTTGAAAAGCACCGATTCAGGAAAGCTCATTACCTAAGAGGTTGAATGAGTTGAAAGAAAGGTATTCCTATTTTATAAATGGGCTTAAAAAAGCAAAAGACTGATGAGCAATATTTTTACCAGCTCCTATGAGACTCATTGAATATAGAACTAGAAAAGTTCTTCTATTCTTCTCTCTGAATACCAATAGGACCTAAATAATTTATTTAGAGAAAAATAGATACTCTGGAGAGGTCGTATCATAAACATTTCAGTTTTGTTTTACACTTGGGATTTTATCCCTTATGATAACTTATTGAAGAGTTATTATATGAACCTGTCATCAAATTACAAGCTGAATACAGAGAAGGGATATGGTCTATAATACTGAGGTTAAAAATATAGTTGAAGAGAAAGTGTCATTTTTAAATATATTTTTATATCCAAAGTAGGATTCTATACATGTATTAGTAGGAGTAAATTGATGGGTTAATAGATAAATAGATGAAGAGCTGAAGAAAGGATGGATGAATGCATGGATGGATGGATGAATGGAACAATGGATGCATGGGAATATGGATGAATGGGTGGAAAATGGATGGATGGATGGGTTGATCATAGGTTGATAAATATGTGGAGGGAATGAAGGTGAATAAATATATAGAGACAGACAAACTGACTACCAAGTGAAGAGTAAAGATATGAGTGCTACTAATGTACTAGTACAAATCAATATATTATCCTTGAAGATGATTAAATGATGTTTGCTATTAAGTGTATAAGAATGCAAGAAAACAAGTTATGGGCATTTTAGAAAATTTTTATACATTTAATACTAAAGAAATAATTATTAAATGTTTCTAGAATAACATTAAAAATCATTATTCATAAACACAAATTAAATAAGTAATTACTTAAGAAAGTTGGTTGAAGTTGAGTCTTTAAAAATAGATTAATTTAAAAAAAGTAGAAAGGAAGACATTTCCAAAAGAAAGAAGGAATTAATGTCAGAGAATGGAGTGTGGCATATTTTTAGACAATGTGGAAGTTATATATTGGAAAGGTGAGAGAAGAGATTAACAAGAAAAACAGGCACCAGTGCCTTGTATACCAGGATGAGGTGTTTAGCATTTCTTCTCTTACATACTAAGGATATATTGCAGGTTTGTGGTTTGTTGTTTGGGTTTTGGAGTGTTTGATTGTTTTTGTTTTAAAATACGTTTTATTGATTTCAGAGAAGAAAGGAAAGGGAGAGAGATATAGAAACATCAATGATGAAAAGAATCATTGATTGGCTACCTCCTGTACCCCCCTCCCCCCGCGCCCAGTGGGGATCCAGCACACAACCAGGGCACATGCTTTGACCGGGAATTGAACTCCTGGTTCTTAGGTCAGCGCTCCACCACTAAGCCACACTGGCCAGGCTTGATTGATTCTTAAAAAAATAATATTTACCAACTCCTGCCTTGGGAAAATTATTTCATAAGATAAAGATATGAGAGTATTATGCTGAGTGAAATAAGACAGTCAGAGAAAGACAAATATCACATGATCTCACTTATAATGGAATCTAATGAACATCATAAACTGATGAACAAAATAGGTCCAGAGAAGAGACTGACAGATCTCAGATAGGAGAGGGGTAGATAGGAAGAGATTAACCAAAGAACTCATATACATATACTAGTATGCATAACAAATGGACATAGACCTAGGGTGGGGCCGGGGTTGGGAGGAGGGAGAGAAAGGATGGGGAGGGTTGGGGTACATCTATAATACTGTCAACAAGAAAATAAAATGCATTTTTTAAAAAGATATGATAAAGGGAAAGAAAGTAATCTATATTTATCAACAAAGATCACACCAGTTCTCCTGTTCAAATATCCCTTCAGAAAGATCTTCAGTGACCAAGCAACCTGAAATAGGCCCACCCATTAGTACTCTAATAACTCTCAATCCTTTCACTTTGTTTTATTTATCTTTATAGCCTTTGTGTCTACTTGATATAAACATGTTGTTGTGGAGCGAATGTGAGTGAACGACCACTGGAGTCCAAACCAAATTAAAACTTGGGGAGCCTTTATTAGCCAGCCAGCGACTGCTCTGCCTTTCTCCACACAGGGAGTCCAGAGAGCAGCCCCAACCCTTTGTGCAGGACCACTTTTAAGCACATTTACCACATCTTGTTTTTGCAGAGCAAGCAATTTAAGACAAAACAGTTTTTCTTAAGTAATCTCAGGGTCATGTTCTTAAGTAATGTCAGGGTCATCCTGTTCTTCAGAAAGCTGACAGTGTTCTATCTTGCAAGGCTATTTTGTGAGGTGCAGCTGGGATTCAAGGTTAAGTCAACTAGGAGGAAGCATGCTCAAAAATTTCTACTCTCTAACATTCCCCACTGGTTTTTATTGGAGAATCAAATCATTGACTCTTTTGAGTCATTGTTGGCGAGTAAGTTATATTGACCCATGAGGACTATAAGCTTGATAGAATTAATTCTCTGCTGAATAAAGTCAGTGGGCCTGTTTATAAGGGCCCAGAATGAGGGCCAGGACTAATCTTTAGAGGGTCCGAAGAGTCCTGGACTCTCTATTTTGCCTGGGGTGTCTTAAGCCAGGTGTGATGAAGCCACCTTGGGATCCCGTTGACCTTGACTGCTGTGGAGGTGGTCCTTTCCAGGTAGGAGTCAGTCCTTGTGTGGTAAATTTCTTTACCCAAACAGAGTCACCAGGGTGGAAGGATGGACCGGATCAGAAGTTGGTATAGGCAGAGTACCTTGGACATGCTTCTAGACTGCTTTCTGGGTGGACTGTAAAGCCTGTAAGAACTTGAGTAAAGATTGGTTATGGATTTCAGCTTTTCTAGATTGGGTTTCCATGTAAGCTGGTGAGGTGGGTAGGTCAGGGTTTGGAAGAGTCACTAGAATCCATAGAGGCCCCACTGGTTTTAGGGTAGCCTCCTGGGCTGCTTCATCTGCAGCCTCGTTCCCTCTTGCTTATGGGGAGTCTCCTTGTCTCACATAGGTAGAGATGGAAAGACTTAATTACATCTGGTAGTGCTAGTTGGCCCATTGTCCTTGCTCTGCTCATATCTGTCTAACTGCCTAATATATTACCTCAAGGATCCTGGCTCTGAATTCTTTTAGGGAAAATGGATGTCAGTGGGCTCTTCTAGCTACTTCCTGCTGAAGTGGGTCAGAGGTTTCTCTCAGAGCCAAGAGATCCTTGCTGTCTGTCAGAAGGACAATGAGGCCTGGGCACAGAAGGAGGTGGGCTTGTGACCTGGCGGAGACAAACTATAAATAGAATTTTTCTCCTCAAAATTATCCCCATGTTTATCAAAAGAGCCAAATCAAGACTAATTTATATTAAGTATTGCCAAATTTTGGAGGAATTGTATAAGGAGAAAAATATACTGACCTGCTTTAAGATAGGATTTTCCTTGCCAGTCCTTTTTATGGACTTTCTAAAGTAATATTTTCTGAATGTATTTTAACAAACAGTAACTGTTAGATTTCTTTTATCAGCCCCTCCCTAAATACTTTGGCATAACTATTTACCCTCTGTTTAGGGAGGCATAATGTAAATTATTTACTCTTCCTGGCTTACTGACCTGTGTTATTTGATTTCCTTTCAACATTTCTCTTCTCCTTATTACATACACAACCTTTATAAATTTTACACTTCCAAATTAGCCTTCAAACTTTCTTTCTATGTCCTTTAAAAATGCATAACCATGCCTCAGACCTTCTACTCAGTATTACTTATTCTTATAATGATTCCTAAAAAGTAAACAGCCAGAATTTCTTAGATTAACATTTATGACTTAGACCTTCTGTGATAAAACTAAGAGTAGGTAAAAATATTTCTTTTTGAGAGACAGAGATTCTTAAAACTTAAACTAGTTGTAACATTAAAGATATTATATCTTAAAGTTCCTTTGCTGAATATTCCACCACCGCCCAAGAAGTACCCAGTAACCCCGCCCTGCCAGGCTCGGACAATGAGATTTTCTTTATGTGTATTGGAAGGGTTAAAAAGAATAAAATGGGGCAGAGGAAGATCTACTGTGTTTTGCAGAAATCCTTGAGTCTAGCATAGTTCAGATAAGTAAGAAACCAAGGACGCCAGCAGAGCGGGTTGTAGCCAGCAAAATCAACAAAAACCTCTCTCTCCCTGCTCTCCCCGACAACGCCCCTCCTTTTCTGCATTAACCATTTACTCTGTCCTTGGCAGGGGAAATAAGGCAAGTGATCTGAGATCCTGTATAACCAGGCTTTTTACATTTAAGGAACAGCTGCTCTCCCTCCCAGACTTTCCTTCTTTACTCCAAAGCCCCAGAGGATCTCAAATCCTCCTCATCCTTCACCACTTCTGATATCTCCAACCATCCCCTGTCCCCCAGCCTAGGGCTTCTCTATCTCAGCAGGCTGAGAGTGAATTCCACCGCCTCTACCCTTTCTCACACCTGCTCTGGAGCAGTTTTCGGCTCTCTTCCTCCCCCAGAGACCCACTGTAAATCTATCAGGAAGGGCAGGCAGGTCACAGTTCTCAGGACCACATGATTCTCTGTTTGCTAGCAGGGATGAAAAAGGCAGCCTACAAAGCAGTTAATTATGACTAATCTTAACCTAACAAGCCTTTGTTTAAACTTCTCTGGATTGGCAACCTTTAAATTAACCCTAGAATTCCAAAATTTTAAATTAACACAACAAAATTATAAATCAAGGAAAAGCAATTACAAGTTCTCTACTGTCTTCCCTCTAAAGCAGGGTTTGCACTGTCTTTCACACAGACTCTCACACTTACATTTATACACCAGACAGTCTGAGTTTTTGACAAAATTTCTGTAAATCAAAAGCGTTAACGGAGGCTCTGTAGTCATCTGCTCGCCGCTTGAATTCCTAAAAATTTTTCAAAAAACATTGCAGGGGAGTACAGACAGAACATAAAGCAGACTGACCCATTCTAATGATAGAGACAATTAGACCACAATAACACAGAATAACAAAGACAATGACAACCAACTGAGGATCGCCGGGCACCATCGTGCACCAGGATCTGGTCTTGGAAGTAGCACTGCATCCAGCCTTCCAGAGAACCTAGATGGGTGCCCACAGAACCAGAAATAAGTTTCTTACTGGTAAGAACCAGATCCAGGCAGCTCCGATCAGAGTCAATCAGGAAATTTAGCAGGCGGGATCTCCAGTCACAGGACCAGTCAAAGGCTAGTTATCTCGCTGGGGCCTCCAAATGTTGTGGAGCAAACGCGAGTGAACGACCACTGGAGTCCAGACCAAATTAAAATTTGGGGAGCCTTTATTAGCCGGCCGGCGACTGCTCTGCCTTTCTCCACACAGGGAGTCCAGAGAGCAGCCCCAACCCTTTGTGCAGGACCACTTTTAAGCACATTTACCACATCTTGTTTTTGCAGAGCAAGCAATTTAAGACAAAACAGTTTTTCTTAAGTAATCTCAGGGTCATGTTATTGATGACCATGTTATTTACAGGGTTATCCTGTTCTTCAGAAAGCTGACAGTGTTCTATCTTGCAAGGCTATTTTGTGAGGTGCAGCTGGGATTCAAGGCTAAGTCAACTAGGAGGAAGCATGCTCAAAAATTTCTACTAACAATGTATGTTTATTTTTTACTTATTTATTTTCTGTTTCTCACTAGAATATATGTTCCAAAACAGCAAGGAATTAACTTGCTCACTGCTTTATTTCTACAGCACAGAATAGTACCTGGCACAGAGTAGTCACTCAGCAAACATTTGTCTTAGAAAGAATGAGTTTCTTTTTTAAAAAAGTATTTTTTTATTGATTTCAAAGAGGAAGAAGAGGGAGAGAGAAATAGAAACACCAATAACGAGAGAGAATCATTGATCAGCTGCCTCCTGCATGTCTCACACTGGGGATCAAGCCCACAACCCTAGCATGTGCCCTGATCAGGAATCAAACCATGACACTCAACCACTGAGCTATACTGGCTGGGGAAAAATGAATTTCATAGAAAATGAGTCATCTATGGAAAATATACAAATTTATAAATTCAATTATAGTGCATATATTAGTTTATAAATCATCAATATCTCTTAATTATATAGCATATTCTTGACATTTTAACATTTATGAATTGGCTCACAAAGTTCCTGAATAGGATCTTAAAATAGCCAGCAAGTTTTTGTGGAAACTACTTGAAAATTCATAGAAAATTCACTGTGGCTCTGTTATTTGATTCAATGCCACTTTAGTTTCCAAACAAAAATATAAATAAAGACCTATGTGCAGTAATCAAAAATTGTGTTTTCAAGAAATAATAAAATGTGTAATGTATTTATGATAGTTTTATTTATAATAGCAAGTGGAGAAATGTTTATGATACAAGATGAAATAACAGACACAAGACACTTGTTTATACAATATAATCCCTATTTAGTCTGAAACAAATATATGTGTGTGTGCATGTCTGTGTGTGCATGTCTGTGTGTGCGATAAAGAAGAAAAATGACTAAAAATATTTTAAACCATGATTTATCTCTGGGTATTTTGGATTTTTGTATTTTTTCTTCTTTAGAATTTTTGATTTATAAAAATTTCTATAAAAACATATTGTATTAGTAATACTTTAAAAATAAGCCAATTTTATTTTTACATAAAAAAGAATTTAAAGCAACTTAAAAAATGTAGACCTAATTGTAGGATATGAAATTCAGCACTTAATAATTTTAAATAGCATTGCTATAAAAAGTACTAAGAAATAACAAAGGATTATACAAACAGGCAATGACATTGGAACCCAAAGCTCAAAGCTCAGACCTGGGAAGGAGAAGAAGGATCACAGAATTGGAATTATAAATCTGCATAAACCCAAAGGAGAAGAGCCAGACAATGGCTTCACACTTAGAGCTAACAAGTCTTGGATGAATTTTATATTAAATTGAAACCTGGCTCCAAGTTTACCTCATCTAGGTTTCCCACATGGAAGGCAAAATTTTCTGGCAGGGATGAAAGTAATAAATCAAACATCCATCCAACTCATTTAAAACTAGTCTTTTGGTTCTAGCATATTGTGAAAATATTCATCCTTGAGAACTTCCAGAGATACAGAGAGTACTGCTTGTCCTCATCCCACACCCCTCCCATCTCTAGAATCCAGGTGGCAGTTCATTTGGCTCTGGATGCTAAATGGATTGTATAGCTGCCAACATCACTCCCCTCCAAAAAACCAAGATATTAAGGAAAAAACTAATAAACTGCAAAGCTAACCATTTTACATTTGGAAACAAAGACTGTACAACTTTTACTTTCTCAATAGGAATAGCTAGAAATTCTAGACCAAATGATATCAAAATAAGCAATGCAATTTTGCTTAGATATTATAAACTTTCAGATGATGTTTCACCAAAAACCCTTTTCAAAGATCATTTAAAACAAACACAGACAAAAATAAACAAGCATTTCTTCTGTAGATGAAAGGATATGCCCTTTAAGAGCATTATATCACTTACTGTTCTTATTTGAGAATGATCCATCTGTATTTACAACTTTCCTACTCTCTGTCCTCTCAACTCAGCTTCTACAATCTTAGTATTGCAATAAGGATAATCTAATAATTAATTACCAGATCTTTTGTCCTTGAGCAGAAAGGAACTTTTTAATCATCCTTCTGCAGCCACTTAAAGTACCATTAGCTCAAAACAAAACAGTTTCCACCTGTGATACCCTATTTGAGACTGGAAATTGTCCTCAAGTACAAACATGTCAAAAAGCATAAATAGTCTGTTGACTTGGCCACACATTCAATTTTTATTGTAGAGAAGAATTACTTTAAATTTTAGCCAAATGTAATAGACAGAGCTGATCCTCCAAGGGAAGTGGTTTTGAGTATCACGTTTAGTTGTTGGTATTAGTTTTGTTTTGTCTTTATGATATGTTTTATTGATTTGAGAGAGAGGGACATCGATGAGAGAGATACATCAATAGTCTGCTTCCTGCATGCCCCTCACTGGAGCCCAAAACTGAGCATTGCCCTGATCTGGAATCAATCAGCAACCTCTTGGTGCATGGGGTCAGTGCACGGTGACTGGGGAAAATGGGAACCAACCAGCCAGGGTTCGTTGGTATTAGTTTTATGACAAGTTTTATGACTACTTCATTGATCTGAATTAACAAACATCAAATTCCAGGCCATTTAATGACCTGGAATTGAAATTAATGACATCCCTATGTACATTATTTTTGTCCTTTTATAAGCAAACAAATACAGGTAAGGCAAGAGTTACAGAGAACACATTACACAAAATACATTTTAAAAATATTGCAGCTCTTCAAATATGTGAAAAGCAGTTTGGCTTACCAAGGCACTGGCTCTGGTTTCCAATAACAAATCCAATTTAGCTCAGTCTCTGGTGGCAAGTAGTCATGTAATTGAGTATAATTTGTCACAATTGACCATTTTGACTTAAGAACGACTTAGGATTGAGCTAGTATGAACATCTAAAAGCTCTTGTCACATTTAAGCTAATAATAAAAAAGATATAACATGGCAACCTGCCCTACCACAAAAGATCTATTAAACTATAATATTTTCTATGTTTTCTTATTTACATTAAATACTTTAATTGTCAAAACATCATCTTTTGCATAAAGTTTTGATCCCTGTCTGTAAAGGTAATATTCATATTTAAATCTTCAGTGTCACATGTCTGAAATTCAGCACTTATGTAACATCTTCCATCTGAAGATTTTTTTCTGAAGTGTTTGAAAACTTCTGACACCTGAGATAAAGCAAAGAGAAACCAAATTATTTTATTTTGACAAGTTGGTTCCCTTCACATTGATGTCATTTGACTACATAAGTCTGTGGATGCTAACATTTCCAAATGCATTAAACTGACTATATAGAAATGAAAGATTAAAAAACTCATGTATCTCTTGATCAGAGAAATAGACCATGACATTCATTGTACAGATAATGGAGCTAATGAAACTAAAAAGGAACCGCTTCAAGGACAATAGCCCCTACAACACTGAGTGCATTATTAGAAGTCATTACATGTTAAGAAAAATAGCAATAAGACTGCAGACAGTTCTTCCCAAACGATATGGTTGAGGGCATCCTCGCACTAGTGACAACCTCTTGGAATGTATGACTTGATAATATAAGTGCAACAACAATAGTAATATTAATGGTAATAATAATACAATGTGTTAGCATTCCTGATTTCTGCCAATGCACCAGACCCTAAGTTAAGCACTTAGCATAACATTCAATAAAAAAATAAAATAAAAACCTAAGCATAACTCTACAAGGCCAGTGCTATTATTTGGGATTTGATTGATGAGAGGGAGATTTGGAGAGAACTTGCAAGGATTCAAATCCAGATCTCTCCCATTCTAAATCTTGAGCTCCTAAATATTACATATTCTATTTAAAAATATTAAGGAATAATCATTTAGGACATCTTTTCATGTAAGTTAAACAAATTTTAAATTATTAAATTCTAAAATATTTTAAATAGCTAAAGCTTATAAAACTTTTTACAAACATCCTTAACTAAAAATGCATATTATTTTCTCAAAATGTATATTTAATACTTCTTTTCTCTCTTGTTGCTTTCATCTTCTACACATTTTGTATATTTAACCAAGCAACATCACTTTTTCAGTAAACAAAAATTCTACTTTGCTAAATTAAAAGTTTTTTTCATAAAAGTGGTTAGGGTCTGAGAGTTTTTTATGACAATACTAGAGGCCCAGTACACAAAATTCATGCACTGGGGGGGGGGGGTCCCTCAGCCCAGCCTGCCCCCTCTCACAGTCCAGGAGTCCTCAGGGGATGTCCTACTGACGGCTTCCCCAGGGAATCGGGCCTAAGCCACAGTCTGGCCTCCCTCTGGGGGAGGTGACTGGCTGATCTGGGGAAGGCACCACCCCCATCACCCTGCTGCTTCTCCCACTGCCAGCTGCCGCAGTTGCCAAGGTGTTTTCATCAACACGGACTCCAGTCCCTTCACCATGAAAAAATGACAACTTTCTTTAGGCATTTTCAAGATGTCTCTTTCATAGGATATGACATTTCTTTCTTTCTTTTTTTTATCCTCACCTGAGGATATTTTTCCATTGATTTTTAGAGAGTGTGGAAGAGAGAGGGAAAGACAGAGAGAAACATCAATGTGAGAGGGACACTTGGATTGGTTGCCTCTTGCATGAGCCCTGACCTGGGCCCGGCCAGGGAGGAGCCTGCAACCTAGGTACATGCCCTTGATCAGAATCGAACCCGGACCCTGCAGTCCGCAGGCTGAGGCTCTATCCACTGAACCAAACCGGCTAGGGCAGGATATGACATTTCTTAGCCCCTCCAGCAGTGGTCCTTCGTTTTTTTCCTCCAGGAGTGAGGTGGAAAAACCCTAGATCACCTTCTTGGATTCTTATTACCCAAGTTACCAAGAACACTGCAGGTGGCATACAGGGAGCTTAGCCAATGAGCAGTCAGAAAGGGTGTTTCCTCTGCAGCTCACCCACAGAGGAGGGACTGCTGGCATGCCTCAGTGTGTCCACTCTGGGCCTGCTCCAGCCACGCCGCAGCAGCTTGGGCAGGCCCCCCTGTGTGTGTGTTCACTCTGGGTCTGCACCATTCGTGGCTTGCCTCACCGTGCATGCAGTCCCCTCCTGCCCATCTGTGTGTGCAGCCTCCTCCTGAGCTGGTCGTGACTGTTACAGCATCCTGGCTAATTTGCATACTACCTCTTTTTATATATAGATACTACTTAATGTAATAAGAATACAATCCTTATCAGCCAGGGTTCTAAAGACTGACAAATTCTCACAGGTATTAGGACAAAGGCATGTGAATTAGCTCTTCTCCAAATGGGGAAAATGGGAATCTAAAAGCTTATTGCTCCAAAAAGTTGTAAAAGAAACTGCATTTCATTAAATCGGAAACCTGGTGCTATTTGCTACATTTAGATAAATATGAATATGAGACTCTCATGTATCCACAATTTCATGTGTTACCACACATCCTCATGGTATTACAGCAAATGAAAACATATGATATGGAAAACAAACTGAATGAGGACTAATCTTAAGAAACCATGTCAAACCTTTTTCCCTGATAATGTTCCCAGCTTTGTCCTCAGTCTCTATGAGGTCAGTAGCTGGGACATCAAGTGCAGAAGAACACATCAGATACATTTGAAAACCACTGCCTTTTATGAGTCTCTAATTTTCATCTCTATTAGAACACCAACTATCATTTTCTCAGAGTAACAGAATGAGAATGTGTGAATATAGCTCTAAATACATCTCAAAATAGATCTAGTCTATCCCTTTTATGAGCAGCAAGGAAATTAAAATTAAAATCTTCATTAAATTAGGATTGGTCAGTTGATTTGCCCATAGAGCTCTTAATAATTTAAGGGAAATGCTACAAAATTAAACATAGTTACATATTTAATACCAAGGACTGAATGTACATTAAAACCATTACAAAATAAATTGCACAACATGCATTTATAAGGCAGCATTTTAATGGTGGCTTGTTTGTAATAATTAACATAATTTTTTAGAAGCTGAATTTTAAATGATGCTAGAAATGTGGTTCTTAAAGGAGATGTTGGGTTAAAAGCACAAGAATTATAAGACAATGGAATGGGGAAGGTAAAAGAGAAGCTGCTTTGGGCCTCACTGTGTAAAACCGTTTTCTCCCACTTGCCTTATGTATTAAGGTTATCTGTTAGTGCTTTTAGACTCTTCCACTATCACAATTGGGTATTAGGGAGGTGACCATAGGTTAGGTTTTCTTTGAAACTGTTATGATTTATTGTAATTATGGTGTAAAGTTTTAGAAATGGCTCCCTCCATCTGATTTGGAAGATACCCTTGGTATCACCAATTAAAGGCTTATCTTATCTAATAATAGACAAACATGTAAATTGACCATACCTCCACTATGCCACCAGCCAATCAGGAGTGATATGCAAATTAACCCAACCAAGATGGCAGGTAAATTTGCATATGCAGGTGGGGCGGGCAGTGCCAGGAACCGACCCCTGGTCAATCGGGGACCAGAGAGGTGCGGTGGGCAGCGCCAGGCCCTGCCCACAAAGTCCTGTTTCATTGGGGGCCCGAGGAGGCGGGGCCGGCAGCACCAGGCCCCGCCCGCAAAGTCCTGTTTCATCGGGGTCCTGGGGAGGTGGGGTGGGCATCACCAGGCCCCAACCGCGGGATCCCGGTCCATTGGGGGCCCCGGGAGGCGGGACAGGCAGCCCCAGGCCCCACCCACAAAGTCCCATTCCATCGGGGGTCCAGGGAGGCGGAGTGGGCAGCACCAGGCCCCAAACACAGGGTCCCAGTCCATGGGGGGCCAGGGGAGCTGAGGCGGGCAGCACGAGGCTTTTTAGGCTGCTGTATGGCATGAGGGAAGGCCCACATTTCCTGCTGTTTCTAGCAACACAATTGTCTATTTATTGTGCCTGAATTCTTCTGCCCCCTTACAAGGACTCTAAATTCCCTTGGGGGTTGATTTTCAATGTTAGCTGTTCATGGGAATTACTTGAGGAGTGCGTGCGTGTGTGTGTGTGTGTGTGTGTGTGTGTGTGTGTGTGTGTGTGTAAAATATTCCAAACAACAAGTCTACCCCTTCAGAAATTAGTGTTCCAATTCTGTTCAATTTCCATAGATTCTGATTTTGCTGATTTGGAGAGTATCCAGCCAACAGTAAATGTTAAGTGTCCCTGAATGATTCTAACCTGTGGGTTAGAAGCCACTGCTTATATTTATGCAAACACAAGAGCCAAATGTCCAGGTAAAATACAGAAATCTCACTTGTACAGCTCAATAAATGTTTACCTATGTCTATACCCAGGTAGCCACCATACAGAATGTTCTGTTGAATCTTTCTCCATTAGCAATAAAGGCAGAACCAGCTACTTATCTTGGAGAGAGGAAAAAGAGAAAACAAAGGAGAATGTGTGGGAATCCTATCTAATAAAAGAGTAATATGCAAATTGACCGTACCTTTGCTACACCCACAAGCCACGCCCACAAGCCAATCAGGAGCAAATATGCAAATAAACCCAACCAAGATGGCTGCGGCCACAGAGAGCAGGAGGGAGGCTTGGGTTTCCCCGGCAATGGAGGACGCCAAGCTTTCCACCTGCCCTTGCCAGCCCAGGCCTTCACTCCAGGCTACAAAGTTTCAATTATAGAAGATAAATAAATCCAAACAGAAATGGCAGCAGCCACGGAGCTGGAGAGAGTAGGAGGCTAGGGTTGCCCCTGGTGATGGAGGAAGCCAAGCTTCTGCAGCCCTGGCCTGCTTTGGCCTCTGCTTAAGGCTACAAAGTTGCAATTATAGAAGATAAATAAATCCCAACAGAAATGGCTGCCACCACAGAGCAAACAGAAGGCTTGGCTCTGCTCAAGGCTACAAAGTTTCAATTGTAGAAGATAAATAAATCCCAGATACCAGGGCCTCCGCTTATGTCGCTGGGGGGCATGGCCGGCCTGCAAACCACCACAGGCCCCTTGCCCAGGCCAGAGAGGAAGGGAGAGGGAGAGAGATAGAAACATCAATGATGAGAGAATCATTGATTGGCTGCACCCTACTGGGGATCAAACACATAACCTGGACATGGGCCCTTGACTGGAATCGAACCCAGGACCCTTTAGTCCGCAGGCTGATGCTCTATCCACTGAGCTAAACCGGCTAGGGTGGCGATTGATTTTTATTGCAAAATCTATTCCAATATAAACCTTATCACAAAGGATAAATTCTGAAAATTCCAAAACAATAAGTATAACACTTAAGCCATCTTTTATTAATGCATACATTAAAAACATTAAATTGGGGGGAGGGAAAGACAGGCAAGGAAGAGCCTTCTAGGGATTTGAGTAGTAGTTTGCAAGGCTTGATGGATAATTTTATTTCCAGATAATAAATATCAGAGAAGGTGAGGATTGGGTAGAAAATGTACCATCAAATATCCACTTGCCCTTAAAAAACTAATAATGTTACTTGATTGCCAATTTCTTTGTCGTCCAAATAAAATAGTTCTTTATCCTAACATTTGGAAGACGTTTTTTTTCACATTGTTACATCTTCAATTAATGGGCTTATCCTTTCTTGATAAGTGGTGGAAACCTTATATTTGTATCATTCTGATGGAATGTTAACATTTATTTTTATCTTCTTTCCTCAAAATCCCATTCAAATGCCATCTAAGCCGTGTGGAAATTCTTCTGACTTATGGTCCCTTTTCATTACTTCAGTAGAACTGCTAAAGTGGACTCAACTCCAGCACTTTTTTTACTCTTTACTTATTTGTAACTGGTAGTGGCAAGAGAACACTGTCAAGGTGAAGGCTTGAGTTTTAGTCCCAACTATGCCACTAATGAACTGTATAACCTTGGGGAAGTCATTCCACTTTCTGGACATAGATATTTCACATTTGTGGGAAGAAAACGTTAAACTATAGATCTTTTTGTTTCTTTTACATTTTTAAGATTTCATGTTTTCAAGAACATTTAGCTACTTATTATTCATTATATGTTATTTTCATGAGATGTTAATTAGGTTTTTTTATTTTATGATCACTATACAAACCTGCACTGTTTTTGAACTGTTCTGTTTTAAATGTGTATAGCAGAGTTTATCTGCTCACTCCTGTGTTTTAGTGGCTTTGCCTACTTAATACAGAAAGCAGGGTTTGTTCAGTTTAGGAAAGAATATTATTGATTTTTGCTGACTTAGATGAACTATGATTCAGATTCCCAAAATTTCTGTTTATATCAGTTTCAATTACAGAAACATTAAAATATAGTTTCTTGTGTAACATAAAAGTTCATTTCTATATCACATAAAAACAACTCCACCGTTTTATGGTCCAGATCAATTCCAAGGAACACAGATAATGTAGGCCCTTCCTATTTTGGGGCTCTACAATACTTCAGTTGTGAAGATCCAGGAAAATGTTCACTCTCCTAATTAGTCTTTCTACCTCCCGAAAGAGAAGCATTTTCATGTTTTAAAATAATGGCTCACTTTGAATTTGTACTTAGGTCTAGAGACTTGGTTAGGTTCAGGAAAACATATTTGTCAAAGAAAGTGCACCAGCAATGGTGCATACTTCTTATTATATCACATTAGGGGGCATATACGGTCAAGTTGTTCTTTATTAGTAACTAGAGGCCTGATACACAAAATTCATGCAAGAGTAGGCCTTCCTTCCCCCAGCTGCCAGCACCAGCTTCCCTCTGGCACCCGGGACCCGGGCTTCCCTCACAGCCCCGGATTCATCCAGAAGATCATCCAGAAGGACGTCTGGAAGGATGTACAGTCTAATTAGCATATTACGATTTTATTATCATAGATTATTAATTGAAGTGGTAATATCCAAATTTCCCTACTGTAATGGTACATTGTTCTTATGCAATGTATAAGTGATCTGAGTAGTATTAGTTGGCACCATGCTGATATTCCTAATCCTCTACAACTTTTCACTTAATTGTTATGGCATCCATTTATGGTCTTTGGCTAAATACTCAGTTATTACATTGAGGGTCATAACAGGGCAATTGTATAATTTATCACTCCTTCTTTATTAATTAACTAGTATGCTTTTGTAAAGATCAGCTCCTCTGGCACAATAAGAGGTTATAGGCTGTAAAAGAAAAATTTCACTGAACACAGTTAAGCAGACAAGGAAGACTTTATTTAAGATTATTCCAGTAGGAATAAGACAGGAGGATATTTAGGCATATTTCACTGGGTGAGCCAGTGAAAAGGTACAGAGCACTTAAGGCGGTGGGGCGGGGGGTGGGGGTAGTCACTATAATCATGTCATCTTTTTTTTTAAATTTTTATTTACTTATTTTTAAATAAATCTTTATTCAGATTATTACAATTGTTTCTCCTTTCCCCCCCATAGCTTCCCTCCACCCGGTTCCCACCCCATCCTTTGCCATTACCTCCCCCCCCTCCACTGTTCTCATCCATAGGTGTATGATTTTTGTCCAGTCTCTTCCTGAACCCCCCCATACCCCTTTCCCCCTGAGAATTATCAGTCCACTCCCTTTCTATGCCCCTGATTCTATTATATTCACCAGATTATTCTGTTCCTCCGGTTTTTAATTCACTTGATTTTTAGGTTCACTTGTTGATAGATATGTATTTATTGTTCATAATTTTTATCTTTACTTTTTTCTTCTTCCTCTTCGTTAAGAATACCTTTCAGCATTTCATATAATACTGGTTTGGTGGTGATGAACTCCTTTAACTTTTTCTTATCTGTGAAACTCTTTATCTGCCCTTCAATTCTGAATGATAGCTTTGCTGGGTAGAGTAATCTTGGTTGTAGGTTCTTGCTATTCATGACTTTGAAAATTTCTTGCCATTCCCATCTGGCCTGCATAGTTTCTGTTGAGAAATCAGCTGACAATTGTATAGGTGCTCCCTTGTAGGTAATTAACTGTTTTTCTCTTGATGCTTTTAAGATTCTCTCTTTGTCTTTTGCTCTTGGCATTTTAATTATGATGTGTCTTGGTGTGGTCCTCTTTGGATTCCTTTTGTTTGGGGTTCTGTGCGCTTCTTGGACTTGTAAGTCTATTTCTTTCACCAGGTGGGGGAAGTTTTCAGTCATTATTTCTTCAAATAGGTTTTCAGTATCTTGCTCTCTCTCTTCTTCTGGCACCCCCATAATTCTGATGTTGGTATGCTTGAAGTTGTCCAGAGGCTTCTTACACTATCTTCAACTTTTTGGATTTTTTTTCCTTTTTGCTTTTTCCATTGAGTGTTTTTTGCTTCTTTGTATTTCAATTCTTTGACTTGATTCTTGTGTTCCTCTAGTCTGCTGTTGGGTCTCTGTATAATATTTTTATTTTCGTCAGTGTATGTTTAATTTCTAGTTGGTCCTTTTTCATATCTTCGAGGGTCTCGTTATATTTATCGGCCTTTTCTAGGATATTCTTGAAAAGCCTTATATCCGTGGTTTTGAATTCTATATCCAGTCATTTGATTTCCTCCATTTCTTTTGTTTGTGATCTGTTTCTTTGACGCCACATTTTCACTGATTCCCTGAGTTGGTAGGGTAGATTTGTGTGCTAGGTTTCCTATATGGCCCAGTGGGTCAGCCTCCCCAGTTAACCTGAGGTGGATACTCTTGGTGCACCCCTTTGTGGACTGTGTGTACAGCTTTGTTGTAGTTAAGTCTTGATTGTTGTTGGTATCACTGGGCGGAATTGACCTCCAGGCCAGTTGTCTGTAAGGATCAGCTGTGTCTACGCTGGGAGAAGTTCGGTGCTTGAGACAGCCTTATAGGATTAGACTTGCCAAATTGCAAAAGCCTCTGTGCTCAGCTTGGATGGGGTGGAGTCTCAGGGCGGAGCAGACAGTCTTGGCTTCCAATCAGCCTTGCCCTTACGCATGCGTGCGCCTCCAGACCTCTGCCTTCCCCGGCTCCCGAGTCTCCGCCTGAGAGTCCAGATTCCCCACAAGAGCGTGGGTCCCCAGGGGCTCTCCTGGAACTGGGGTTCAGTGCAGTCAGAACTGGGGTTCAGTGCAGTCAGGAGCTTCCGACTCCCTTCTGCTAGGGAAAGCCTGTGGCAACCTCCGTAGCCTTTGTGCACACTGGCGCGCGCGCCTCCAGAACCCTGCCCGCTGGGGCTCCCCCGGGTCTACCCCAGGTCTCCGAGTCTCCGGGTGCCTTTCTCTCTACCTGACAGTCCAAATTCCCCCTGTATGAGCCTGGGTCCACGGGGTTTCGCCTGGAACTGGGGTTCAGTGCAGTCGGAACTGGGGTTCAGTGCAGTTAGGGGCTTCCTTCCCCCTCCCACCAGAGAAAGTCAGCCAGGCTCTCAGCTGCCCTTCCTCTCTGCATGCACAAAGACCCTTTGCCGTACCTCCAATTCTCTGTGAGCTTCTCTTTCCTTCTAGTTGTAGAATTTCCACTCAGCCAGCTTTCCTGTGGTTCTGGATGGTGTCTGTTCTGTCTTTTAGTTGTAGTTTTGAAATTGTTGTGCAATGCAGCAGTTTAGGTGCTTACCTATGCTGCCATCTTGGTCTGAAGCCATGTCATCTATGTTTGTTAATTTTAGTTAGCTTGTTAGTTGGTTAGTTAATTAGTTAGTTCTCCTGCCCTCCCACAGAGACTTGGAGATAGGTTGACTATCTTTGTTGATTAATTACTTCAAAGGGATGGCTCCCAGATCCTTGAGAGTAACATTCTTGGGATGTAAAACTGACAAGAGGCTGGGAAAAGATTTACCTCTCACTGGTGCGGGGAATGAATTTACAAATGAAAGTTTTCTAAAGCAAATGCTCTAAGAAAAGAGAGGTAAGTGACCTATAACCAGGGGGAAACCTATCTAAAGTTTAATCAGGGTGATCCAATGTCTCCCCTGTACTTTTCCCTGACTAACAAACATGACTTCCATTTTCAAAGTCATTCCTTGGCCTCAAATGACTCCTGGGGAATAACCATTATGACCAGTTGCCAGACAGCAGGAAGGAGAAATTTTAAAGAGGAAAAGATGTCGGTTATCTGGTTTTCAATAAAGGAGACTAAGAGCCAAACAATAACTTTTACTAACATGCAGTTGGCCTTCTCAAGCTACAAGGCAGATTGAGGAATATGGTGTTTTAGGTGAGCACATTCCTGCCTGAAAAAGTCAGGAATCTGTTACTACTTTTTAAAGATAAAAATGGCTGTTGAGCAGGCAACTAAAAGTCTCAAACATCCTGGTAAACATACATGCCACAGAAAATAGAAGCCCTGAGAATGCTGGCTAAGTTTTCAATAAGTTGTTCTGCCTCAGATCTGTTACACATTATATTTTCTCTTGTATTAGGAATATGTCATAAGCCTAATGCTGAACATCTGTTTTCATCAAATCAATCGAAGAAGACATGAGAATAATATTTTTAAATTCTTAATCCTATTTATCAATATTGACTGGCAACTACTTAAAACTCACACTGTGTATTCAGAGTACCACATATTTGATGTAAATGTTGAAAGCCACCTTTCCCAAAATGTTAAAAACACCTATTCAATGACCTAAGTACAGAATATTTAGGAAGTTGTGGTTCCTAGAATATAATGACACACCATTTTTACCTGATTTGATACATTTGCACTTTAAGAATGAAGAAATGAACCTTAAAATTCTATAAGAAAGAACTTTTAATGAATAGCCTTCAATTTTATTTATTAGGACTGGATCAAATCAGAACTGAAAGTTCCAGATTAATCCTTTCTGCCTAATACTCCATTTGTGTAACATTGCTCCAACAAACAGAAGCTTCAACAAAAATCACAGCTCTTTCCATTCATTACAGCAGAAACTGGAAGAAAAGTTTCAAACTTCAAAAATGCTCTCAATGTCGGGCCAGCATTCAATTGAAATTAGTATTCTACGTTTTCACCAGGTACAGTTTCTTCCTCTGATATAAAAATAGTTTATGGGTACCTTTAAACTTTCTATATAATCTCTAAAGATCTCAATGAAGAGAAAAGCAGGAACTCACCTGGATTCATAATCATTATGCATATACATTTGTTTTCAGGATTGTGTTTCTCTAACTACATTTTTAATTCTAATCTGATAGTGTTATTAGAATACTATGGATATAATCTATATTGATCATTTTTTATTCTATCTGTGAAACACAGAGCCAAAAATATATAAACATAAATATATTTAAACTTCTCTAAATAAAAACTGCACGTATTATTATTACTCTAAATGTTCAACCAAATTTTGACCTTAATTCCCCTCTAAGTGCATAGTTTTAAGAAAAGCTGATATTGTCTACTTGTTAAAAGATGTTATTTTAATCAATATATGGTTCCCTTTACCAACATTTACAACACATCATAATAATGTAAATCAAATGTTTATTAAATCCCTATTAAATACCCAGTATTGAGTTAGGGCTGAGAATACACAATTATGTAATATGCAACCATTGCACAGTTTGTTAGGGGTCAGAGATGTGAATACAACAATTAAATACCATCTGAAAGCTATGTTTGATAGAGTTGTTATCTAATACAAGCATCTTTACTACATAGGGTCTTCACACATTAAACTAATAGTGATCAGGAACTGTCATCTGTGTATACTTGTCTTAAAATACTTAGATTTTTTTTTAATTGAAGAGTATAAAGAAGTCCTGTGCCAAGAAAATTAGTCATTTTATTGTATCTTCTCTAAGTACAGTATTCAATTTAAAGAGCTTATATATGTCAGTGATCTCAAAAGAAGCAAAGAAGACTATCTCTTTTACATTACATTTCAGAAATCTGCATTCTATTCTAAAATGTGCTTTTAGTTGTTGAAATCCACTTTTAGTATAGAAAGTATGAATCCCTTTACAATGAACACACTAAAAAAAGTGCTTTGATAATTCTTTTTTTTCAAAGGTTTCACCCACGTTAATGTAGGTAACACTGCTCTTAAGGATGCAATTTTATGTAATAATGAACAGTAAGAACCATCAACTACATTAGGATAAGAGTTCAATCAGGACTTCCCAAGCTGCAAATAAGACTTAGAACTTTCAAAAGGTTTCATTTATTTTTATTTTTCTTGAAAGCTAAAGGATTTCTTTTAAACACTAAGATTAATAATGAGACTTTAACTTTCAGAGCTCTCTGGATCAACTAGATCTAATGGAGCTAGGTCAGAGCTCCAATTAGAGGGGGTGAGTTCTAATCATACCACAGTGAATGCCATAAATTAAGCTATTACACTTGATTACTTTCATCTGCAGTTTGAACATATATGGGCCTGAAATTAAAATTCTCAAATTGTTTTCTGGTTGACAAAAGGGGAGGCTGACTACCATCACATGTTACCCAGATAGAATTTATTAATGACTATCAACAGTAGTACTCTGGGACTAGAGACAGGTAGTGTTCATACCTGTTTGGGGGAGGGAAGAGAATGGTACTTTCTAGAACAGCCAGTTACTCAGCTCAGCAGATGCTATTCAAGACTCATTCTCTTTGCTGCTCACGAATACTGTTCCTTCATATACATACCCAATTATCTCACCTGCACCCTAGAGCTAACAATAACAATTTCTTTGGAAATTTTCAGAAAAGAAAAATCTACCATTTGTTAAGTGTCACCTTTTTTTGACAGGCAATATGCACTGGTACTTCCTATACATTATTCCATTTAAACTGAAAAACACTACATTGTAAAGATGGGGAAGTTGGGCCTCAGTATGACAAACCAAGAATTTCAACCCAGATCTGTCTAAGGTCAAAGTCTGTGCTTTGTCCATCCTATGGCCCTGGATGTATAAGGACACTTGAGACCACTGTCAACCACTTATAAGAACAGTAGACATGGTAGGGGTTGCTTGCCTTTTACTACAGTGTAACAGAATCAGTCATATTCGCTGTTCTGGTTGTAGCTTGCCAGATTGTAAACTTAATGTGATCCAAACATTCAATCTTTCCTTTACTTATCTTAGAAGCAAAAACCTCTGATGACCCTTTATTACTGCAGAGCTACCAGAAGCATGTATGAAATGTTTGGGTTTTAAGCACTTTTGTAAAAAAGATATACTTTGCCCTGCCAGTGTGGCTCAGTGGTTAAGCATTGACCTATGAACCAGGAGGTCACAGTTCAATTCCCGATCAGGGCACATGACAGGGTTGCAGGCTCGATCCCCAGTGTGGGGCGAGTAGGAGGCAGCCAATCAATGATTCTCTCTCATCACTGATATGGCTATCTCTCTTTCTCCCTCTCCCTTCCTCTCTCTGAAATCAATAAAAATATTTTTTTAAAGATATGATATTTTGTCTAAGTCAGAGCTATCTAAATTCTTACCAGAAGAATATCCACAGGGGTAATATATATTATCAACTGACAAACATAAGCGATTTCCTGGAAATATGTTTTACAGTAATTCTGCATTTCTTTCCTTGTAATAATGCCTCTGAGAGCCAGAAGTAGTATAGGCTAAATAATTTTGAAATGTGAGTAATGGAGGAAAATATATAATGTACTTCAAGAAAATATATGGGTGTGGTTCTGTCAGAAAATAATTCAACTAGTTGTAATACTGTGTGAGAACAATAAATACTCAGGCTGTACTTGTGAGTTGAAGTCTCTGCATGAATAATCTCAAATTATATTGACTGCATAAATTTTACTTTTGAACTCTGGTTCTTGTGACTTTCAAGTGATGGAAATTATGTGTATTCACCTAAGACTCAAGGAACAAAGAATAGTCAACTACTTATAGCCCACAGAGCTCCAATAAAGAATGGGCCCTTTGGTATACCTGGTCTCACTCAGCCAGTTCACAGTGCCTTGCACACAGTAAATTATAAATTTTTAAAAAAAGTCAGGTTAAGGCAGAGCTAAAATTTCCCTAAAACTTATAAGCATGTGAAATAGTTATACTTTATAACAAAACTCTAAAATTGAGATAAATATCTATAATAATAAAATCGTAATATGCTAATTAGACTGGACAGCCGAACGACCTTCATGACGTCCTTTCGGATGACCTTCCAGAGAAGCCAGGGCTGCGAGGGCCGAGGCAGCCACCGCGGCTGCGAGGACCAAGGCAAGCTATCACGGCTGTGAGGGCTGAGCCCCATGCACAAATTTCAAGCATTGGGCCTCTAGTTATAAAATAAAAATGAAGATACTTATGCAGTTTACATTAATATGTAATGTTACTATATGTATAACATAGAGTTTTGTGTTTATAACTACCTCGTTAGATTCTACAATAGTATGTGTAGCAGGCATCATTTTTATACCACCACCATCGCCTCCTCCACAGTGAGGGAAATAAAACTCACAGAGGTTCCTTTACTCAACCAGGTTTGCAGAACTACAGCTAGTAGTAGTGAAGCCAGTGTTCATCTGACCCAAAGTATATGCAGTTGATTTGCTCCATGAGGGGAAATAGATATCCCAAATTTGACCAATTATTACCCTTAGTCTCAATAAGGGCCCCAAATAAGAATATTCTGGCCAGGGACTCACGGGTTGTCTTCTTAACCCCAGCTTTCTAAACAACTCTGTCAACAGCTGCCTTCTAGATACTGCAGCTGGGAAGGTAAGTTCTGGTGTTACAAGAGGTAAGTGCTTTAGAATGCTTTCTTCTCAGATGCATCCAGGACTCTGCACATAGATTCCTTGAGTTTCCAAAAAGAGACAAATTAGTTCCTGGAACAATTTGTGGGCAAGTTGTTTACTGAAATTCAGCCTGTGATGCATATTTCCAGCTTCATGCTCCCCTAAGTGATGGCTGAAAAGTGTGTGTGTGTGTGTGTGTGTGTGTGTGTGTGTGTGTGTGTGTGTGTATGATGTACTGGGGAAGAATAGTGAGATGTTGTTACAAAAGGCAGAGACTGCTGAAATATCTTCAAAATCGGTGTCACCGTTACCAAAGGCTTATTGTTGGCCTTGGTTTCCTGGTTTCCTTCCCTCTGGCTAATGGTTACTATAGGACATAAGGTAATAAAAATCCTGAGCTGCATTGAAGAATATGCAGAGAGACATTTGTAGGGGAGGGGACAACTTAATTGGCCATTTTAATTGACAGAGCAAGAGGAATTGTTCAAGATGACACAGAACAAAGATGGCATGCAGAAAGGGAAGTCCTTGCTACTTATTAGCTGTGCCTGAGTTGGTGTTTTGACTCATTATAATGATGCAAGTATTTGCCAACCTCCAGAAGACAGAAAAGCAATATATCTGGAAGGTTTCCTTATAATAAAAATAAAATAATCATAGCTGCATCATGTTCAGGAACTAGTATGTGCTATACACTGTGTTAGGCACTTAGTTTGTTCTCAGAATTAGCCTGTGAGATAGGTATTAGAATTCCCATTTATTGATGATGAGTTGAGATAAATTGTCACAAATACCTACTAGGAAGATACCATGGTTCCACAGAAAACTGAGGTTCATTAAAGTGCCAGGATTTGCTTAAAGTCATGGTTAGTAATGGATGAAACTGAACCTGAACCCTGTCCCCCAGGACACTTTACTTCAAGTATGCTCCTCTGCACAACGTCAAAGGGTGACAGAACAAAGGGATTCATAAATGCCATGAATGCTCAGCGCTCCACACCAATCACATGAAAGTCTAAACAATCACCCAATATATTGTGTTTTCTAGAAAGATTTTGAATTCCAGATAATTTCACTTGTTCCACCCAATGTAAGATTTTTTCCCAAAGAAATATAATGTGTTTAACAAACTTAGATTTAAGTTTGTATGCAGTTCAAAAGCATACTAAATATAGGTACTGCCCTCAATTCTTCTTGGAAATAGCAATGGTTATTGTAATGTTAGTGAGATAATAAAAAAAAAAGAGTTATCTATTGAGGACCTATGATGTGGCAAGTAATAAATACAATGTCAATAAAGTCTGACAATCACTATATAAATTGTTATTCTCATTCTTACATGGAAAGGGAAGTTATTAATCCCATGTCAGCCATCAGCAGTTCTCATGCTCTAGGGAACACCGATCTCACCTGGAGGGCTTGTTAGAAAATAGATTGCTGTGCTCTGCTCTGGCTGGTTCTGATTCAGGAAGTTTATACTAGGGCCTGAGAATTTGTATGATTTAAGTTCCCTTGTGATGTTGCAGATTCAGGGGCCCAATGGTGAAACCCACTGATTTTCCTCCAATAAATGAGAGAGCAAGAAATTGAACCCAGGTTTGCCTGACTTAAAAAATCATGTTATTTCATTATCCCACATGGATTCTACTATAAAGACTTTGGTGTGTGTTTTTTTTTTTTTTTTTGACTGACTATATTTAATATCTAATATCTAAGTACAATATTAACTTGGGAGATAACAAAACAAAAAATAAAAAAAATAGAGAAAAGACTCCTCAATAATGCAGGAGGCAGTAATTACAACAGAACTGTGGCTACTTCCTAGGATTCTAGGCAGGAGTTTCCTTCTTCCAATTTCATGTGCTTTGAGAATTTTTGAGATTACTAAATATTACTTATGTAAATTTCAGCCATCTTACTTCTTTGACCTTCTTTCTAACTAGCAACTAAATTATAGACTGCTGTTTCATTGCATTATTTATTGTGACAAAGAATTTTTTTCCATTTAACATATATCAATTTATTTCCATTTATAGGGGAACTTAAGAATGTAAAATTACCGTATGTACTCTTTCTTGGGAACTTTCTGACACCAAAGCTCAGTTTTTAACCTGAACAGCTCAAATGTTTTCAGGGCAAGGCTTGATTCAGGAGGCCCTTCGAAGTCACACCTCTCCATTTCTCTTTCGTGCATATACCCCAAAACAAGCACAAATGCCTGTAATGCAGAGAACCACCCCTAAGAAAAGAGCGATCGCATCTCCAGCTTCCACTGCTTCAACAGCAGGCAGCACCAGAAGCAGTGAAACGAGGACTGTGAACAACTGTGCTGGAACTGAGGTCATGATGTTGGGACCTTGAGATGGCTGGATCTTGAGTGCTGAAGGTTTCAAAGAAATGATATACTGTATGTGTAACTCTATCTGACTTGAAATACTTCCTTCCTGGAGTTCGGAATGTGGAAGCTAAGAGGTTCCACGTGACAGAGCCTTCCAGGAAGCAGCCATTACAGGAAGGCGAGGAGAGCTACTATAAAGACTTTGAATTAAAATGTTTTCTATCTTAATTTTGTCTTTGATATTTATATACAGATTAATAAACAAGGGCTATGAATTTCACACTGGAATTGTAAGAAATAGAGAATTAAACTGAATGAATCAACTCGCAGTGAGAATTATATTAGCCACCACCTGTTCACCTCACCTATTCTATTTCACAGAACAATATTTTAAAGCTAAAAGTTACCTTAGGCCTCATTCAGTTAAACTCCATTTTATAGATGACTGAGTAGAAACCCACAGACATTTTCTTAAGATGCTTCAGTGGTCCCCCCTACCACACCATACAAATACCCACACTTCTAGAACGTTTAACCTCTTCTTTCCTCCACCACTCTGTAGAGTCTACCACTTCCTTCCTATGCTGTGATTGCTTCTTATCTGGTGATAAGTGCAACAGTAGAAGTCTATCTTGATTGATGTTACCACCCATCTTTTAACTTACTGGTTTACAATGTGGTCCCCTCTTTTGGACTAGAACCACCTGGAAAGCAAGTATTACATTGACATGTCCCCTGTATCCACTTAGAAAATTCTTGTGTAATGAAATGAGATTTCACTTCATTTTGTTTTTCTCTCTTTATTGTTGCACCATTTCTACCACCATGATTTGCTTACTACTAAAATGTAGTTATTAGTAAATACTTTTTCCCATTTTTTATTATGTCATTTTAATAAGTGAGCAGACCTATAAATCAGGAGGTCATGGTTCAATTCCCAGTCAGGGCATATACCTGGGTTGTGGGCTCGATCCCTGGGTTGGGGGGGGGGGGTGGGGGGGAGTGCAGTGCAGGAGGTAGCTGATCAATGATTCTCTCTCATCATTGATGTTTCTATCTCTCCCTTTCCCTTCCTCTCTGAAATCAATAAAAATATTTTTTAAATAAATAAAAAGTGAGAATTTCAGGACAATTGTTCTTAATGACATTTAAGGCATCCAAAAGTATTTTACACAGCATAGGAAATATAATCGAGATACTGAAATAACTATGTGTGGTACCAGGTGGGTACTGGAAATATCAGGGAGAACACTCTGTAAAGCATATGACTGTCTAACCACTATGCTGTACACCTTAAACTAACACAAAATAATGCTGAATGTTTAAATATTAACAGTAATTTAAAAATTTTTAATTAAAAATATTTTTAAAACAAAAAGAAAATATTTTACATACGTAAAATAGGAATGTGTATGTAAGATTTCATTTAAAGTCTTCTATGCCTCTTATCCTTCAAATATGTCCATTTTCCATTTTTGTAGAGAATAGGATTAGAAATCAGTCCATTTTGTCAGAAAAAAAATTATTTGGAGGAAGTACAATGACAGAGAAGGTTACAGACATAACCTGAAATTCCTATAATAACAATCTTTTACTGCTTTAGGCTAATTCAAAAGAAATATGACGTTTAGATCACACAGACTAGAAAAAAGCCTTCACCAAACTACTGCAGTGAAGTCAGCAGAAAAGAACACCCAGCAGATACTTCTTTTGAATCAATGCAAAAGCTAACATTAAAGCACACAGTGGGAGAGCGAGGGAGTGGCTGAATCACAGAGCTCTGATATTCCTAACATCTTTCCTAATAATAGAGAGACATGTAAATTGACCGTACCTCCGCTACACCCACAGCCAATCAGAGTGAGTATGCAAATCAACCCAATAAAGATGGTGGTTAATTTGCATACATACCTGGGTCCCGGGAACCTCCTCAGCACCCAGGTCACTCCCAGCCGGCCATCCCATGGAGGCTTTAGGCTTGGGAAGGGGCCGAGCCTGCCATCGGAGGGGCAGGGGGGTTCCCACTTCCCAAGCCTACAACCTGGGGTGGAGGCTGTAGGCTTGGGAAGTGGCTGAGCCTGGAATCAAAGGGAAGGGGGAAAAAATCAATGGAAACATATCCTCAGGTGAGGATAAAAAGAAAAATAAAGAAAGAAATGTCATATCCTATGAAAGACACATCTTGAAAATGCCTAAAGAAAGTTGTCATTTTTTCATGGTAAAGGGACTGGAGTCCATGTTGATGAAAATACCTTGGTGGCTGCGGTGACTGGCAGTGGCTGCAGTAGCAGGTTGATGGGGCTGGCGCCTTCCCCCGATCAGCCCGGTCGCCTCCTGCAAAGGGAGGACAGACTGCTCCAACAGGGAGCGGGCCTAAGCCATCAGTAGGACATCCCCTGAGGGCTCCCAGTATGTGAGAGGGGGCAGGCTGGGCTGAGGGACCATGCCCCAGTGCACAAATTTCATGCACCGGGCCCCTAGTCTTTTGTATAATAGGGGCTCAAAAATAGTCTAAACCCCTTTCTTAAAAATGTCTAACCCAGCTGGTGTTGCTCAGTGGTTAAGCATCAACCTCTGAACCAGGAGGTCACGGTTGGATTCCTGATGCCAGGGTTTCAGGCTCGATCCCTGGTGGGGGGTGTGCAGAAGGCAGCCAATAGATTCTTTCTCATCATTGATGTTTCTATCTCTCTCTCCCTCTCCCTTCCTCTTTCTGAAATCAATTTTTAAAAAAGTCTAGACCAGAGGTGTTTTACAACTCATATGTTCAGCGCTTTCCTGAGGTTGACATTAAAACATGCAACGCCATCCCTGAGAATAGGGATGCATTTCAAAAATAACAACAATGCAACAGTAATCATAAGAAGACCCCTTTAAAGGATTCTTCTCACATGCCAAGCACATTGCAAAATTTCCTATACCTAACCTTGGGGGAAAACCCTGAAAGGTAGACAGACATAAGCATGTTCATGATGCAGATGCAAATAAAGGCTCAGGGAGTTAGGATGACCCATGCAGTCACAGATCTGACTCTTTGGTGCCAAAGCATTCTATTCATGTAAATTGTTACATCCTCTAACTGAAGTTAAAACAAACATCTATATTTCAGTGGCAATGGGACACTTTTTAAAGAATAATTTTTTTAATAAGTTAAAAGTATTACAAGAGAGCCCACTGCATGGGAGAACATATTTGCCAATGTTACATCCAATAGGGGCTTAATCTCCAAAATTTATAGGGAACTCATACAACTTAAAAGGAAGATAAACAATCCAATCAAAAAATGGGCAAGCCAAAACCGGTTTGGCTCAGTGGATAGAGCGTCGGCCTGCGGACTGAGGGGTCCCGGGTTTGATTCCGGTCAAGGGCATGTACCTGGGTTGCGGGCACATCCCCAGTGGGGGGTGTGCAGGAGGCAGCTGATCGATGTTTCTCTCTCATCGATGTTTCTAGCTCTCTATCCCTCTCCCTTCCTCTCTGTAAAATATCAATAAAATATGTTTAAAAAAAAAAAATGGGCAAAGGACCGAAATAGACACTTTTCAAAAGTGGACATACAGAAGGCCAAGAGACATATGAAAACATGCTCAAAGTCACTAATCATCCAAGAAATGCAAATCAAAACAACAATGAAGTATCATCTCACACCTGTCAGAATGGCTATCATCAACAAATCAACAAATGACAAGTGCTGGCGAGGATGCAGAGAAAAAGGAACCCTCGTGCACTGCTGGTGGGAATGCAGACTGTGGAAGACAGTATGGAGTTTCCTCAAAAAATTAAAAATGGAACTCCCATTTGACCCAGTAATCCCACTTCTAGGAATATATCCCAAGAAATCAGAAACACCAATCAGAAAGGACATATGCCCACCCCCCCCCCCCCCCATGTTCATAGCAGCACCATTCACCATAGCAAAGATTTGGAAACAGCCTAAGTGCCCATCAGCAGATGAGTGGATTAAAAAACTGTGGTACATCTACACAATGGAGTACTACGCTGCTGTAAAAAAGAAAGAACTCTTACCATTTGCAACAGCATGGATGGACCTGGAGATCATTATGCTAAGCAAAATAAGCCAGTCCGAGAAAGATAATTACCACATGATCTCACTCATTTATGGAATATAATGAACAACATAAACTGATGAACTAAAATAGATCCAGAGACATAGAAGCATCAAACAGACCGACAAGCCTTGGAGGGGAGGCAGGGAGGGTGTGGGGGTGCGGTGGGTAAGAGGTCAACCAAAGGACTTATATGCATAAGCATAACCAATGGACAGAGATAATAGGGGGTGGGGACATATGCTGGGGGAGGGAGGAGCAGCCAGGGAGAGGCAATGGGGGCGGGGGGAAGGAGACATATATAATACTTTCAACAATAAATAATTTTTTTAAAAAAGAAAGTATTACAGATGCCCCCCCCTTTTCCCCATTGACCCCTTCAAGCCCGCACCTGCCCCCACCTCCCATCCCAGGCCTTCATCACACTACTTTCTGTGTCCATGGGTTATGCATATATGCATACAAGTTTAAAGAATGATATTCTTAAGAAATTAGTTATTCTTCCCTAGAACTTCTGAGATAAATGAAGAGTTTCCCTATTTTCCATCTAGTAGAAAACTAAAATGGAGTATTTCTAGGCATTTGCTGCCTCCACAAAATTTAAACAGATAGAATATTTCTGTAGTACACTACATGACCAAGTTGCCATTCTGAGAGAATAAAAAAAACAAAACAAAACAAAAAACTCTGAAAAGGGCTTCTCTACATTTTATTAGCAGTCAGAAAGTCTCCCCACTCCCTTGCAAGCCATAACTTTCCAAAGCAAAATAAAATCCACAACAATAAAATCTTAATTTCAAATGCTGTTTTGAGATTTCTCAATTAAATATTAAAATATCTCAGAAATATCAACTCGTATGGTCAAAGTCACCCTCCCAAATTGTTTTGTTCACCCTCAAAATGTGGCATAAAATTCTTTTAAATTTAGAAATACAGACTTTCTTCTGGGTTCTTCAAGTTCAAAATAATTAGTAAGGTGAAATTAATATATTCCCACCTCCTTTAAGAAGCAGCTGAAAAGAGCTAAGTTGCTGGTGGATAGCTCAGTGTGGAAGCTGGGTTCTACAGTGAATGGAAAAGCTCCTGTGACCCTGGCTGTGTTTGTCCCTCCAGGTACAATGCGGTGGAAATAAATTAAAACATTGGAATTAATTAGACAGTGTCAACTGAGGGTAGTAGGGAGCAATATAAATACCTAGAGCTGTAAGGAACCATGGAAGGTGATGATTTATCCAAAAGGCCTGTCTTTTATGGCTCTCAGGAAGAAGGAGAATGAAATGGAAAGAACGTGACTTGGGAGCCAGGGGGAATGGGCTCAAGTTCTGTCTGTACCATTTAAGGCTGCTTGACCTTGAAACATAACTAACCTGAGCCTCAGTTGCCTTATCTATAAAGCAGCAGTAACAATTCTAACATTACAGGGCTGTTTTAAGGATTAGAGATGCATTATTTTAAATGCCTGACATAATAAATACTCCAAGGTCCAAGAAATTTTAATTGAAAGAGTTCGTGGCTCATACAATATTAGGCAACTGTGATTAGCATCAAAGCTGAAACCAGAAGACAGAAACAAATACTCATGCGAAATTATTAGAAGCAGGCTCTGCTTGCCCTCATGATGCTTCCTTAGGCTTACTTTGTTTTATTTAATACTTGTTCTCTAGCTTATTTGTTTTTTGTTTGTAATTTCTAGATTGAAAGACAAATGAAGTTAGAAGAGAGAGAGATAAACTTCCCTTGAAATTACTGAAGATGCTTGACTGGCAAGATGAGAGTCCCGGCTACCCCAAAGACAGGAAGACCCAGGGCCAGCGGTGGGCAGTTCCAGGACACAGTGAATGCCCCATATGCCTGGAAGACATAAGGATCGCATGGCAATGCACTTGGACACAGATTCTGTGCGAAGTGGCTCTTCCTCTGGGTCGATGGTGAGGACAGTGTAGCATCAACCTCTTGCTAACTAAGTTGCCCAACATCATCTCATGCTGAATTTGGAATTAAGAACTCTCAGAGACACTTCAGCCAAGAGTCTGAAGTACCACCCTTGCTGAAGGCTGGGCTCAGCAGGGGCCTGCCAATCCACAGGACACAAAACCCAGCCCCAGGATATGGGAGCCAAGGCTCTAGGAAAACTGTCTATGCTAAGTGGCAATCAAGGTTCAGTCACTCACTTCACAATTGTGCTTCTGCTTTAGTTTTCATTTGTTTACATTACTTTTATTCAATATTGACTAGATACAAAAGAATGTTTACAAGATACATGTGAATTATGAAGAAAAGTGGCACAAATACTTGTGTACCTTCTAATGCCCTTGCAATGCAGGATCCACTCCCTCCTGTCCCTCCCCAATCCCATTGTCACATCAACTGTGCAATGTTGAAATAACCCCCTACATGTCACAATGTGACATCTTTTTATGCATTATCGTTCGTTTGCTAGTACATTACTCCGAGGATTTTTGCATCGATAATTATATTGGCCTATGATTTTCCTTCTTTGTGCAGTTACCTTTGACATCAGGGTAACCTCCTCATAAAATGAGTTGAGCGCCTTTCTTTTTTGTCTATGTTCTGCAACAGTTGTTGGAATTCTGAAACTGTTTCTTACATGCTGGTTGACCTCATAGGTAAGAACTCTCTGGTCTGAGATTTTTAATGAGGGAATGTTTTTAATTGTTCTTCTAATTTCTTTTGTAGATATGTGACTATTAAGACTTTCCCTTCAGTCTTTTTTTTTATATATATTTTCTATAAATTTGTCCTGTTATCAAAACTTTCAAATTAATTGGCATAATGCTACTCATATTATTCTATTGTTTTTAAAATCTCAGGAACTTCTATAGTTTCCTCTTTTTTATTTCTAATATTGCTTTATTTGTGCCTTCACACTTTTGCATGATTTTTATAGAGATTTATCAATTTTATTAGTCTTTGCAAATGAAACTTTTGGCTTGGTTAATCTACTGTTTTAAATGTTTGTTTTCTACTACATTAATTTACTCTCTTTATCACTTCCTTCCTTCTACCTTCCTTGTGCTGATCCTATTGTGGTGTGTGTGTTTTCCATATTGAATTAACAATCTAGTTCATTAATTTTGAGAATTCCTTCTTTTACATTATAACCATTAAAATATCACTTTACCTAAATCACCAAAATTTTAATTTGCAGATTATTATTATTTATTTCAAGATATTCTCTATTATATATTGATGATTCTTTAATTTGTAAGTCATTTAGGAATGTCTTTAAATTTGCAAATATATAGCATTTTTCTAAGTACCTTTTGTACACATTTATATATGAGTTCATTAAGTTATAAGTTAATTACATGGCAGTCAGAGAATAAAATGGATATGAAATCCACCCATTGAAACTTGTTCTGTGGCCCACTATGTGTTATATTTAAAGATATTCCTTTAAACCCAGGAGAATATGTTTTCTGCAGTTGTGGCTTCAAGCTTTTCAATGATGTTATTCAAATATTCTATATTATCATTGATATATGTGTGTCCTTATTCTGTCAGTCATTAAAATGTGTATGATTAAAATGTCTCACAACGATATTGTTTTTGCAAATTTTCTTTGTATTTGGTTAATTTTGGCTTTATATAGTCTTCAGTCTATGTAGTAGGTGCATAGAAGACTAGATTATTATATCTCCATGGTCAGTTGAACTTTTTATCAATATGAAATGGATTTTTTATCCCTAGTAATACTTCATACTTTAAATTATATTTTAAAAGAAGGATCCCTTACCATTTGAGACAACATGGATGGACCTGAAAAGTAATATGCTCAGCAAAATAAGCCAGTCAGAGAAAGACAAGTATCACATGATCTCACTCATATGTGGAATCTAATGAACAAAATAAACTGATGAACAAAATAGATTCAGAGACATAGAAGCATGGGATAGACTGAGGAATCTCAGAGGGAAGGCAGAGGTGGGGGTGGGTGAATAGAGAGAGGGAGAGATTTACTGGAGAATTTATATGCATATATGGATAGCCCATAGACACAGACAATTGTGTGGTGAAGGCCTGGGAGGGGTGGGTGCGGGGGGGGGGGTCATTGCGGGGGGAAAAAGGGACAAATACTGTATATAAGCAATGGCTAAGCCTCCCTTCAGGGAGACAGAGCTTTGGATATGAATTCCCTGTCTCCTTTACTTGCTTGGGAAGGAAGTGAGTGGTCATATACATGTAACAAATTGACCAGGACTTGACCATTGTTCAATCTGGATTGATGGGTATATGATTATTCTGTGTACTTTGGTGTATGTTAGACTTTCTCACAACACAATGGTTTTTTTTAAAGCTTATATAAATAGCTTCATGTTTTCACTATTTCTGATAAATATAACATCTTTTTAAAAATTCTATTTTAATCAAGATAACATAACAATTTCAACATTCTGTTGGTATTTTTCCAGCATTTTTATATTCTTTGATTTTCAAACTGTGTCCTAATATTCCAGGTAGGTCACTTATAAACTCAGTGTAGCAAAAAGAAAGTAAAACCTGGCCAGGTAGCTCAGTTGGTTAGAGCATTGTCCTGTTACGCCAGGTTGTGGGTTCAATCCCCAGTCAGGACACATGCAGGAATCAACTGGGGGTTCATAAATGGGTGGAACAGCAGGTCAGTGTTGCTCCCTCTCTCCCTTCCTCTTTGTCTAAAAATTAATAAATAAAGAAAACAGAAATTAAAACTACCCAAGCCAAGTAAATTTGTACTTTATTCAGGGATAGGATTCTACATTCAGTCCATAAATCACACAAATGTAAAATATTATTAATTGGGGATTTGCTCATTGGTTGGAATATATGTATACACACACACACACGCCTGACTATATGTATATATACACACACACATACACACTAGAATTTTACATTTTAAAAGTTTAAAGAATATAAGATGTAACTGTAATGTGTTCTTTAAAATTTTTTAAATATATTTTATTGATTTTTTTACAGAGAGGAAGGGAGAGGGATAGAGAGTTAGAAACATCAATGAGAGAGAAACACTGATCAGCCGCCTCCTGCACACCTACTACTGGGGACGTGCCCGCAACCAAGGTACATGGCCTTGACTGGAATCGGACCTTTCAGTCTGTAGGCTGACGCTCCATCCACTGAGCCAACCCGGTTAGGGCTAAATTTTAATATTTATGTTATAAAATTCACTGAGTCAAAAAATGGATTGAATCTGTTAAGTTTTCAGCATACTTTCTTTATTACTCATATCAATTTAATATGAAAAAGGTAGCTTTGTCACTCTAGTATGATGACTATAATCCTTAGGCTTTCAGTCACAACCAGTGATTGCATACTGCCTGGGAGAAATGTAAAATCTCCCTTTAAAGCTAAGCAGAAACACTTTACAAATAATGAATATTTGTAGTAAAAGAACACTGTGTTTAAGTTCATCTTGGTTGTTTCCAGTGGTCAGGTGGCAATAACATGTTTCTTTAAAACATTATTAATAACTGATAGGAAGAAGAAAATACAAATGCAAGTTTAGTCTAGTTAATTCAGGACTGACTAATTTAGAATTTATAATACAAAAAAAACAACTGTCAGAACTCTTAGAAACCAAACATCTATATGGAATTCCAATAAAAATAATTACTTTCCTATGCTCTCCTCAAAGGAGAAGGAGACAAAGGGGAAAAAATAATAAGAGGAATTTTACTTAACTTATAGGAGACCTGCAACCCAATTTTTATGCAGTCTGTAATTATAGTACTTTACAAAATAAATCCTTTAAAAAAAAAAAAAAGGCATGGCAAGGGCCTAGAAGTTCCACCATTTCTAAGACTGTATTATACCCAGTTTCCAAGGTATGAGATTTAGTAGAGGAACTGATGGCTGTGTAGCCACACTGTGTAGCTAGTTAGGAGGCACCGGCATTGTCATTGTGCTAATATTAGATTAGGTCAAGTTACTAGTTTTCTAGTAGTAGAACCCATGAGAAAACTAGCTAATTGTGCTTAAATAGTAGGTACTTGGCAGAGCTGGGGCTCAACACAAATTTCTTTATCTAAAAGCTGATATTTTCTTAGCCGTTTTACAACTACCTCTCTAGTGTATATAGTGTATATACAGGGAAACAATAAACCTAAAGTATTGCTAACTTACTCTAAGCTATTATCCAGGACTGAGAAAGTAGAATCAAATTCAGAAAAAGCTTTTATGAGGATACAAAAAAAGACTTGTAATGCTCTTCCACTTTTAGAATTCTCTAAGTTGAAAACTCGATTTTCATTATTTCACACTTAAAACTCAGCTGAAGAATACCCTGCTTATTTAACTACTTGCCATGCAGTTATTTCATTGTTAATTTCTTCCTTATACTCATTAAATCTTTGAATACAAGCAAGAACAGAACAATGATTTGAGAGGTAGATCCTGAATTTAGTAAAGTTAACTATTTTCATTTTTTTGGAGTATGTCTGTATCAAATCTGGAAGATCTTAGAAAAGAAAATAATGCAAAGGTAATATTAAAGAAACAACTGATTTACTGGAAGTGCCTAGAGATTTTTATTCAGATTTCTAACGTTTTTTTATGACAGATAAAACTTGACAACCCCATCTAGGTGTTTTCTTGACTTGCCAATCAAAATGAGAAAACAGAGAAGCACGAAAACAATTTATTAAAACAGTAAAATTCTTTCATGTAAAATTATTTCAGAGGTACCTGTCACATTAGCATCTCGGTGTGCATACACATGTCAGAGTTAAAAAGAAGATGGGCTTTTCTCTCCTTGGGAGTCATTTCAGATTTAAAATACCAGCAAACACTCATATTTTAAGGACACTACTCAGAACTTTTATAAGTAGATAAAAACATAGATATTTGAAGCTGACATCTACATACTATGGATACTCATTTTATTCAGGTAAGAAAATCTAAAGCACCTATTTAGTGTTAGGTAGTATTCATAAAAACACTCACATACATAATTTAATTCTTACCATAATCTTATGTGGTAGGTTTATAATAACAGATTTTAAAACATAAGCCATGGTGATCAGACACCAAGGGTGAAGGCTAAGGAATTTGACCAGACATTAAAGGTTGGGATTCTTGCTAAACGGACTAAGCAAGATTTTTGCTAAAACTGGGTAATGCAAAGACGAGAACAAAGAACAGGGAAGTATAAAGGTGCGGGCTAGTTGAGAAGAGGAGCCTGACTGAAGTTTGGTCAAAAACATCTTATCAGTGGTCTAGGGTTTTGTTATTTGGGGGGGGGGGGTGGTTAACGGGGCAGTTTTCAAATTACAAATTTGATTATTTCAATAAATATAGAACTATACAGCTTTTCTATTTCTTCTTATAATCAGTTTTGGTAAGCTGTACTTTTTTAGGTTACTCATTTCATCAAAATGTTCAAATAAGTTGTTCACAATAACTCTTATCATCTTAATGTGTGTAGAATCTATAGCAATGTGTTCTTTTACATTCCTAATATTAATTATTTGTGCATTCTTTATTTTTTCTGATCAGTCTCACCAAGAATTAATTGAATCCTTTTGTTGCTCTCTATTATTTATATGTTTTCTATTTCCATAATTTCTGCTCCTAATCTGACTTCCTTCTTTCTGTTCCCTTTGGGTTTTATTCATTTAATTCAATACTTTTCCAATTGGCATAGCTGTTATGTTCATTGATTTTTTTTCAGGTTTCTTTTTCATTTTTAATATATGCATCAAAGGCTACAAATTTTCCTCTAAGTATAGCTTTACTGGTATCCCATGCTTTTTTTTTAATTACAGATTTACATTCAACATTATTTTGTTTAGTTTCAGGTGTCCAGCATACTGGTTAGATATTCATATACTTTACAAAGTGGTCACCCTGATATGTCAAGAATCCACTTGATACCATACATAATTATTACAATACTAGAGACCCAGTGCACAAATTCGTGCATGCTAATGTGACAGGTACCTCTGAAATAATTTTACATCAGCCCAATTGGGGCTGATCGGGCCAGGCCAGCCAGGGAGGAGGGGACGTGGGAGGTTGGCCGGCCGGCCCTGCCCCTGAACTGCATGGGGGCGGGGCTGATTGGGGTCAGGGCCGGCCGGTGGGAGGAGCTGCAGGTGGTTGGGCAGCCAGCCCCACCCCTTGGTCAAACTCTGAGTAAAATGGACAATTTGCCTATTAGCCTTTTATTATATAGTACTAGAGGCCCGGTGCACAAATTCATGCACCGGTGGGGTCCCTCAGCCTGGCCTGTCGGATCAGGCTGAAACCAGCTCTCTGACATCCCCTGAGGGGTCCCGGATTGTGAGATGGCACAGGCCAGGCCGAGGGACCCCATCAGTGCACAATCAGGGCCAGGGAGGGATACAGGAGGTTGGCCAGCCAGGGAGGGACTGTGGGAGGGCTCCAGGGCATGTCCAGCCCATCTTGCTCAGTCCCAATTGGCCAGACCCCAGAAGCAAGCTAACCTACAGGCCAGAGCATCTGCCCCCTGGTGGTCAGTGCACGTCATAGCGAGTGGTTGAGCGGCCTTAGCATATCATTAGCATATTATGCTTTGATTGGTTGAACGGACGACCAGACTTAGCATATTAGGCTTTTATTATATAGGATTATTGATTATATTCTCTATGCTGTACTTTACATCTCCATGATTTGTAACTACCAACTTATAGTTCTTAATTCCTTCACCTTTTTCACTCAGACCTCCAAACCCATCTGGCAACCATCAGTCTGTTTTATATATACACTAGAGGCCCGGTGCATGAAAATCATGCATTGGAGGGGTGGTCCCTCAGCCTGGCCTGTCCCCTCACAGTCTGGGAGCCCTCAGGAGTGAGAGGCGACCCGGCGATCAGGGGAAGGCAACGCCCCATCACACCTCTGCTGCTGCCACTGCCAGCAGTGTAAGCCTCAGCCAGCCCTGGTTACCTGAGCCTCGGGCGGCCCTGGATGGCTGGATAGCCACCATCCAAGGCTTGCCTGTGCCTCAGGCTGGCCCTGGACAGCTGGGCAGCCGACATCTGAGGCTTGTCTGTGCCTCAGGCCGGCCCTGGGCAGCTGGGGGGCTGAGGGGACTGAGGGACTCTGGAAGCAGGTGCGTGGCAAGGCCAGGTCTACCTGGGGGCAGGCCTGGCCTTGCCATGAACCTGCCACCCCAGCGGGGCTGAGGGAATTGGGTGCCACCATCTTGTGGCTGTGGGCACCACCATCTTTGAGGGTGGGGCAGTCAATTAGCATATTCCCTCTTTATTAGATAGGATGAGTCTGTTTCTATTTTTTTTTTCATTTATTTTGCTCTTTAGATTCCACATTTAAGTGAGATCATATGGTATTTGTCTTTCTCTATCTGACTTATTTCACTTAGCATAATACCCTCTATGTCCATCCATGGTGTCAGAGAAAAGGGAACCCTAATGCACTGTTGGTGGGAATGCAGATTGGCACAGTCACTATGGAAAACAGTATGGAGGTTCCTCAAAAATTAAAAATGGAACTGCCTTATGACCCAGTGATTCTGGGTATCTATATCTGAAGAAACCGAAAACACTAATTCAAAATAATATATATATAATGTGTTCATTGCAGTGTTATATACAACAACCACACTTTTTGATACAGTATTTTCATTATCATTCAATGAAAAGTATTTTGTAAATCCCATTTTGTTTTTCTTTTTGTTTATCCATGAGTTATTTGTACATGTATCTCTTTATTTCAAAGCATACAATATAATGATATACTAGATATCTTTTTTTATTGATTTCCAACATAATTGCATTATAGTAAAACATTATACTCTGTATGATTTTAATAATTTCAAATGTGTTGAGAGTTGCTTTATGGCCCAACATATTATCAATTTTTGTAAGTGTTCCACATGTACTTGAAAAGAATGTATATTCTACAGTTGAGAGAAACAGTGTTGTAAATATGTTTGTTAGGTCAGGGTTACTAATGGTGTACAAGTCTCCAATCACTGTGCCCTTAGCCTGGGAGACTATTGAAAACTCCACTCTCAGCTACCAGCCAGTTGATAAATGTTCCCCCATCTAGGGAGGAATGAGTGAGGGGACAAACTTAAACAACAGGATCACTGCCCAGAGCCCATTCTCCTCCATCTAGCCTTATAATTCTTTACACTCTTGTTAGCACCCTTGATACTTTCCAGTAGGGGTGTGTGCGTGTGTGTGTGTGCATGTGTGTGTGTGTGTGTGTGTGTCCAGATTTCTTAGCTAAACTTAGTGGAATATTTTATTTGAAATACTGGGCTTCCCTAACCAAGAACACATCTATTTGTTCTATCTACTCTCCTGGAATGTGATATCTGTAAGAACAATAATTGCGTCACTGTTGTATATTCAGTGCAAAGAAAAAAATGCACAGAGTAGGTGCACAACAAATATTTGGTGAATGAATGATTATATGCTTCCACTCCAACATAATAAATGATTCTTCTTGGCTCAGCAACTTTCCAAACACTCATTTCTAGAAATAAAGCCTTTCAAAAGCTAAAGTTTTTTAGCTCCACATTTAGAATAATTGGATAGTTACCCTTTCTAATCATATCTATAAAAGTCCCAGGAGTACATAATTCATTGACCATTATAAAATGCATCTTCTTCAAATTTAAGGTTAGAAAGTGCCAAGTTATATGTTTAATTAAAATAGCTTTAATTCCATGTGGATTTAAGATTAATGTGACTGCACAAAAAATAGACGCATTAGGGACTCTCCATGTGAGAATAACATTAATTATTGTGTTTGGAATTGACAAGTCTTTCATCTGATAAATTCTAGGATTGTGAAGACATTTGAAATATATGTTTCTTCCCAGTTATTTCCCTACTGAGTTTTAAAAGATTTTTTCAAGCAAGATAATTTTTACCTTTACTTAAAACAGTTCAGGAATTACTATACCCATCTACATATGAAAAGACAAACAGAGATAATATAAATTTATCCAAGGTCACAGAAGTTAACCAATAATTTTTGAATACATGGCCCTGTTTCTTGACTGGTCTCTGGACCACTATATAAATAGTAGAGTTTTAAATTATTGGGGGCGAAGGCCTATCTGAAAATACTAATCAAATTAAATAAGCTTCTACCTTTGACAAACAAGTGAAATATAGATTAGTAGGGAAGTAGCTATCAACCGCCTAGAAAATCTCCTAGAAATGAATCATCTCAAGAATTTTCACACTTGTTCAAACTTTGTTCTTCTATTGCTTTTTTTCTATCCTTTTCTAAGAGTTAGAACAAAAGGCTAAAGGGTGAGTGGCATCCACCTGCCAGCCATGGACAACCCCACTGCTAACGGACCTACTGCCCTGGAAGCCCTTCATCTCTGCCAGTGATTAGTGGCTTCTGGAACACCTAAAACTGAATGTCTATAGTTGAGTACTCAAAGGTGACAAGTCATTTCCCATGTCCGGTGAATGACAAACTTCTCTGGCTTTAATTAGATTAGAAAAGGGTAAATGTCCAGCAATCCTCGATGAAGAGATAAAAGAGGTCAAGTAGCCAGCCAAAAAGTATAGCCTTCAAGAAATCCAGATGCCCAAAGCTAGAGGTCATGCAGCCTCCTCAGCTCAGCTAACTTAAAAAGGTTGCATACTTTAATCATTGTGAACCTCCTGAACCTAACCTGATCCTGTCACATAGAAGGAGTATCACAGTCTCAAGTGATAGAAAGCCTGGCTCATTTAATCCAAATCATTAAAAGTATGTTGGTGCCCCAGTAATAATAATGGGCTTTACTTTATAATTATGAATCCAAGAATTTTATGTATTTGATACTTTTCAATCTATTGCAGTCATTAATGCTTTTATTATATTTAAAAATGCTATCAAATAGTCTGTGATTACACATATCCTACATTGTTTAATATTTTTATTGGAATATAACAGCACACAGAAAAGTATACCAAAGAATACAGTTTGTTTAATTACTACATCCAAAATAAACATAACCATGTCACTACAACCAGATCAAGAAATAGAGCATCATCAGCAACCACAGAAGTTCCCCTCCAGTCACTAAGTCCCTTTTACTTTGAATCCTACCACCATGATAGATGTTAGTTTTGCCTGCTTTTTAATGTATTCATTTTATATATATATATATTTGGATTCATTATATATATATATATATATATATATATATTTGGATCTGGCTTCATTAGTTCAGCATTATGTGTGTGAGGTCTGTCCATGTTGTTAAATGTAGCAGCAATCTGTTCACTTTTATTGCTATATAATATTCCATTGACTGAATATACAACAACTTATTTAACCATTCTAAATAGTGGATATTTTGGTTGTTTCCAGATTTTAGTTCTCATGAAATTTTTTAAGCTTCTATATGCAGTCTTTCAGGTGTGTTTTGTTAAACAGAATACAATTATATTGGGTATGTAACTGGTGAACTGCAAGAATTTTAAAACATGCAATATTTGACTATTCAGTCAAGGGCACTGACCTCTTTTCCCTTAAATTCTCAAATAAAAAAACGACAACAGCCAACACAATAAAAGCTGTCTGGTGTGAAATCTGTCTTGAACCATAAATATATAGTTCATATAATAGAGTTGCATCTTATTGGTCATGTTGCATAATAAGATTGTGTCTGATTGGTTAATTCTTGGTACCAGAAATCCTTGTATTTTTTATTTTTATTTTTTATTTTTTTAATAAATCTTTATTGTTCAGATTATTTCAGGTGTTCCTCTTTTTTTCCCCCCATAGCTCCCCTCCACCTGATTCCCCACCCCACCCCATGCCCTTATCCCCCGCCACTGTCTTCATCCATAGGTGTAAGATTTTTGTCCAGTCTCTTCCTTCACCCCTCACACCCCCCTCCCTGAGAATTGTCAGTCCACTCCCTTTCTATGCCCCTGATTCTATTATATTCACCAGTCCATTCTGTTCTTCAGATTTTTTATTCACTTAATTTTTAGATTCACTTGTTGATAGGTATGTATTTGATGTCATTTTGTTGTTCATAATTTTTATCTTTACCTTTTTCTTCTTCTTCCTCTTCTTAAAGAATACCTTTCAGCATTTCATGTAATCCTGCTTTGGTGGTGATGAACTCCTTTAGCTTTTTCTTGTCTGTGAAGCTCTTTATCTGACCTTCAACTCTGAATGATAGCTTTGCCGGGTAGAGTAATCTTGGTTGCAGGTTCTTGCTGTTCATCACTTTGAATATTTCTTGCCACACCCTTCTGGCCTGCATAGTTTCTGCCAAGAAATCAGCTGACAGTTGTATGGGTACTCCCTTGTAGGTAACTAACCGTTTTTCTCTTGCTGCTTTTAAGATTCTCTCTGTCTTTTGCCCTTGGCATTTTAATTATGATGTGTCTTGGTGTGGTCCTCTTTGGATTCTTCTTATATGGGGTTCTGTGCGCTTCCTGAACTTGTAAGTCTATTTCTTTCACCAGGTAGGAAAAGTTTTCTGTCATTATTTCTTCTAATATGTTTTCAATATTTTGCTCTCTCTCTTCTTCTGGCACCTCAAAAATTCGGATGTTGGTACACTTAAAGTTGTCCCAGAGGCTCCTTACACTATCTTCATATTTTTGGATTCTTTTTTCTTTTTTTTTTTCTTTCTGGTTGAGTGTTTTTTGTTTCCTCTTATTTCAGATCTTTGGTTTGATTCTTGGGTTATTTTGATATACAGTTGAGTTTCTATATATTCTTTATTTTAGACAGTGTATGCTTAATTTCTGACTGGTCCTTTTCCATTTTTTTGGCATTCTCATTAAGATCCTTAAAGGTCGCCGAAACCGGTTTGGCTCAGTGGATAGAGCGACGGCCTGTGGACTAAAGGGTCCCAGGTTCGATTCCGGTCAAGGGCATGTACCTTGGTTGCAGGCACATCCCCAGTGGGAGGTGTGCAGGAGGCAGCTGATCGATGTTTCTCTCTCATCAATGTTTCTAGCTCTCTATCCCTCTCCCTTCCTCTCTGTAAAATATCAATAAAATATATTTTAAAAAAAAAATCCTTAAAGGTCTCACTAAGTTCCTCAGCGGTTTTTAGAAGATTCTTGAGTAACCTTATAAATGTTGTTCTGAACTCTATGTCATCCAGTAGTTTGCTTTCCTCCATTTCTTTCATTCGTGACATGTTTCTTTGTCTCTGCATATTTCTGCTTCCCTGTGTTGATGGAGTGGCTTTGTGTGGTAGGTGACCTATAGGGGCCAGTAGCTCAGCCTCCCCAATCACCTGAGGTGGACGCTCTTGGTACACCCCTTTGTGGGCTGAGTGCAAAGTCTTGGTGTAGTTAAGCCTTGATTGCTGTTGGTACACTGGGAGGAATTGACCTCCAGGCCAATTGGCTGTGAGGACCCGCTGTGTCTATAATGGAAGAACTGCTGCACTGGAGACATGCTTATGGTACAGGACTTGTTTCAGTGGGGCTTTGGTGCTCACTGAGTCTGCCTCTTGAATGTGTCACTTATGGATGTGAGGAGTTGAAATCTGGTGTCTCACACTGATCACTAGGTACACTGGCTTCTGGATCTCCAATGGGGTGCAGGTCAGCTACTGTTTGAGGCCACCCAGCGGGAGCTACAGCGAGAACTACAGTTTTCTCCTCTTTGCTTGGGGTTTGAAGGTTTTGGAGCTGTCTGACCCGGGCTGCAAGTTTGCTAGGTTAAGCTGCGATAGGGCAGGCCATTCATATGCTAAGGCCGCTGCTTGGAGCTTGGGTGGGTTTGTAGGTTATGCGGGGCGGGGTCTCAGGGCATTGCTAGGCTAGGGCGTGGCAAACAGCAATGGCTGCCAGTAAGCTGGCTCTGTGTCTCCGACCGCGTCCCGGTGTCCCACACCCCAGAGCAGTAAACAATTATTCCTGTGTGCAGCCCTGCAAGCAAGCCACCCTCACTTTCCGACCCGATGGCAGACAGTCCAGCTTCTCCCCATAGGAGTTTGGGTCCCCCGCATCTCCCCAGAAACTGGAGTTTGGAGTAATTGGGAGCTTGTCTCCATTCGGGTTGAAAAAAGCAGCGCTCCCAGTCGCCCGCCGGCAGCCCTATTCCCGTGCCTCCGTACCTCAGCTTTTCAGCGCTTGTGCACATCTCAATGCTCTTTCCTTCTAGTTGTAGAACTTCCACTCAGCCAGCTTTCCTGTGGTTCTGGGTGATAGACGTTTTGTGTTTTAGTTGTAGTTTTGAAATTGTTGTGCGAGGCAGCAGTTTAGGTGTTTACCTACACCACCATCTTGGATCCTTTATTTTTTTATTTTTAAAAGTATATTTTTATTGTTTTCAGAGAAGAAGAGAGAGGGAGACAAAGAAAGAAATATCAAGAGAGATAATCACTGATTAGCTGCCTACCAAGTCCACAACCTGTGTACATGCCCCAACAGGGAATCGAACTGTGACCTCCTGGTTCATAGGTCGATGCTTAACCACTGAGCCATGCTGGCCAGGCTGGCACCTGATTTTTTTAAAGTCAATTGGGAGCAAAAAGGGTAGGTAACTGGTATTCTTATTATTTTTGTAAATCAATCAAAATTATACCTATATTTTTTGTCAGATTGGCAAAAAATATAATACTTTTTTTGGCATGCCACAGAATTTTAGTAATTAGCTTATGTGTGCCATGAAATGAAATAGGTTTTCATTTAGACAATAAACTCAACATTTTGAACCTCTGATAAAACTGACAGAGGGGACTACCCTGAAAACCACAGCCACGTTGTTGTCTAGGTGATAGATTTGTTAGTATTGCTGCCTCTGTTGCCCACAACAAAATGGTTTATGCACAGGCCCTCCTTTGTAATACCACTAGATTCTAATAAATTTGGGGGACAGGTATACCAGTTGGCAGAGCCTACATCATATGCCCATGCTCAAGCTGCAAGGTAGACTGAGAAAGCAAATTCCTAACATTGTTTCAGACATTTCTGCACACAGGAAGGGGATTTAAATCATAGTCAGTCAAAAGGAATACAAAAAGTCCACTTCATTAGGCATTCAGTAGATGTTTGTTGATCTGAATTAAATGACCCCACTCCTCTCACATCATGATAAAATATGAGGACGTCTGAGCCAAAGTTTAATAGCTGGTGCCACAAGAACACCTGGGAATTTGACCCTGAATTTACTCCTTGCAACACTGCTTTTTGGAATATAATGAGTTAAGATAAATATATGATTTAACTGTGCGCCATTCTTAACAGACCTTGTTAAGAAAATTAATTATGACCTCTTGGGACATATGGTTGAACTTCCTTTTACAAGCATTTTTGGAATTCTATAACAGTTGGGACTATTTATTTTGCAAGCAATCGAAAGTCAAACAAGCTTAATAAAGTTAATCTGTCACTAGAAGTCGTTCAGTCCTTAATTCAGGTAGAGAATGATCATCAAAAAAATGCTGCCCAGAACCCAATTTATCTTTATTTCTCTACAATGTCTTCTATGTATACAGGGTCAGTTTCACCTATAGTCAGTACACTGAGCCAACGACTCTTCCCACTAACACGCACGCGCGTGCACACACGCACACACGCGCATACACGCGCACACACACACACACACACCAGATTCCATCTGTAGTGTTAGCCAAATAGATGCCATATTTATGAACCCAAGAGACTCACATGCATCTTCCAGTAACTGTTTTTAAAGAAAGTGAAAGCTTATTTTTCCCCAGAAACCTTAGCAAATATCTCTTCACATCTTAATGCCTTTGGTTGGTTTATGTATTCATTTCTGAATCAGGTACTATGAGTAAAATAAAATAGGATTCCAACTTTGATTTAAGATTATCAGAATTCAACCTTAAAGCTAACATGGGTAAATCCCACCCCTTCATCACCATGGCCGAGAATGAAAGAACGTGGTTCCACCAAAGGAAACATCTTGGAGAGGCAGGATGCTGTTGGTGGAAAGCAAGGACATAGGTCCGAGAAGGCACACAACAAAAGCCCATTATGGATTGGTTTGGATTTTCTGGTAATTGCATCCAGCCCCCTTTTTTCAGTGGTTAAGAACTAGATAGTCTGCTAAAGACTATTACTAACATACCATTTGAAAAGGATTCAGTGGTTTTTCAGTGATGGAATTCATTCAGAGTTCCTAATTTATTATCCTTCTCAAATTTTCATATGCTTCCTGTTACATGTCAGACCAAAAACTCAGACACTAATGTTTCTATTTGACTGTGGATTGATGATATTAAAAATTGCTGGTAGAGAAGCAAGGAGTGCCATAGATAGATTCACAGACTGCACCTGTTCCCCCAGGCACCATGCCCTTTGACTATTCTTTAGATCAGAATTCCTCAAGATGTTCCCAGTGCTAAGAATGATCTCTGAAATTATTGTGAAAATCATATTTCTAGTTCAAATATCCTGAGTGGACAGCACTGAAAATCATGATCACTTGGATAACTTCTGTTTCTAAAAACGTTTTGAACTTACGATCTTCATGTCCCAAGAGGCAACACCAGCTTCTACAGTGCACCGGTTTCTTTCTTTCTCTAGGAGATTCCATGAATCATCAAAATCAATCCCTGGCCTGTCACAGCAGCTTAGGAAGTCTGTACTCCTGCAATATAATTGCAATTCATGAAAAATCAATAGTATGCTAAATTGTGGTGTGTGTTTTTTTAAACTAACTAAATTGTGCAGTACTGGTTGGCACTGACTCATTGCAGCTAAGCTCACTGTCTCCGGCACTCAACGGAGTAACTGGAATATTGCATTTTTATCTACCAGTGACAACCTCTGTAAAGTAGTCGGCCTGGAAGGAGGGGAAGGACACAGGTATGTCACTCGGTGCAGAAACAGGCAGCTTGACATTTGGCTCCCTCGGTACCTGTGCTCTAAAAGAAAACGGAACCATCTGCCAGCTTTCCTTTCAATAACCAAAGGCAAGATACATACTGAGATCGCACACCCAATCCCAGATAGGAGACACATTTCTGCCTTTGCAGATGCCCTCTTGGGAAGTTCAGGGCTTGAAGCTGCTGGCTGTTGGCACTTCCCATCTTACTCAGCAAACCAGAGATGAGAGGGTGGTAGGGAGGCATTTTCCATTCACTTTTCACACCCTGTCATTTGCCATGACCTCAGGGATGGAACACCAGCTTTTGTCAAAGCAGCAGAGACAAGCTGTCTAGGAACTTTGTGTTCATGTTGCTCTCTGCTTTGGGATGGCAGCAATCTGGAGGAATCGCTCTGGCAAGTGTGGAGGGAAGAAAACCAGAGGCTGCTCTGCCTTTGTAGCCATATTAGTTCTGATGATGCTTAATAATTCTGAGAATTAAAACGTTGAAGTCAAGCTGCACCTGTCTAATTGTATTGCCTCCTGAGAAGTAAACGTCTTTTGTACAGTCGCAAAATAGACCAAGCATTTCGTTTGGAAGCCCTCCCTTTTATGTGTCTTGTTGTTAACCAAGTTGCAGAGACTCTTTTAGTTTTACATTATTATTCATCTTTGGAACATTAAAGAAAATACTTGTACCACTCCCTAGGCTCCCATCTTGTTGCCTGTACGAGTAAAAAGAATTTTTTTTACATTACTCCATTGAATTGGTGAGCAATATTTCATTACACATTTCTTCCATTGTTGAATATTTAAGTCGTTCCAAATTATATTGTAAATAATGCTGCAATTAACATTTTGGGGCAGGAAAAGGTAGGGGAGAAAACACACCTTTTTTTTAATTAAAAAATCAACACATGTTCACTGCATACATTTTGTAAAAGCTAATAGTAAATCAAGAAAATTTCACTTAGGTAATGTCCTTCCAGATTTTTTCTTTATGCATTGAAGAATTTGTTTAAATATGATACTATCCTTTCCCTCAGCAATAAGTCATGTACATTTCTCTATATAATTAAATAGCCTAAGTCTGATAGGTTTGAGCCTTACAAACAGTCACCTGAGTCTCAGTGCAATTTCAAGAATTTACTAGAATATGTGGCTTTCAGGTGTTATAGAGCATCTCCAAGGCATTAGGTTGGTATAAGGATTAAATTATGAAATGTATATAAGTGCATTAAGTGGCACATAGTAAATATTCAGTAAATACAGTCATTAATATTAGTATTATACATCATTTTAATTGCTCCACATAATTTTATTGGGTAGAGCACATTATTAACTCATCCCAATTATTGAATATTTAAGTGATTCCCACTTTTTCATTAATATCAAGGAAAAGGAGGAGCATAAACATCCTCATATGACCATCAATGCATGTATCCCTCCATGTCCTTTGCCTAAATACATAGGAATGCAAGTGCTGTGTCAAAGGATATGGCTGTTTTGGGATTTTTAATGCATGTGTCAAAAAGAAAAAAAAAAATCCAGGAAATTTGCACCAACTTATACACCCACACACAGCTCACTGTCCTTCCACTTTGTTTGCTAAAACAACTGACTAAGAAAAAATAAAAATTTACAAGCCAAGTGTTTACAAAAGCCACTGCATAACTGAGGATGAAACTTAAGTTATAATTTATAAGTGTGACAAATGATGTACTTCTTTTATTCAAATCTGTGTATGCTATTACTGCTACTAAATTGAGTTTGAAAATAAAATGTGTTAGAGGAAGATTTTCAAGTCAAATCACAGCATCCAAAGTGTCAAAGTAGAAATTTTAAAAAGTAATGAAGCATATTCTAATCACATTTCTTTAAAAGTTCATTACTAACATTTCTGTAAGAATGAATGTTTGAGCACATAATAAACCAAAACTCAAGAAATAACAGATATTTCTAATATTGCTGTTGATATTAGTGGCAAAGCACCTCACATTTTCAGAGTAACATATAATTTCATAATTTAAGACACTGAGTTGCTTCTAAAATATTCACATATCACAGGAGAATTTAACACTTTTTCCTTAAATGTATAACACCAACAGCCTAAAAATGTATAAATCTAACAGCCTAACAAAGTCACAAATTCTCATTACACAGAAGCTATACTATACCATTTCATAAAATAAAATAGTTGCATTCCTTACATTTCTAACATCATTTAATGTGTTTCTATCATATCAAAAGCTTATGCTGTAAAGAAATGTTTTAGTATCTTTTATTGGAGACTAGAGGCCCGATGCACGAAATTCGTGCAAGGAGCTTGGCCCTCACAGCAGCCCTTGCTGCTGCCTCAGCCCTCGCAGCCCTAGCTGCCTCGCGGCCCCACCCCTTGCCCACTGGTCATTCCAGAAGGTTGTTCTGCCATCTGGTCTAATTAGCATATTAGCTCTTTATTATATAGGATTCTTTCATACAAACTGTGAAAAAGGGAATCTTAAGATTCTGTAGTCTAATGAACTTATTTTTAAATTTGTGGTTAAAACTTATCAGAAAGTTCCTGAATGGTAAAAGCCCTTCTAAACTCCATATACTTGTCAGAGATCATGAACTGGCAGTCAAGAATATCTTCTGAACTCTTGAGGAGAAAAATCTTTCTCCCAATCACTAATGGCTAATAATATAAAGAAGTTAGCACTGGTCTTAGCAAAGTATGACAGAATTTAAAATAAATTAGTAAAGAAAACTTTTATAAATATGTTAAGCCTTCATAGCTAGCTGGGTGACTTCCGCCCTACACACACTAATATGGTAATGACAGCACCCTGCAATCCACCATTCTCCATGAGAGCAGCCACATGTGCATACATCTGTTGCAAAGTGAATGAGAGAGAGAGAGTGTGGCTAAATCAGCAAAGAGCTAGCACCACTTGAGAAAAATGACTATTCATGCCTGTCCTGTAATACTGGGCTAGTACCATCATCATCCCATAAAACAAATCAAAAATTGTTACATCTTAACCTTGTAATATACTTGGCCAGAGTAAGATTTCATACTGTCTATGGAACACCAGGGCTTCATTTGTTATTAACTGCAGCCGTGGGCAAACTACGGCCCGCGGACCGGATACGGCTGTTCTATCCGGTTCTCTTGGTCTCCCCTCTGCTCCTTTACTTTGAATTTATATTAGTTCACACAAACACTCCATCCATGCTTTTGTTCCGGCCCTCCGGTCCAGTTTAAGAACCCATTGTGGCCCTCAAGTCAAAAAGTTTGCCCACCCCTGAACTAAAGTATGGGTCATTGCCATTGTCGTCTTCATTTTATTACATACACAAATTCTCAGGTTGCTTGTGCATCATGCTGTGACTCTACTTAGCATATAAAATGATAAATTAAACATCTCTACTCTCTACTATATTAATTGAATAAGTTTCTCAATCTCTCTGGACCTTAGTTTTCTCGTGTGTAAAATAAGAATAAGAATATTTCTTGTAGTGTTGCTTTAGAGTTTTCTAAAGATCTAGTTCAAATTTATAGCCCACTACCTGGCACATATTACATTGCTCAGTAAATCATAGCTATTATCATTAATTAATTTCAGCACTTTATAATTGATATTGATCATTAGATTGTTAATAATAGATCCTTGATATTTTTCCCTAACAGCGATTAGGTGCACCAAGCAATTGGTAAGTGAATAAAATAGTGCCATTGTTAAATAACACTTCATGCAGTTCAGATGGGGGAAAATATTTTAAGCTAACTCAGTTCTAGACATGCATGCACAGCAAGTAGTAAAAAAATCTAAGAAACATGCTGTGCAGCTCTGCAGTAGTCAATTTTACATCCACAGAAGATAACAGACCAAATCAGAGATGGGTTCAAGACCATTTGTGCTCAGTGGACCTCCACTCCATACTGTGGGTCATGCTGTTTGAAAGCTGACCTTGATGGCAACAGCAGAGTTTCACCAGCACTTGCAGTCTACTCTGCTCTTTGTATTAAACAGTTACTAAACTTAAGCTTTGTGCACTCAACAAGATGAAATGCAAAGTTTTAAAAAATCAGAATGAAATAATGTATGCAAGAGTTGATGGCAAATATTGACCAGCTGCCTATTGAATATAGGTCAAAAAGGCATCAGAATATTTAAATTAAAAGCCTCTAACAATGAAAAATATTAGACGCTGAGGTAAAATTTCTACTCCACTGGCTGCTCACAAAAGCTGCTAAGTATTCAAAAGAGCAGCTTTGTTTAATTTAATTTTTTAGTCTCTTTTTTTATTTTTTTTATCTCTCCTCTGACCTATTCTACACACTAGGTCCATAACAATCTTACCAAAACATTAGTTAACATAAGCAGTAAAATTCATCAATGATTTTTCACAGTTCATCATGTCACCAGGAAGTGACTGGGACCAAGGCAGATCTGCCCTTGCATGGTCTAGAACGTGTTGGTTCTTGACTTCCTGCAGGAATGAGTCCTAGTGATTTTGAGAGTATGTTTATTAAAGCTGGGAACAGTGAAACAAAGGAAGGGTTTAAGATAGAAGAGGCAAGATCACTAAAAGAAGTGAGCCACACTGGGCTGCATGGGCTTAGGAAAGGAAGTTACAGAGGCACAAGGACAGTCCTTGGAGACAGGTTCACAGGGTTAATATGGGAGGAGCTGCCACTGCCCACTGCTTCCCTGGTTTCGAGGGGGACCCTTGGAGCTTAGGAGAAAGAAAGTAACAGTACACACCTGAGAAAAGGGGGTGGAGCACGAGGATGTGAGAGAGAGAGAGACAGAGAGAGAGAAAACTGGGTCTTTTGTCTTGAGGGTTCTTACCTGTTTTCTAAGACATGAGTTTTAGGGGAGTTCTCAGGGGAGGGTCTCAGCAGAATACTTAACCGCTTTCCATGTGTATTCTTTAATATTCTGATGAATAAAAATGAGCATCTGGGATATTCTCTAGTCAGGTAAGCTTCACTGCTTTACTTTTATCTTGGGTTTGTCTGGCTCTAATTGGGTTTTTGTTATTTATTCCCCCGACTTCATCCATTCTGGGGTTTGGCTGGCACTCGTGGGACTGAGTCTCTGTTATCTCTCTTCCTGACCAGGGTGATTTAAGCTACTCACTCTCTGGTTGGGGAGGAGAGGTATAAACCATCTGCTCTTAAGTGTCCTTGGTTAGGAAAGATAAGATCTTGTGATTTATTAACAAGCTGTTAATTGCTCAGCCTTGTTTAACTATCTTGTCTCAGTTTCCCTCATTCCACTTGCCAAGACATTTTTCTAGCTTCTTCTTATCCTGTCTCAAAAAGATGAAGTATCCAATTCCCAGTCTGACCCCTGTCTGTCTTTGCAATTTCATGTCCTGCCCACCTCTGCATGCACTCACTCTATATTTAAACTCGACTGCTTATTGTACATCAAGTATCTACCATATCCTCCTCCTCCTTTGCCTTGCCTAATGTTTTTTTGTGCTCTTCCATTATTGTCTAAAAACCCTAAGACTCAGTCCAAGCCTCTTTTTCATCAAGGGCTGCAAAATCAAACCTCAGAGCCTGCTGTTAACATGAATGAGTGGATTCAGAAATCAAAGTGTTGCAGGAATTGAGGACCAGTATTGCCCTTTCATTTTTCAAGAGAAGTCAGAAACCTGGATTTTCATATGAAAGCTCTTTATGTTAAAATGATTAAAATGCTTTACCTATAATGAGACGATACTCTGAAAATTTAATGTGTTTGCATTATGGGTAATTTCTAACGGAGAAGCGTCACTCTGTTCATGTGTGTATTACCATCCATGCAGCCCCTCCCATCCTGGTGCTGACGCCTCAGAAAAGGTACTCCTGTCATACCCATCCACATCTTTCCCATTGTACTGAAGCATCCATCTTATATAAAAACTGTTTAAAGCTTTAACCCTGCTATTTTGGCTTCTGTAAATGCTTGCTTGCTTAAATAATAAGGAAAATAAGACTACTCCCATTTCAGAGAGGCCTTAAACCTTCCCCAGATGAAGTTACCAGTGCTGGCACCAGGCCAAGCCTTTGGTTGAGATCTCAAAGCCTCAGCACATAGGGGCTCTTTAAGAACTTGCAAAGGTTACCGGAAAACCCCATATTTGGGAGACAAAGAGGGCAAAAAAGTATAAATACAGGAAACTTCCTGTGTGACGGGGCCCAGAATTTGAGAGACAATTAATAAATGTAACTCCATCTCTCTAAGTGTTGCTTGGTTCTTCTCCGGTTTTCTGTAACAGTACCAGCACCAACTGATGGAGGGAGGAAGCAAACCTTAATTTGATTGAAATTAAACATCCAGTAATCAGAAGAACACAAGCTCAACATATAAATTACAACTGTAACAGAAAAATTAAGTGCTCAGGTAAGACCTGCCCACATGTCTGCAAGCCAGACCTACACAGTGTGACCTTCCCCAACAAGCCTACTGCTCCATGACTGCTCTTTCCTCCCAAATACCGAGAGCTTGTTGTTGTACTTACCTTAGGTAATTTCTATTTTTGTATCTTTGGGGGCTTTTACCTCAACAAGACTGTTTCTTATGTTTCCTGAGGGACTACATCGATGGCCCACCAACCAGAACTCTCCATAGTATGTTCTTTATGTTTTGCTGAGGATACACTGCTGCAAAGGTGGAACTAGAGACTCATTTTGAACCAGGGACGATAACTTTCGTCACATTCCCAAAGGAATCTAAGTTACTCAATGCTGGTGAAGTTATATTGCAAGTCCCCACAGTCATGGTCCAGGGCTTACATGTTCGTCTCTCCCTTACTACCTGCCAGTGTAGATAAAAAGCACATCCTTGGAAATTAGGTCCCTGCTGCATCAAATACGGAGACATCAGTGAGTTTAGCCTAAATCAAGAAACTTGCCCAGCTAGTGTGGCTCAGTGGTTGAGCATCGATCTATGAACCAGGAGATCATGGTTTGATTCCCGGTTAGGGCACATCCTGGGTTGCAAGCTTGATCCCCAGCAGGGGGCATGTAGAAGGCAGCCAATCAATGATTCCCTCTCATCATTGATGTTTCTCTCTCTCTCTCCCTCTCCCTTCCTCTCTGAAATCCATAAAAAATTTGTTAAATAAACTTTGCAGCCCAGGAATTTACTGGTAAATTCCATGGGAATAAAGTTCTGTTAGGAAAGGTTTCATATTTGCAATTAATAAAAAAAAAAATCTAGGATATCAAAGTAGGAAAAAGGGTTTGTCTTTACAAAGGTTAATTTCTGTCCTGTTTTCTGTCAACACTTAATTGTTAAAAAAAAAAAAAAATGAATCCAATCATAAGAATGACACCAAAAATCCCACTCGACTCCCTCCCTCCCCACCCAAAAAAAAAAAAAAAAAAAATATATATATATATATATATATATATATATGTATATGTGTGTGTGTGTATGTGTGTGTGTATGTATGTATATATATATATATATATATATATATATACATATATATATATATATATATATATATATATATATATGATACTATATTCCCAGCCATCTCCCTAGAGCTTAGGAATTTCATTTTAAAGAAACAGCTCTCTTCTCTGGAGTGATGAAATGTGGACCGTGCTGCTACCCCTTCCTTTATTTTTGTTTTTATCATCTAATACATAAGAAAGAATGGAACAACAGAATTGGGGTCATGCTGAGAAGTCTCACTGCAAAAGAAGACTTTTATCCTCTAAGATTTGCAAGATTGTTTCATGGTATTGACAGAGGACCGCCCTGGTGTTCATTGGCCCCAGGAGGTTATGATAAATGGCTTCACATAAACTGCTACTTCTATTTAAGGAAATGCGTGAGTTTTTGTAATCTTTGGGAAAAGGAACTGGCCCCTGTGATGTGTCATTCAAATAGCCTGAGGAATCTAGAATTTATAACAGCTGGAACCCAAAGAATCCTTTAAGGGAAAGCCCAGTTGCTGCCATTTACACATTCTATTTCAAGCCTGGAGTTCCCTGTGGTTTGCTAAAAAGTAACCCAGCGCTACCCAGCAACACTCAGAAACAATGTCCTGCTTATGTCAGTTATTGTCAAGAACCGGCTACAGCTGAGTTGCCAATTTTTTCTGCATTCTCCTAAAGTTTTTCTACCCTATTTTTAGCCTGTCCTATAAATACAAGACTTTCGTAGAATAAACGTGTGTCTTTTAATCCTGGGGCAATCATAATTGCTACTTTAAAGCCTCAGTGTCACACTCCTTGTTGAGATGGAGGTAACGATTTAATCAAGTCCTTTATTTCTGTATTTCAATATTCTCTACCTTAAATATTAATCATCTGAATTTGAAAATAAGAGAAAAGGCAATCTCCAAACCATCCTGTATCATTACTTAAGTCTAGCCTAGGCTATTTTTAACTTTCAATAACGAGTGTTCCCGGAGAAAATTGTACGTTACGTATTTATGAGGTGATGACAATGCATATGCTCTTGGTACTGTGCTAACTGCTTCCCATGCTTTATTGAATTTATCCTTCACAACAACCTTCTATGTCAGATGCTAGTATTATTCCAGTTTTAAAGGAGGAGAGAACTGAGGGTTACAGAGATTAATTACTCTGGCCAATGTCGCACAGCCAGAAGGATGAAGCAGGGATTTGGACCCTTCATTGGGCCCAGGGTCCCTGTGTGTACTAGTATCACCGCAGGGAACTGCCTTACAATGTGTTACCACAAGGGCACCAGTGTTCCGGCACAATGGTTAACATAGTAAACCCTGATCCTGGACTCACAAGCCCAAAACTACTAATTCAGAATGGAATTTGGTTCTCTATTAAGTTACATTGTCAAATCTGAGTTCCATTCCCCAGAGCATACATTCCAAAGGTCTAACTTCAAAGAAGGAAAGTGTGTAAGCCAATTTCCAGCTTTTACACATGTCATTTAATCTTCAAAGTGACATTTCAGGTGAATATTGTTATCTAAAGTTTTACAAAAGAAAAAAAAAAGATTCAGTTAAGTTATATAACTTCCCCAAGGATGCATAGATAATAGAGAGTTGAGCTGGAATCCAAATCTCTCCAGCTCCAAAGCGCATTCTACTAGATGGACCCAGGTTGGCCTTGGGCCCATTAGAAACAGCAGAAATCATGATAATCAGACTGATTCTTGTTCTGAGATTTATTCCCAACTCCCAGTCCTATAACAGCCCAAGTGGCAGAGAACGTTGGTGGATACAAGTTCTGAAGATCAACTGAAAAGAACTGATATTTAGAGATGGACACAGAAAACAATTCGAAGCTGGCAATGAAAGAGGTTAAAAATGACAAACTCTTCTTGCATCTCTAGAAGAAACGGCATGTTTTAAATAATTTTCTTACCTAACTTTGTATTCCAAATGAATAATGTTAGCACCAGCCTTAAACTTTTATGGATTAAGATTTTTTTTAGCAAATGATATTCAAGTTGTCTAACATCCCAGTTGTTAATGGGAAGCTTCACAGGTCATCCCTACCACTTTGTACATCTCACCATTTACGCAAATCAAAAACCTAGTGAGCATCCTTGATATTTCCTTATCCTTTGTCCCTATAATCAAGTCCTAGCCTACATGAAACCCTGCATTGAGAAACTTCACATTGGAAACAGAGAAAATACCTACTTAAAGAAGTTCCAAAAATTGATCATATATTATACACCAAAAAAATAAAAAGAAAACCTCAAAATTTCCAAATATTATAACCAAAACAAACTCTAGTCTCTGGTTACAGTGCACTAACTTAACTCTAGAAATGAAAGAGAAAAGAAAAAACTACCAAGGAAAGTTAAAGCTCTAACTTCTTAACTCTTCAGTTTAAGAAAAATTACAAAAAGAACTAAAAAATAACAAATAAAAAATACATTTTGAGCAAAATGTATAATGCTAAGTATTAAATAAAAGTGAAAATAAGTGAATTAAGCATTTTATCTCAAGAAGCTAGAAAAAAACAAAAACAAAATTGGAAAGTAGAACAAAGAAATCGATATTTAAAAGTCAGAAATTTATGAATTATAAATCAGAAAATGAGTAGAACAAGTAAATCCAATAGTTGGGTTTTTTAAATAAAATAATAAACTAAAATAAAGCACTAGCATAATTAATTGAAAGAAGAGACAGGGACAGAGAAATCACAAAATACAAAAATAAAAAATATAATGAGGAAAAAATACAGACAGGAAAATAAATACTTATTTAAAAAACTATGTCTAACATAATGTATGCTGTTCTAGCAGAACTTAAAAGTCACTAATGAAATATTAACATGTTCTATTCATTCAAATGCATAATTATAATGGCAATTTAAAAATTCATTCTTCTTAGATACAATTCCTAATGAATCTAATAATTGAAGTCATGAGAGACCAACATAGAGCTGCTTATTGATAATTATACATTTCAGAAGAAATAAGCAATTCTCTCACAAATCTGTCCCTGAGAAAAAGTCAGAAACTCATACAAGGTTCATAAAGTATCTTATGTTCTGCATTAAGTTCAAACTAGATAATGTCAAGAACGGTGAAGAGTCTCAGATCTTCCCAGCTTGTAAGCTAAAAAGTTAGCCTGTTACAGTTTTATTGATGGTGGCAGAAGACATGCGATGCCCTAGTCACAGACAAAGGACTTTATTACTCATGCACATCAGGTAGCACGAGCTGCATGTTTGCACTGGTTTTTTTTTTCAGCCTCTATTCCCAACACAGCAATGTGGAGGAGTCTAAGTGGATGCTGCTCACAGAGGGGGTTGTGTCACAACTGAGAAACTACGAGTTGGGCAAACCTGCCTAACCTTTGTCTCAAAGGAAAACATTATCTTTATGGTCCTGGACCCGCCCCCCAAAACATCTGCCTCCTGCCCCAGAGAGATACTGTCTCTATCTTCCAAAGCTGTTCACTATATAAACATCTTTGAAACGTTAGCACAGAACCAAAGCTGTCAATGCTTCTGCTCATAAGACATGTAGAAACATCTGCAACAGATAGCACCTGTACTACATAAAATATTAATTACAACAGATTAAGTTCAAACTCAGAAATACATATAATTCTTACAACTAGGCAATACCATGCACTAGAACATCAACATTTGTAAATTATCACTTATAGTTTTCACATGCATATCAGTTAACTCTTGCTGAGTAAAAATTCAGCCCAAAAGTTAGTGGCTAAACTCAATGGTTTATTATCTATACTAGTGGCCCGGTGCACGAAAATCATGCACGGGGGGGGGGGGGTGTTCCTCAGCCCGGCCTGCACCCTCTCCACTCTGGGACCCCTCAAAGGATGTCCTACTGCTGGTTTACAGGGATCAGTCAGACATCCCTCTCACAATCCGGGACTGCTGGCTCCAGCCACTCACCTGCCTGCCTGCCTGCCTGCCTGCCTGCCTGCTTACCCCCAACTGCCCCCCACCGCCAGCCTACTCGCCCCCACATGCCCTCCTGCCAGCCAGATCACCCCCAACTTCCCCCTGTGCCAGCCTGCTCACCCCCAACTGCCCCCCCTGCTGGCCTGCTCGCCCCCACCTTCCCTCCCTACTGACCTGCTCACCCCCAACTGCCCCCCTGCTGGCCTGCTCACTCCAAACTACATCCCCCTGCTGTCCTGATCACCTCCAACTGACCCCCACTGATGGCCTGCTCACCCCCAACTGGACCCCTGCTGGTCTGCTTACCCCCAACGGCCCCTGCTGTCCCATCCTGGCCTGATCACCACCCAGCGACCCAATGTCCCAGCCCCTCCTTTTTTCTTTTTCTTTTTTTTTTTTTTTCAGCGCCTCCTTTAGTGGAGGCCAGGGCCAGCTGGAAGCAAGTATCTAGGATTTATTTATCTTCTATAATTGAAACTTTGTAGCCTTGAGCAGAGGCCAGGGCCAGCCAGGGCAGGAAGCTTGGCTTCCTCCATCACCGGAGGCAACCCAAGCCTCCTGCTCAGCTCCAGCTCCATGGCCGCTGCCATTTTTGTTGGGATTTATTTATCTTCTATAATTGAAACTTTGTAGTCTTGAGCAGAGGCCAGGGCTGGCCAGGGAGGGCTGGAAGCTTGGCTTCCTCCATTGCCAGGGCAACCCAAGCCTCCTGCTTGCTCCAGCTCTGTGGCCGGCCACCATCTTGGTTGGGTTAATTTGCATACTCGCTCCTGATTGGCTGGTGGGCGTGGCTTGTGGGCATAGCAGAGTGATAGTTAATTTGCATGTTTCTCTTTTATTAGTGTAGATATATAAAAGGCTAGGTGACCGGGCAACCAACCAGCTGGTACATATGATGTGCACTGACCACCAGGGGGCAGATGCTCAATGCAGGAGCTGCCGAGCTGAGGTGACTTGGCAGTGGCAGTTCTTGAGTGACGCACCCTGGAACCAGAGAGGAGGGAGCCCGATTCCTCGTGGGGCCACTCGATTCCACCTTCAGCCATGGGTAATGTTGTTGCTGGGGCACTATTGGCCCTGAATCTGGTTTACTGCTGAGCTGCGGTAATTAATTTCCTTTCAATGTGCATGAATCTGTGCACCAGGCCACTAGTTTCTTGTAAGACCCTAGGTTGGCTAGATGATTCTTCGGCAGGTTTTACCTGGTTCACTCACAGAACTGCATTCCACTGGAGGTCTGATTCTGCTGGAAGGTCCAAGATGGTGTCACTCATATGTCTAGCAGTTGGGTAGAAGTCCTCAATTTTCCTTGACATGGCCACTTACCCACTCAGAGGCAAGATAGGCTTCCAGAAGTAAAATTCCATGGTCAGCTACTGAGAGGGCTCAAGGCCACACACAATGTCACTTTGGCCACATTCTGTTAGTCAGAGCAAGTTACAAAGTCAGCCCAGATCCAAGAGATAAGAAAATCGTTCTGTCCTCATGATAAAGGGGCTGCAAAGAATTTGTGACCATATTTTTAACCTACTACAATATGACTCCTAGGTGCTTGGGATTTATTGACTGGACTAATCAAACAAAAACAATGCCCAGACGAACACTGAGAGAATGTAATTCAACCAGGCTCTCATGAACCAAGAAGCTTCACAGTAAAAACTACAACAGATAGCATTAGCTCCACAGAATATTAATCATTATAAAAAAATCACCGTAGTATGAAGTTTGGGCCATTCTGGTTGAACAAAATTAAACCATGTCCTCTACTGTAGAGATTCTCAATCTTAATTAACCAGAGAACCCTTAATTTGGGGCAAAATCTCCCACTGGCACTGTGTTCCCTATAACACTCTTTGGGAAAAGCTGATATAATGAAAACTGTAAACTTTAGAGATAGCAGACCTGGCTTTGACTCGAATCATTGCTACCAACAAGCTTAGTAGAAGCTTGATTTGGAACAACTTGCTAGGAACAAGTTCCTGAAGCAAAAATTCAAGATTCATTGTGAGGACTGAATGTAATAATGTATATAAAACAATCTGTGCAACAGAGAGTTCATAACACTGAAAAATTACTACTTTTTTTTGTTCTTACCTTAAAATCATTTGTGTCCCTGCCCCTGCCAACTCTAAATACAGAGGAATTTATCATTCTACTTGGTGGTAAGAGGTGAATATTTGGGTAATCAATCTAAAGACATCATTAAATTATTAGCTGCCTTTTTATGTTATACGTAAGAATTCCCATCTCTCCTAAATAATGGGTCTATATTCTGCTATGGGCATATGTGGAGTGTTTTCTCAAGTTGGTAGAAAAATAATGATAATACTGTTTTTAAAAGGTGATTTGTGGCTCACAATACTAGCTGTAATCTCTTTTAACTTAATAGTATTTGTTGGAGTATACTATATGAGGTTTTTTTAAAAAAAAAAACTTGTAAGGATATGAAGAAGAGAAAGCTCTAAGGAGTATGGGGATGAATCTCTGAAGATAAAAGACAAGGAGAAAGATGGAGACATCGAAGGAGAGGCAGAAAACAAGAAAAAAGTAAGGTGATTACCCATCTGGCAAAGTAAACAGCTTGATACAATTAAGAGCCAGGAAGCAGTGTAAGGATCTTGGGGAGCCCGGGTAAGTGGTGGTGACAGTGAATCATGGCACAAGCTTACCAGAGACAGTAGGGAGAGCAGATAGGGGCTGTGACTCCCCCTGGACACAGGAGAAGGGCTTTCTCTCAGGTACCAAGATTGGAGGACTGCTGTTTGAAAGGATTGGCTCTGTACATGGTTTAAACCAGCCGTGGGCAAACTACGGCCCGCGGGCCGGATCCGGCTGTTCTATCCGGTTCTCTTGGTCTCCCCTCCGCTCCTTTACTCTGAATTTATATTAGTTCACACAAACATTCCATCCATGCTTTTGTTCCAGCCCTCCGGTCCAGTTTAAGAACCCATTGTGGCCCTCGAGTCAAAAAGTTTGCCCACCCCTGGAAACAGTTCTTTGGTCCCAGGCTTCTAGAATCTTGACTTAATTAACACACATACAAACACACTGGGTTCTTCTCAAACTAAAATAATGCTGCGAAGACTCTGAAAAGCCTGGTGTCTGCCTAGAACTTTTCCTCTTCAGTGTGGTTGGATAGAAATAGTCATTCCAGAACCAACATCCAATGGACTTCAGTGTACCCATGGCTTAGGCTTTCCATCACGTCATGTTATGTTACATGCCATCCTTGGAAAACCACCTTGTCAAATGCATTTCAAAAATGCCCGTCATAAGGCATGGACAAATTCTAGGCGTTAGATGACATCCGCTGTCTGAGTAATAGGATATAATTCACGATATGTCTCTTACTCATTTTCAAGTCAGTTCTATTGAATGAAGGGGCAAAGAGTAGTATATGTTTTAGATACTATTTTTTAAAAAACTATCAGAGAATCTTTTCTGAGAGCAAACAATGGCAAGAGTCACTGAGCACCAGGATCTAGGAAAAAGCACATGGAATTGATAGGGCCTAATGTTCTGCTCAGTGAGATCCAGCAAATCACAAAAATGTTCCTTTAACATATCTCCACCCCAAAAAACCATTACATTCACTTCAAACGTCTTACTTTCCTTTACTTCATTTGACTCAAAAGCAAAATTGGCAGGCTTATTCACCACTGAAGATTAACTTCTAATGGAGTCATTAAAGTACATAGATGCATATGAAAGCATTTGCCATTGTTTTAGAAACCGGAACCTGGAAGATTAAAAGAGAAATTGGCACAGACCTTCCAAATACTTAGAATGAGACTGAAAATTACGTTCTTAAGAGCCCCTTTCAGTTTAAGTAAAAATAATGAAATAAGCATTTACAAAAAAAATAGAACCCTAGCCTGTTTTGCTCAGTGGGTAGAGCACTGGCCTGTGGACTGAAGGGTCCCAGGTTCGATTCTAGTCAAGGGCACATGCCTGGGTTGTGGGCTCAGTCCCCAGTAGGGAGTGTGCAGGAGGCAGCTGATGAATGATTCTCTCTTATCATTGATATTTCTATATCTCTCTCCCTATCCATTCCTCTCTGAAATCAATAAAAAATATATTTTTAAAAAAGAAAATAGAGAAACCAAGATGGTGGCCTAGGTAAACACCTGAACTTGCTGCCTCGCACAACCACTTCAAAACTACAACTAAAAGACAAGACGGGTACCATCCAAAACCACGGGAAGGCTGGCTGAGTGGAAATTCTACAACTAGAAGGAAAGAGAAAAGCACACTGCAACTCGGAGGAGGAGCGGAGGTGCAGAAGTGAAGAGCATAGGTACAGAGGCGCGCTCTTGGAAAGGGCTGGCAACTGAGTATGCTGTTGTCTTTTTCAATCGGGAGAGAGACACAAGCTCCCGACTGCTCTGAACTCCAGTTCCAGGCGGGACTCTGGGGACCCAGACTCATACGGGGAGAAACTTGACTGTCTGGCATCAGGCAGAACTCGAGGGCGGCTTTCTCTCAGAGGTGCTTGTAGCGATCATTGTTCCTGCACAGTGCCATGGGACACAAAGACACAGGACCTCTTCCAGGCAGGGCTGACCATCAGCCATTGCTGTTTGCTCCACACTGGTGATTCCCTGAGACCCCGCCCCACCCAATTTGTGCGCAGAGGCTTTTGCATATGAATGGCCTGGCCCTTTGCAATCTGAAAACCTAACAAACTGCAGCTGGGTCAAAAAGCCCCAGAGCCTCCAAAAGAAGACCCAAGACTCGACAGCAGCTTTCATTGCTTCACAGCTGGGCCTCATCTGGGAACCTCCAAACCCCAAACAAAGAGAAGGAATCTGCAGATCTCTCTGTAGCTCCTGCTGGGTGGCCTCTCTCTTTGGAGATCCAAGAGCCAATGTACCCAGTGGTCAGAGAGAGACCATCCAGACTACAACTCTTCAGATCCATAAGAGACACACTCAGGGTGCAGACTCAATGAGTGCTAAAGCCCCACTAAAGCAAGTCTTGCCCCATAAGGGTGTCTCCAGCACAGAAGTTCTCCCATCATAGACACAACTGATCCTCACAGCCAATTGGCCTGGAGGTCAATTCCTCCCAGTGATACTAACAACAACCAAGGCTTAACTACAACAAGACTGTGCACACAACCCACAAAGGGGTGCACCAAGAGTGTCCACCTCAGGTAACTGGGGAGGCTGAGCC